>NW_019416397.1:262936-597283 GCF_000390285.2 Anoplophora glabripennis | reverse complement strand
GCCTGTGCGCCACTGCCTATCCCGTAACTTTTTTGTGTGTATGCCAATGACGACAGTATTTATATTTTAAAAAATAAGCACTATTTTAGAAGATTTTTTTGCTCTTACAAAATTTCGATATCGTTTATGGATTTCGAGTAAAATTCGCATTTTTTATACATTAAATATAGGCAAAAATTCCGATTTATAAAAAATAATTTATAACTGCAGCCTCAAAGCAGGGAATAATAATGAAAACACGTCACATTAAAAAAAATAACTACACATTTTTGGTATTAGTACTATCAATCAATAAAATAAAAATCAACACTAATATTTTAAATAAACAGTATCAACTAATAATGTAAGAAAGTCAACTAAAACATTTTAAATAATCTGATATTTGTAATCACGTTAAAATAATATTACAGTAAATGCTTCAAAGTTACTTTCTTGTTCTTAAACGCAAACATTAGTCTTTCGAAAATTGGAAATTATCCAATAATTGTGCATTACCTCTCATAACATTAATTTCATGTTGTATTCTTTCCCATATTCGTTTTCTGTATTTACTGAAAAGTTATTTTAAATTGAGGTCCTCAACGCTCCCCAAATGAAATAATTACATGGACTTAGGTACGGGGATCGAGGTGGCCATTTTAAAGGGGCATTATTTCCTCTACCTATCCACCTGTTAGACCTTTAATAACCTGTAATACCTACCTGTACCCTGTAATACCTGTAACCTGTAATAACTGGTCTTTTAATACTCTATTAAAGGAAATTTTTGGAAAGCCAACCTCTGCCGCTAAACGGCTTTTATTTACTTGAAAAATTTCTTCGACCCTTTCCAAAATTTGTTCCTCCAGCTGAATAATTCCGGCCGTACATTATCTACGACTTAATTTAACAGGTAAAAAAAGTCCTGGTTCCCGAAGGCGTCTCTCCGCATTAGCAAATGTTTTGTGATTTGGAGTTCTTCGATTAGGAATTCTTTCAGCATATGTTCGAACAGTAGCACAACATTTCCTTCGCAATAACCCAAAACTACTAACATATCAGTTTGTTCAGCATAAATATAAATTGCAATAAAAAAAAAGTAAGCTAAAATTATCTGAAGATGTCTCCTCGTCAAAGTCAATTTCTATATCCGCTGATGTTTACGAGAAAAGTAAAGCAAATTAAAAAGTATTAATTGTCAATACGTTAATAGGTCGATAATTAACAATAATTCGCATTTGAAAATGTGATATTTGGACTCTTCAGCTCGCGAGACATCGATTTAAAAAAAAACATCAAAATTGGACCATAGAAGTAGGTAGGGCAAGGTAATCAAATTTTTTAAGCGCGCCGCTATTTTGAACGCGCGATTTCAATTTCGAGTCGGCCGAAGTAGCCGAGCTCTCGACCCCCCCACCACTAACTCCCATACATTTTTCGTGAATTTCATGCTCAGTCCAATAATTTTACTCGACATTTTATAGGGGTTGGACAAGGGCGTAAGTTTTGCAAATTCATTCCAGGAAAGTACCCGGAATGACAAAAATATTGGTTTAAAAAACAGCCCTCAAGACCTCGTAGTTACGCCACAAATGCAGGTCAACTTTGATCGACTATAACTCTGGAACCAATTAACAAATCACCACGTTTTTTTTTAAAGAAGCGTCTTTCCGAGTACTTTAAAAGCATAATTAAAAAAATAATAATTATAATGAATTTATAATGTTATTCTATTTGTTTATAAGCGCAAAAATTACGCATATCTTTAAACAATAACCACGGCTCTCCTAATTAACGGATTTCTATTTTTCTGGACGCATTTCAATGTTTGAGTGCCTTTTTTTATGTGACAAAATTATCTAGAGGTATCTAGAAGTCTTAATTTAGGCTCAGTTAAATTTGCAAAAGTTTCAACTTTATTTCAAAAATCTCTATTGCAAAATTATTACTCGAAAACTATTGGACCGATTTTAACGAAAATTGGTGTGATGTATTATTATATCAAAAAGATTTCTTTGGCTAAGTATGAAGATCTTACCTATAATATAAGAACTTTTAAAAAAATCGCAAATATATTGTAATTTTTTTCACTTTTTTTTGTTGTTTTTGCTATATTTGCAATAATTGTGTTGTATTTTTTATTTGAAAATAGGTATATCATTAGCGATACCTACTATATAAAACATCCATACATGGGTGTTTTGAAACAGATCCCGCCTAGTCTATATATTTTATATGATAAAACTGTACTACTACTAACTATCTCTACCTGTGTATACATTTTTGGAGACACATTGGCAATAGGAGAATATAAAATTGTATGTAGCCTCATTTAGAGAGCTGAATTCGTGATTTTTTTTCAAAAACAACTGATTATCTCGAAAAGGTAAGTTGTAAGCACCATGTACACTTAATAAACTCTACCTAATACCAAGGAATTCAAAAACGCAATAATATACAGTGTGTTCCATTTAAAATAACAAAGTCATGTAGCGCCCACTCGAAATGGAACACCCTGTAAAGCTAAAAATAATTTCTTTACATGCCCATATGATTCCAGACAACTTTTATTAAAACCATTTTTTTTTATAAATTTTACAGTTGCAAAGTCACAGAAGAATCCCTCTTAGGTGGAAAACCCTGTATATTGTTATGATTTAAACAAATTATAGCCAGTTGTCACACATGAAATAGTAGATACATTTTCTTCTTCTTCTTCTTCTTCTTCTTCTAGTTGTCATTAGTCAAGGTCACTGGGGGAACTTCTGCATTCAGCCTTTGTGTGTCATCTGTAGCATCTATCACTGTACATCAGCTTACCACTTTCAAGGTCAGAACTTTTTTGTTCAAAATCAAGTGCTCTGTCAACTGTAAAAGTTGGTTCGTTTAAAAACGGAACACCCTGTAGATCTATGAATCTTACATGAAGCGTACTACGTAATATTCGGAATCGTGGCCCCTAAGTGTGTTATTAAATATAAATCGCCCCACAATATTTGATTTGTTCCCGAAATGGTTGGGCAAATACGAGGAATACGAACGAAGCAGGTCCGAGGAACGGAAACAGACAATTACCGCTAAATTATTAATAAAGCAACGTCCAAATCTCTTAACGACATCTTTATCGAACCAAGGTGGTGGCGGGTGAAGATATGAATTACGTTGGAATAACCATGAGCTATAATTTGTTTCGAAATCAGAAACAAATAGGTACTAATAGACAAATTTTACAGGGAGTCTTTTAAAATATCATTTTTCCTTAATTTCGGGTCAAGCATTTTCTTTCTGGAAATGACATCAAAGATATTTTTTATTGCATCATATATGAACGTAATTTTAAGCATAACTTTTAATTTTTTTGGAAAATGTATGTCCAACCATACGGACACCAAAAATTCCAGCCTATACATTTGTTTTTCTGGATGTTGTTATGACTCTCATAAAATATCCTTGGATTAGAATCGGGCCAATAACGACAATTATGACGATTGACGGTGCCATTAACAGAAAAAGAACGCTCATTCGAGAAGCAGATATTAAAAATAAGATCAGGATTATTAATAGCTCGTTCACTCATTATTTCACGAAATTGTATTCGACGGTTAAAGTCGTCTTTATGAAGTTTTTCTGTGCAAGGTGAATTTTGTATGGTTAAAATTTGTTTCAAAATTTTGCGAATTTTATTGCGCCCAAAACCGGATTCATCTGCCAGTTGCGTCGTACTCGCTTTGGAATTTATAACAAGATTTCCAAGAACCGTTACATCTACAGAATGGTTGACACTGAACGATTAATTTTAGCTGTGGTCCATAAAAATGCGACTAGGTACGTTAAACATTTAAAGTAGTTTTAAAAACGGATCAACAGTTTTATCGCAGTTGATGGAGAGAAAAAAGTTTATCTGCTCCCACTATAGTAGATAGACTATTATACGTTGTTTTTAAGGAGGTAAGTTTAGTGGATTTTACCGTAGAAATTGGAAGTTGGTATAGACAATGGGAGGTAAGTGAGGTAAAGGCGATTTCGAGTTATAAATGCATATTTTATGAACAAATAAATAGAAATATTTGATGAACATTATTACATTTTAATAATTATTATGAATGTAATAGTAATTGTGCAGTTATTACATTTAGTAACATTTATAAAATCCGGATAATTATTCCCTTCGCGTTTATTAATTATCACATTTTTCTCAAAATAATTCGACTGCTCCATTTCAGTTACCGGAGGCTCATTATTATTTGACTAATTCATTAAAACAGCATGATGCGACGTACTACTAGAACCTGGAGTTAGGTGTCATTGTAAAGACTATTGACTATTTCATTTTTGTTACTTAAACTGTCAGCAAAATAACTTTCTATAATTGTTGCTAATTTCCACCCACTATGTCTAATACATCAACTCCTGTATTAGCCAGTAACGTTGCCGATGTTCTTCGGAATGAATGGCCTGTATAAGTTTCAGGATGTTGTAGGTTCAAAAACAGTGCAATCTTATTAGGAATTATAGAAAGGGTTGCTGACTGGTGGGTTGTAACATCTACATAGCGCATAAGAAATTGTGAAATTTTAGTATTAATTTCTTGATCTAATCTAATCTAATCTTGATATATTGAGAATATCTAGGTGAGAGACAGAACCCAGACGAGAAATAATTGTAAACGTACGTGGCATACCATATTTAGAATGTGGAATTGTAACTACAATAATGTCATCAAAATTTTTGAATTTGACGTTGACAAAGTAAGATTGCATAACTCATCAGAACGGCATGCTCCTGCAATACCTAAGGCCGCCACTACCTCCATTAGCAAATATGTGTTATCGGATGCCTGAAAGAGAAAATCGTTGACTTGTTCTCTTATAAAAACGTTTGATGATTTAGGTGTATAGCCGTCATTCTTACGTTTCAAAAATGCTCTCAGCTTGGGGTGTTTCGATATATCCAGGTTCTCCTCTATGAAAATGGTTGACTTAATCATTGAGTAGTCACTCCACATCCCACAAACTCGCCGGTGACTTTAAAATTCTTGACTTTTCCATGAAATATGCTAGCAGCGAAATTTCAGAAACACCACACATTTGTATTTGAAAGTCACTCATTTAGAAATAATAATTTAAAACCAGCAAAATTGCAACTCTTATGTAGCTCTGTTTATATAGGGTGAGTCATTAATAATGGTACACAGCTTAATGGCAGATTGTTAACGTCAAAATATAGCGATTGAGCCAAACATGCTTTAATCAATTGTTGCTCATTTTCTTTCTACACGGTGTTAAAGTTGAAAAAATATTTTCTTTTTTTATCTGGTATATTTTGTATGGATCAATTGTTTTGAAAATTTGTAATTTTACATTTTTTGAAGTGGCAAATACGAATATGCAAATAGTGTTGGGGTAACGTCTAGGGGGCGCTAGTTGTACTGTCCTGTCAATGTAAAAATATGTATAACATTTTATATTTTGAATTTTTTAACTAGAAATAGTTGAACTACGTTCAATTTTAAATAAAAAGGGTATACTATGACAGCTGTCACTACAATACCATATTGTTTTTTACTCAATTTGATTAAGATGTAGTTTTTTCCTTGTCTTATTTTTTAGAGAAGAGAATATATACAGGGTGAGTCAGAAAGAATGGGTCAACACTAAACTGTATATACTAGTCACCAAAATATTATGTTTGAGCTCATCATGCCTTATACGAATGTCGCTGGTTTATGAAATACAGGGTGTTCAAGGTTTCAATTTTATTCTGAAATTTCTCAATAACTGGGAAAGTTTTGATAGCATAACTCTGAAACTTGGTAGTGTTGGGTTTTTTGGTGTGAGAATTACGAATTTGAAGCTTATTTTGACGTTGCTCCTAGAGGGTGTTAGTTTCACCATATTATTTAGGTAAATAAGAACATATTTCTTTTATCTGTTGAGCTATGCTTTAAAAATCTAAAAGAACGTTCAAATCTATATAAAATATTTACTCTTGTTTAGGTCGCCTTCTCTATCGGTTTCTGAGTTATTTGCATTTAAAAGTTTCAATGTATTTTGTGGTGATTTTCTTTCAGGCGCTGATACTGCCATTTCTTTTCTAAGTAGGCTTGTGTCAAATTTTCAATAAATATTAACGTATTTTGCGTGCATCTGATTTATTATACGTACAAAATTATTAGCTAGTGACCAAAAAATGCCATAACAATAATTTTTCTAACAGTGAGTTGCATGATTTGTGTTTTTGCTTAGGCTAATTTTAATGAACATGCGGCGGCCCGAAGAAATGTGCAATTGTACCCAAATTACCTAATTATAAACTATTCAGAAATCTTAGCAATTGCTAAGACGGATCTGGATCTTTTCGACCAAAAAGTAACCATGGTACTCCAAAATCTATCACAGTCGATGAAGAAGAGAAAATTTTACTACTCGTACTCGTGGGTTAAGTGTGGCAACGGGGGTAAGCCAATCGTCCATTTGTAGAATTTTTGAAAAAAAGAAATGTTCCATCCATGTCATTATACTCCGGTTCTTCAGTTATTGTCTCAAGATTTACCAGCTCGCCTACAATTTGCTCAGTTTATACAAAATATGCAAACGGAAAACCCAGATTTCCTCAATAAGATTTTATTTACTGATGAGGCGACATTTACTAGACGAGGAGTTTTCAATTGGAAGAACAATCATTTGTGAGATTCCGCATGCTGTAAAAGAAAGTAATTTTCAGCATAAGTAAATATTTGGTGTGGTTTAATTTCTGTTTTTTTCATAGGACCTTTTGAAATGCCACCCAATCCAACTGAACCTCATTATTTAAATTTTTTTCAACATAATTTAAACGAGCTTCTAGATGATGTACCACTCGTTTTAAGAGAGAGTATGTGGTTTATGCACGATGGCGCACCATCACATTTTGCTTAGCCAGTACGCTAGTATTTAAATGAACATTTTCCTCATCGGTGAATTGGCCGTGTGAATGAATTTAGTTGGCCACCAAGAAGTCCAGACTTAGACCCTCTGGACTTCTAAGTGTGGTCAAACTTGAAGGATGTGGTGTATCGTGAAGAAATTAATTCTGTTGAGGAGTTGCGACAGAAAATACAAGTAACCGCGAATGCGTTTAAAATGATATACCCACACCACGTATAGCAGTTAAGTATAATTTACCAGTCTCGAACCATATTGCCAGTCCTCGCTCCGCTCGGGCGCAAAGTCGCCCTCTACTGGTAAATAATACTTACCTACTTCATGGTGTAAATAACTATTGCAAGTAAATTTGTAAAAAATATGTTTTTCCTGAGAGTTATTCGATGTGTTTCGTTTTCAAGACCCCACCCTGTACTTGTTCTAATTGATTTTGCTTCGTTTTACATTAATTTTTCCTCCTGGTTTCATTTTTTTCCCATTAAGATATCAACAGTCGATTTTTCTGTCATATTCGCTCATCTTAACGAGCACATAAGCGTAGGTATAACCGAATCACGAGATTAAAACGAATGGCGCCGAATCCCATCGATTTTCTGTCGGACATGACATGGGAAAAAATGAATTAATCGACACCTCCTTGAGGCCCACCAGCTCCAGACAATTTTTTATCGAGTGCCCATTAATTGATGAATCGTAATGGATGTGGCAACGCGTCGTCCTCCGGTTATTTAATTTGTCTCATGGCATAAGGGCCGAAATCGCCCTTATTTATTAGCCCGAATCGATGTTGAGGTAAATCAGGAATACGAATAAACAAAAAAAATGCTCTGACGTTTATGGGTCATCTAATTCACTCCCTCCCGTTGGGAGAGAGTGAATTAGAGAGGGACACCGCGGTGTCTGGTTTAAGGGCGGAGGGAGACGGGGCGAGCGCTTTGCCGGCTTTCCATTTTTATTGACAGTACATTTGTCAATTCATTCGAGGATATGTTGACAAGGCATTTCTATAGATGGACGGAGTTGGGCTCGGGGGCTGAATCAGTGCCGGTGATCCCGTGAATCGGTATTTTTT
Source organism: Anoplophora glabripennis (assembly GCF_000390285.2). Taxonomy (NCBI): domain Eukaryota; kingdom Metazoa; phylum Arthropoda; class Insecta; order Coleoptera; family Cerambycidae; genus Anoplophora; species Anoplophora glabripennis. The sequence goes on along the minus strand of NW_019416397.1, from coordinate 589,309 downwards.
TTGTACCCTAATGGGTGTTGCGTGTCCGCGTACGGAACTAATTCGGCATGGCCGCTTCTTTCACTTGTTGCTAATTTAATACCGAAAGGAAATTGGTTCGGTTTTTTTTGCGATTGTTTGTTGAAACAATGTTGTTCTGATGAGTCGGCCGCGGCGGATTGAAAGCCAATATTTTGATAAACGACGAGGCGTGAGGTTTCCGTCCCCCTCCCCATAATCCCTGGCAATCGGAAAAAATGTTTGCTTGTTTCGATAAACAAACAGGTCTTACTCGTTTTGCGGGACGTGACGTCAGATGGAAGGTTGATTCATAAATCATTTTTTTTGTTCTCTGGTGCCTTTATTGTCAGTTTTCATCCAATGTACATTTAAAAATATAGAAGGGAGGGCTGACTCAACCGCAAGAATTACAACAGACTTGCAGCGAATTGTTGAGCAATTGTTGTCTGCAATTATTCACAGCAAACATGTAAACAATGCTTCTAATCCAAAAATTCGTTCGTTTCTAATTATACTGTCATCAAAGGTTCGATTTTGGTGAGAATTTTGTGTGTTTTTGGCAAATAGTTGCCCAAATTCGTATCGTAGAATATTTTTAATGGCAAATTCGTATTCAGAGCTACGTGGAAAAACATGTCTGCATAAAAATTTCATTGAATTTTAGTTTTGCCGACATCTGCTGCTCGTTTTATACAGAAAAATGGCTATTTTTGGCGTAAAATCGAAAATTAAAAACAATTGACACGATACAATGAAATTTGGCTCCCGGCATTCAATTTAAAATACATAAGGTGTGGTAATTCTGTGTGACTCTGGATTAAGCAGCATTTTCTCGAAAATTGTTTTGAAATATTGTTAGAACAAACCAAACCGCCTCCTTCTAGGTCGAGAAATAAAAAAGCTACGGGTTGTTTGTCGGTTTCAAAAATTTTGGTTGGGTCACACGACTTGAAACGTGATCAAACAAAACCCTCCATATCTTTTTAACAGTTGAATATATCAAAACATTAACCTAGCATTTGGTCGGAAGATTCAAGCAAACCAAACCCGCATTCTTCTAAGCCCAGAAATAAAAAAGTTACGGGCAGTTTAAAAAATCTTGGGTGGGTCATGTGACTTGAAACACAAAACTAACAAAACCCTAAATATCTTTTTAACTTTTGAATATATCAAAAAACTATCTGTATCGTCCACCTAGCATTTCTTCCCAAGATTCCATCAAACCAAAACCCATCCTTCTAGGTCCAGAAATAAAAAAGTTACAAGTTATTCGTCAGTTTTAAATATTTTGGTTGGGTCACGTGACTTGAAACGTGATCTAACAAAACCCTCCATATCGTTACTTCTTTATCAGAATTTAGTTTCGTTATCGGTTAGGTGTCTGTCTAGTTGTGGCCAAAAAATGTGATCGTCATAAGGAATACCTACGTTGTGTGTATCTATTTTCTTTAATTGACCGGAAGGCGCTGGTTACTAACTTTTTTGAGGGGATGTATGGTTTAATTTTATAAAACAAAAACAGAGTAAATACACCTAACTTTATTATTTACATACAACAGTCTTCAAATTAAACAAGTGACAAACAGAAAGAACAACAAAAACATCAACAACCATTTAACATAAAATGAGAGTGCCAGGCTCACCTAGAGCTCCTGTGGGGAAAGAGCATGGCAGAGAAACCCACGATCGTTGCTCTTACCACCCAAATATAAACACAAAAACAACCACTAACCAAAGGTATAAATTAAGATCTTTTGCTAATGATAAATAAGACCTGTCTCATTTAATGGTCACTAAATGTCATCTGTTACCCCCTATTAGTCATACACACTTACAAGTAAAACTGAAGAGGTTTGGTGTTAGTTAGCGGGCAGAGCCGGAAGGTATTGGAGTCCCATACGACGGGAGGCTATCCAGCTAAAGTTGAGATTTCGGAAGATCCTTCTTAACACTGGAGTCCCATACGGGAGGCAATCGAATCCAGATTCGTTCCGCACGGGCGTAAATGTTACTAAATTCAACAAGGCTCGTATAGACGTATGACATAAAGTGAGCACAAGAAATCAAAGAACTACATAATCAAGATAAAACAAGTTATATGTGAAACACAGGAGTTGTTTTTGCAAAATCTGGACAGACACGACAATATATACATAGTTTAACATGTAATAAATAATGAACAATCGTTAATAATAATTGTAACAATTTTATATTAGAAAAATATACGCCCCTAGGTGTAAAACAATGAAGGCTAAAGATATACAGAATTATTATCATGAAACATCTATGTTTTTCGGACAATGTAACCAGGACAAAAACAAGTTAAATGTGAAAGAAAGGAGTCATTATTGAAATGTCTGGACCCCCATGACAATATATATATTTTAACAATAAATAAATAATGAGCAATCGTTAATAATAATTATAATATATATGCCCTTGAGCATAAAACAATTGAAGCTAAACATACAAAGAATTATTGTCATGAAGTATCCATAACCATCACAATCATAAGATTACATAGCACAATTAACAACAAAGTACTTAAAGAATATTACCTGCTAACGAATACCGGTTAAACAATTAATTTTCCACTACTTCTATATTTTTCACACTACACTGATCGTCTTACTTTTCACTCCGCGCTGTCCTCACTTCAACTCCCTATCTTCGACTATTTAGGCTTCCTTCCAGAATTCCCTACCTAAGTGCTTGTTTTTTGTGCTTCCTTCTACTGACCGTTAATATTACTATTTCATTATTATACAACACTCATGTAACAGGTGACGTTGAAGTTGATAAGGTTTTGCACAGAATTATTTACCAGTCGAGGACGATTTTGCGCCCGAGCGGAGCGAGGGCTGGCAAAAGAGTCCGAGACTGGTGAATTATGCTTAACTGCTGCGTGGTGTACTACATTTTATCTGCTCTCACAGTTCTGTATGGTTCATGAAATAAAGATTAGGTTTTATTTTTTGACATTTCTTAATCAATTCATTTTGACATTATTCGAAATCTTGCAAAGTCGCCTTGGTTGTTTGGAATTTGTCGTTTCTAATGTGTTTATAAACAAAGCTACATAAAAGTTGCAATTTTGCTGGTATTAAATTATTATTTGCAAATAAGTGATTTTCAAATAGAAAGTGCAGCAAATGCTGCCTGCGAATTTTTATTGCCGGAAAAGCCCAGAAGTGCGCTACGGACGAGCATATAGATATTTCAAAGAATGGTGGCAGAACAAAAATACTGGTGTTTCTGAAATGTCGCTGCTAGCATATTTCATGGAGAAGTCAATGACTTTAAAGTCACCGGCGAATTTGTGGAGTTAATACTCAATGATTAAGTCAACTATTTTCATAGAGGAGAACGTGGATATATCAAAATACCCCAAGCTGAGAGCATTTTTGAAACGTAAGAATGACGACTGTACACCTTAAAAGTGAAACGTCAAGAGAACAAGTCAACGCTTTTCTCGTTCAGGCACCCGATAACAAATATTTGCTAATGAAGGTATTGACGGTCTTAGGCATTGCAGGAGCATGCCGTTCTGATGAGTTATGCAAACTTACTTTGGACAACGTCAATTTCAAAAATTTCGTTAACATGTCACGTACGTTTACAATATCTTCTCGTCTGGGTTCTGCTTCTCACCTAGAAATTCCCAAGAAATATATCAAGATTTGATTGGAAATTAAAACTGAAATTCAACGCTTTTTTATGCGCTATCAATCACGTAGATGTTACAACCAGCCAGTCGGCAAGAATAATACCCTTTCTATGATTCCTAACAAGATTACACAGTTTTTGAAACTAGAACATCCTGAAACATATACAGGCCATTCATTCCGAAGAACATCGGCAACATTACTGGCTAATACAGGAGTTGATGTGTTAGCAATCAATGGAGATGGTTGGTGGAAATCAGCCACAATTGCAGAAAATTATGTTGCTGACAGTTTAAGTAACAAAAATGAAATAGTCAACAGGATTCTTTACAGTGACACTTACGTCGCATCATGTTGTTTTAATGGATCAGTCAGATAATGTTGAGCTACCTCCTTAAAAACAATGTATTAATAGTCTATTTACTATAGTGGGAGCAGACAAAATTAAGTTTCGTGTCATAGTTGAAAGCTCGCTGATCACGCACGCGTGGTATGCGTTTTCAGAAAGCATATAGGTATTGTTGCGGAGCTTGACTGACGAGCAAACCTGCACTTCGGACATTCCCTAGTTCTTCACCAGTCGAACATTGTCGTTTGGAACGCGACAGTGAATACCGCTACTATACACTTATTATTTTTATGATTATCATTCTAGCCTGTGTAAATCATTCATGTGACTTGAGGTCCACGCGGTAGATACAATCGCGGCATTTATCCGCAATTATATGTCCATACTAGACGCCTGTGTCGCCCTGTCTATCGCCTCTGAAATCTCTCATGTCGAGGTTTGACGGAAGGAGCGACACGCACCAACGTGATTGTCTTTCCGTTCGGCGATCAACGCCATCGCCTGACAACGAATCGCAAGGAAAAATACAACTCCGACAGGCGTTGAAAACAGCGGCGGAACGAGAAATTGGTTATTGAGATCCCCAGGAAGAACTGGGATAGCTTCCTGTAGGTATTGATTACAAATTTGGTTTATGACGATTTTGTTGACATATCTACTTAGCCATCAATGTATGAAAAAAATGCAGACGATGTGAAAAACGTGCACATAGTAAAAAAATAAGAATAGGTTCGATTTTATTAATAAAATTTAAAAATTTATAAATCGTAGAGTGAGTTCCAGAAGGTTCTGAATCCATTTGTTTAAATTTCACAGTAGAGCAGTTTTTATAGTTTAATTTTTTATGAAAGATCCAGAATGATTACTTACAAATATTTTGTGAGCCGCTTTTCTATTATTTTCACTCTTCGTAGTTGGCAACACTGACAGTGATTTACTTCATTCAGTGGCGGGTTAAGTGTAGTGGCAATAGGGTTACATATTCATTTTAATCACAAAAATACACCACAGAAGAATATTTTCATTAATTAACGTGAGGGGTTTATTAATTTGTTAAAGGAATGAATTATATAAAAATGACTCTGATATTATTATTATTATTATTTACCTAAAAACTAACATAAGAATCAATTTTAACAATTGTCTATCTATACTTTCTTTCTATCTATATTTTTTATGCGAAATTCAAAGTAAAAGCAACAGTTTTTAAATGAATTTACACTGAAAGAAATGCGCTTATTAAACTGTTTATCTAGAATAATGTGTATAGCGCATATTAAAATTTTTATAACAAATATACAACTTTTATTAAAAAAAGCAATCATCTCCATACTCATTATTCAATGAGTTTAACTGGAAGGTGCTTAATTCACCTTATGCATCTATGAAATAAAGGTTATAATGAATTACTTATACATTATTATGTGTTATAGACTTCTAATTGTATAGTAGGGAAGATTTGTTGTATAAAGGCCAATATCTAAATTAGTATATAACAATTGTATTAACAGAATTATTCGTTCTTATACTGAATATGTTTCCGTTTTTAACGTGTAAAACGCATCTTATAATGGTTAAGTGATCGTCACCTCTCGGTGCATAATCGGTTATGATCGTTGTTAAGTTATATTCATAGTCTTGTAATAATAATCATATGTCAGACCCGAGAGCGAAGTGCGCCGACTCAATAAGAAACCTGGCTATTCCAGCCGCTGATTTAGGGTTCGCCGCACGAGCTCATCCCTTCTAAGATTTCAGTAGCATGCTATGCATGAAGCAGAACGGTACTCAACTATCTTATACAGTCCACTTTTATTGTCCATACATGTTCAATCATTGTCAAAATAAACACACAAAACCACAACGTCTTTATTATCTTTACTCAAGAAGAGAAAATACAACAATCGTAAAATTTCCGACAGTCCGCTGTGCATCGACTTACACACGTCTAGTTTGATGAAAATGGACAGTATATGCACATGTTTTGTGGGATACATGATCATATCGCGTTGTGTGAAATGGAAAATTATTATGTAAGTATCTAACTGTTTTATGGCTTGTAATTGTTTTGTTTTTTCAAATGTAAATCTTGTCTAAATCTTAAAAATTATTATTTTGTAGGTCCTATTAGAAATCGCTGATGTTAAGTTTTACATAAGATGGAGGAACAGAAGGTTAACGGTGACAAAGAAGAGCATGGGTATAAAGTCAATCAACCAGAGGAAATAAAATTATATGGAAAGAAGCTCAACCTTTCTGGGGATGCTTCATTCTTAAGGTGGAAGAGTTATAGTGCAAATTCTCATGTAATACAAGAAAATACGGGTGCATCGTTGCTAAGAAAATAAACTGGACAGTTTTGGGAGCGATTTGTCATCATTTTTAATGCTTAAAAGTATGTTTTATGTATGTTTACATTAGAACCTTAGCTTGTAATTACAGTTATCCAATAAAATTTCTGAAAACTTAATGTCATATGTTTTTAACTCATACAGAGTATACAACAGTTTAATACATTTATTATTATAAAACTTATAACCAGTACTAGATGTTCTAATAACGATATGGAACACTTTAATAACAGTTATTGCTATTATTTCGTAAAGGGTATAAAAAACGTTGTATACTAGTTATACAATAATTTAATAAAGAATAAGGTTTATAGTCACTATACAACTGTGCTAGCAGTACGCGTTTTATATCCAATATTCACCTGTTTAACTGTCACATACAGTATACAATGGTCTTATAATGGCATATAGAATTCTAATAAAAAATAAAGCGCATTTCTCTCAGTGTACGTTTACTTTTTCATTTAGAAATGCGAATAAAAAATCAATTTAGAATTTCTTAAATTCTAACATAAAAAGAACATGTTACCTGCAAGAAAATTTAAATTAATAATTGCTTTATTGGTTTAAAGTTAGAAAAAAGGTGAATATGTACTTTTAATGTTGACCAAAATTCTGTCCCTGACAGTAATAATAATTTTTGTAATTAATTTGTTAAAATTGCTAACAACTATTTAAACATTGAAATAGAGAATAAAAATATTTAACATTTTTAATCATAATTTATTTATAATGACTGTTCAAAATGTCTGCCTTCATTCTGTATACATAGATTTACTCGTCTACTTAAACTGTAAAATACATAATGTAATCCATTTTCTGTAATATTAGCTAATTTATTTGTTATGGCGTCCTTTAGTTTATCCACTGTGCATGTGTGTAAAAGGTTTACATATATGGAATTTTTTAATGTTCCAAAGAGATAATATTCTAAGGGAGCTAAGTCCGGAGATCTTTTGTCCATAGGCCTCTACTAATAATGCGATCGTCAGAAAATTCTCTTAGGAACTCCAAGGTTGTTGTTAGCTGTGTGTGCTGTTGCCCCATCTTGCTGAAAGTAACCATTGTGCAATTCGTCATGATGTAGCTGACTTAAAAATGACTGCAAAGTGTTTTGTCTATATCGTTCAGCAGTAACGTTCTCTTCAGAGAAAATATGCCATTATTCTTCGCCTAGACATAGCTGCCCAAACTCCTAGTTTAATAGGGTGTAAAGTTGTTTCCATTAACATGTGGATTCCCCACAGACCATGTACGATAATTTTGTGAATTTATGTATCCATGTCACCGTGGATATCCTGTACAACGCCTTAAAATATTACGAAAGTGATATATTTGGACAAAGGCCCACGTACAAAGAAAAAAATGATTACCAGCAAGCTGTAACTGCGTGCAGCTTAAGTTTGACGATTCTCCCAAAATTTGACTACGAGGAAAATTCAAAAGTGGTAAGTTTTCCCGTGATTTTCAGGAAAACATGTCAATCTGGCATAGACATGGAATGTTATGACCAGCACTTTTTTTAAATTAAATGGAAAATATATTTTTTATAAACCCCCCAAAAAATTTGTCCGACAAAAATGTTGGTAATTTGAGTTTGTCTCCCACCTCAAATATGTCGATTTGGTGACATTATGGTTGATGACAACCAGCAAGCTGATTTTTCTGGGAGGTTTTGGTAATAAGATCTGAAATGAAAGTATCTTATTGTCCGACAAAATTCTTGAGAAGATTTTGCAGTCCGACGCCCCGAAGATGTCGACTTAACATGGTTGGTTATAACCAGCAATCTGGTTTAAATTTTTTTCTCTAATTATAATTGAAATGTATAACACAATAATATACTTGTCCGTCAAAAAGATTGGAAAATTTGCCTTAAAAATGGGAAAAATAACTATTTTTGTGGTACCGAATGTTCATTCCACTATAAAATAATAATTTTTTTAAGAAAAAATAAAGAAGAATAAATAAGAAAATTATCTTGTTAACAGGAACAACAGAAATTGAAATTCATAAATAATTATGTCTAACTAATTTAATTAATCTGCATTAAAATGATTTCTTTGTTCAAAAAACTTATATGTACAATTTATTTTATAAACTATTGTAACTATTTTATAAAAAATGGTAACTGTACAATGAATGCATACATTTTTGCTTGTGATTTTTTTAAATTAAAATTTACAATCTTGTTTTGACAAACAGTTTATATATAGTTTTGTTCTTGAAAAACCAATTAAACCAATTTTAAACCAATTTTAAAAATATTATTATACATTTAACAACGCGTTTATTAAAAGATTGTCTTGTAAAATATAAATCCTTAATGCGAAATGACTTTGCAGCATTTAAAACCTGCTGCCAAAGTTCTTAACAGGTGTTTATAGTTTCTCAATAAACAACTGATTTCATGTAACCCCAAAAACGGAAGTTTCGGCATTCCATCTTGCATTTATGTACATACAGTTTAAATTAGATGTAATTTTAGGCACGAATAAAACTTAATGGACAGTAGTATAGAAATGACAGCAATAAGACAAGTGGAATATGTCAATTATTTGATTCTTGTCCAAACTTAAGAAACTTCACCGCTAAATTAATAATAGGTAGGTACTTCATTGTAATTTAATTCAAGAGCTTTGGAAGTTTCAAAGCCAAATATCTCGAAAACGGTGCGAGACAGCTAGTTTTATAAAGTGTAGCTTTTTTGTGTAAAAAAAAGTTGAAAAATAAGAATTTGATACCAAAGATGAGACACCTTAAAGTACAAAAAAGTTATGTCGTTTTTAACACATTCAATCTACTGCAGCTAGCGTCCTCTATGAACTTTAACCAAAATGTGAACACATTTCAATTCCTCTACTTAAAGAACTCCAAACCTCAAAATTTTGTGAGGATACTTGCATTTGTTAAGGAATAAATGAAAAAAAACTAAAATAATATTTTACATTTAACACCCTGTATCTCTTTAACTATCAACTTTTGGACTAAGGTAAGTTCGGCTAAATCGCAATATTTGTGCTTCGAGAATCTACCCATGAATTTTGACCTATTAGCTCGGGACCACCCTGTATATAATTTTTTTGTAATTGTAACGAGCGTTCAAATAAAATATAGCAAATGAACTTAAACGTCATCTGTCAAAGCGCTGTATCGCCGCTTTGTTATTGAAACTGACAGCTGCTATACAGCTCGTTGAGAAATGAGGTTAAGTTGGTCGCTATAAGCTACGCCCTACGTCCAATGTGTCAGAGCCAACTTCGACCACGTTTTTATTTGAACGCTCGTTATAAAAAATAAATTTAAATTAGTCATATTTATTTTGAAATTTGAGAAATTTAAACAAATATTTTTTNCTTTTGGCAGACAAGTATATTATTGTGTTATACATTTCAATTATTACAGAAAAAAATCAAAACCAGATTGCTGGTTATCACCGACCATGTTGTCGTTAAATCGACATCTTCGGGGCGTCGGACTGTAAAAACTTCTCAAGAATTTTGCCGGACAATAAGATACTTTAATTTCAAATCTTATTACCAAACCCTCCCAGAAAAATCAGCTTGCTGGTTGTCACCAACCATAATGTCACCAAATCGACATATTTGGGGTGGCGGGCAAACTCAAAATACCCAACATTTTTGTGGGACAAATTTTTTGGGGGGGTTTAAAAAGAATATATCTTTCATTTAAACTAAAAAAAAAGTGCTGGTCATAACATTCCATGTCTATGCCAGATTGACATGTTTTCCTAAAAATCACGGGAAAACTTATCACTGTTGAATTTTCCTCGTAGTCAAATCTTAGGAGACTCGTCAAACTTAAGCTGCACGCAAAGTTACAGCTTGCATCATTTTTTTCTTTGTACGTGAGCCCGTGGACTATTAGGAAAAAAATAGTTTCATCCAAAAATGATATGTGGTTTTCTTGGGTTTGGACTTTTCTTTTGTTTTTGTGTGGCTGTGTTATCATTTGCGTCGAATTGGGCTCTAGAATAGTTGGAACTCGACACACATCTTGAGGAAAACATATATTTTTTCCAATATAATGAAAAAAACATTGAAATTCCGTAATTTTCACAATTTTAAAAACTATCAATATATCCTTGTGTTCCGCCGTTACTACTTACGTTCCGATCACCACCCCCGGCCCACTCGGACCGCGAACGGCCAGAACAAAGCCAGCTGCGATCGGCGGAAGCAACAAATCTAATTGAGGTCGCACGCTGACTGCAAAAAGAAGCATTATGCGCTATTGATTTTGTTAATGCACACCGTATTAAATAAAGTGACGTTGCCAGTGACGGATCAATCACGTTGAAAATTCGGGCTCACGGCTGGCTTTAATTGAATCAAATTAAAAGCTCTGCTCATACAATATGATAGGTACAAAGTGCGGCGTGCAAACCTACAAATTTCGGGATTTTGCGGAATTTGAAAGCAATAGAAGCGATACGGGTGAGATGGATTTTTGTTTGCGGTCGGTCCGTGGAGCGCCGGACTCGACGAGGGTTTCGTTAGTAGTGCTACCATCATCATTCATCATTCAATTCAGTTCAATTTAATTCATCAAGTGCATTAAAACTTTGTACAAATACTTATTGCTTCATTCCGAGGAACTTTTTATATCATTTTCTGATATTTCATTCAGAAATTATACTTTTTCCAAATTTTCGGAGCTCACTGGTTTCTGTGGATTAAAATCATCATTAAATCGCCTTCAGAGACAGGCTATTAATTAATAACACAGCCCCACAAAAAAAAAGTGCCAGGTCCGAAAGACAAGACCATGGTATCCATATGGTTTTGGGGTCGCTGAATCCGAATCCGGTGTCCGTTTGACACGATTAGCTCTGGTTTAAGGTCAGTTCAAGGTCAAATGTAAAGCCATTTATGTTGTTCGTATTTGATCCCATGTAAGACTATCTCAAAATATGGAACTCTTATTTCAATGTGCGTTAGGTTTGTAACATCCATGTTTGAAGTGATTTATCCCACAAAATATCATTGTAGTAACCTAAGGAAAATTCTTCATCGTTAGAAAAATATTCCTTATTTCTGTACTGATAGTAAAAAGCTTTCACTTTTCCGGCTTGCTTAGTATTTTTTTAGTCATGATATTAGGAACTCTGCTCCATTCTCTGCCAGGCCCAAATCTCGAACATCATTTACTTTATTTGTGATATTGTTCCTGCCTTTTTCACAACGTGATATGGAATATATTCGTCATCACTAGTATCACTAGCAATATTAGTGATAGTTTCATTGCAACCCAAATTTCACCCTTCTTTAATATCTTGATGAAAGCTTTCTCTCTGCTCAAACACAATCAAAATTTTCACTTAGGTTTAAAACCAAAATATTTATATAAGTATCTTTCGTATGTTGATTGATCTATTTCTATTAGAAAGTATTTAATAGACCTGAACGATTCAAATGGACATCAGATTCGGATTCAACGACCCCCAAAACGTATAGATATGTAAGTTTTCTTTGTTTTCAATTGATTCTCCACGTTTGACCTTGAACTGACCTCAACCCAGATCTGATTTAGTCAAACGCACATCAAATTCGGATTCAGCGATCCCAAAAACTTATAGATATGTAGATTTACTTTGTTGGCAATTGATTCTCTACATTTGACCTTGAACTGAACTTAAACCAGATCTGATCGAGTCAAACGGACACCGGTTTCGGATTCGGCGACTCCAAAAACGTGTAGATATGTAGGTTTAGTTTGTTGCTAATTGATTTTCTACACTTGACCTTGAACTGACCTTAAACCAGAGCTAATCGCATCAAACGGACACTGGATTCGGATTCAGCGACCCCAAAACCATATGGATACCATGGTTTTGTCTTTCAGACCTGCCACTTTCTTTTTTTTGTGGGGCTGTGTAACTATGAAATTGTATGATACAACTACTCTGCGGACTAAACAGTGACCGCAAGAAGCCTGTGATTTTCGCCCGTTTTTTCACAATTCGCATAGAATTAAAAAAATACATGAAAATATGTTTTATGTCGCAAATTACTTGTCGTAAAAAACTGAAATGAGCATAGCTTTTAGTATTTTAAAAATTTAAAAAACCATCCCTACTTAGGGCTTGAAAAAATGCCAGAAATGAAGAATTTGAATATAACCAATTGGTATAAAAACTATTAGCATGTGAATTATCTTAATATATTTTCTTTGTAATTCTTACAATTATTTCTGATTTTCTCTATTTTTGGGGATAATTCCACCCGCTGAGCGCACTTAAGGGTGGATTTTCTAATTCAACATGCTTATTTCAGTTATGAGAATAAATCTTTCTTTGTATCAAGAATCATTCGATAGAAAAATTGGGCGATGTTTCTCATTGTATTAGCTATGTCCTGTCCAAATTTGGTTAACGCAACTCTCTCGGTTTCGACATGTTTTCAGCCAAGAAAATTGAATAATTCCAAATATCACCACCAAGAACGGCAGTGACAGCATTTTCAACATTAAGGCGATGTTTCGCAATGTGTTAGCTATGTCCTGTCCAAAGAATGACCGCAAAAATCGCCCGTTTTTTCACAATTCGCAGAGAACTAAAGAAAATAGATACAAATATGTTTTTGGTCTCAAATTACTCGTCGTAAAAATTAAGATGAGCATAGCTTTTAGTTTTTTGAAAATTTTCAAAAATCACCCTTATTTAGAGGTTGAAAAGACGCCCAAAATGAAGAATTGAATATTACCAATAAATATAAAAACTATTAGCCTGTGAATTTTTTTTACGAATTATTCTTGATACAAAGAAAGATTTATCTCATGACTGAAATAAGGATATTGAATTAGAAAATCCACCCTTAAGCGCGCTCAGGGGGAGAATATCAGAAGTAATTGTAAAAATTAAAAAAATATATATATTAAAATAATTCACGTATTTGTAATTTTATCCTCTATCTGTTACTGTCAACATGGCGCCCATCAGAAAATAAATGAATGTTACATAACTGAAACTAGTGACCGTAGAAATTTTTTCTTTCGACGAAAATAGATTGCTCGTATCTTCTTATCCCCCAATACTAAATTTCATATCCTTCTGTTGTGAAATAAGGACGCTAGGTGGTATTTTCTAAAATCGCTATATTCAGTTTTTTCACATTATTTCAGGAACGGCAGCAGATATCTTTGATCTGTTTGGTTTATTTTAAAGACCTTGAAAAGGCGCAACGTTTTTCTAATTTGAACCACCCTGTATATCTTACGGTTTCCCAGATGCCAATGGTGAGCCATGAAACGGACCACCCTGTATAATCTATCTAATAAAATAAATTTATCAGTGACTGAAAAAACTCAAATCTAACGCTAAAGCGCCGTCATAAAACGGGCCGGGTAATTACAGATATTACTTAAAGTATTAAAGGGAATAATTTAAGAATATCGTATGAGTTACGCTAATCCACATACGTACGTGCTTTAAATGAAAATTAATCGTGAGAGGAACGGAATAGCCGCTAATTAAAAGAGCGAAGACAGAGCATTATTATAATTATTCCACGTTGCCCCGCAATTGTTACTTTATTTATACCTCGTACGGAATTATCTAAACATAATTTACTAATTGACGAGCCCTTTCATAATTTTTATTAGCTTTAAAATTACCGCGCGGTAATTTAATTCCTTGCTAACGATATTTACGGATATGTGTGCTACGGTTAGACCAAATTTAATAATTACAGTATAAAATTCAGAGATACAGAGGTGCAAAAATAAACAGATGAAATAAAGAGTATTATTTGCGTACACAAATTATTTATCATTTTTTTCCCTGTAAACTGAATTGGTTTATATTTCTTTTAATCTCAGATACTTATTTTCACGATGTTTCAAAATATCTACAAATACATTTAGAATGAAAGAAAATTATTCAAAACAGCTTTAAATTAGATAATAATAATTTCAAATTCACTAAAACAGCTTCAAAATTCGTTGATTCAGCTTTAGAATCCATAAAAGTATAGCATCAATATTATACGTTAAACTTCAAGGAAACGGCATCGGAAAATATTAAATTGTATAATAAAATGGTCTTAAAATATAACGGAATACGACAAAGTTACCTTGAAATACAAAAAAAAAAAACATATCAAAGGTCAAAGACACAAGACCAAGTCAAATGCCGAAAGTTAAACATAAAATCTCAAAATTCAGTGGTTGAAGTTCAAAGATTATTAGCTGGAAGCCCAAATTAATAAAGTTCAGTTAAAAAGTCAAATGACAATTGCTTAAATTCAAAGGTCCATGACCAGAGACCACAAATCAAAGATTATGACAAGAGTCAAATGTCAGAGAATAAAGGTTAGCCGCTGGACTTCAAAGGTCCATGACAGGAGTTCACAGATCAGTGAAAGGTCAGTGACTGAATGCCAAAGATAAAGATTTGTGACCAGAGATTAAGGTGAAGCTAAAAATGATTTACTAGTGTGCAAAGGCCAAAGGCCACTGACCAACTGTCAAAAGTCCAATCGAAATATCAGATTAAAGCTTTTTGAAGGATTTTGAGTGGTTTTAAATGTTTCAAAAATTACTCTTTTTCTTATTTTGGCATTATTGATATTTTCTGCCTAATTTCAAAAAGTCAGTTTGTCAAATTTACTCTTTGATATCTACATATGATCGATACTGTTTGTTAATCTTCATTTTATTTGTTATCCTTCATCTTTTTAAAAAAATTTAAATGTTTGTATGTGTCGAATTATTATTATATATGTATGTTTCCACTTAAGTTAAGTGTCATATACAGGGAATAGACTGTTAGAAATGTGAAAAAGGGTAAAAGTTAGAAACAGTGAATAGACCTAAAGTTAGAAAATTCAGTAAAATTAGTGGAAAGTTTGACAGTTAACGTAGACTGGTGTCAAAAGATGCAGAAAAACTACTAGAATCTAAATATGTAACGGCTATGCAAATTAAAACATGCATAAAGGCAGTATTTTAAAAATAAAAGTTCTCAAAAGTTCATTGTGACATACCCACAGTAACACTTTATCTGGTGTATGTTCAATAAAAGCAAAAATCGGGCTCGCAGTAGTCAGTCTTTCATAAGTTTTCAAGGCATAAACATCGTTAGTTTGGTACCTAAATTAACAAGTGAACATCAATAAAAATGAATAAATTTGTGAAAATTACCTATCCAGTCATCTGAAACGTGAAACGTCAGTCACCTCGAGTAATGTCAACTGTCATTTGCAATCAATGTTCATACATTGCCAATTAAATACAGAAATAAATAAAATAAAGCACAGAAATTTCGAAATAAACGCATATGCATATCACATAAAATCTAATTTCATTTTGAAAATAAAACTCAATTTAAGTCGACTAAAAATAGCAGCAAGTAACATTTCATTTATTGATTAATAAGGGGTTATTTTATGTAATTTTTTATTTAGTTTAAGTATAAAAAAGTTGTCAATTTAAACACAAAAGTTTATTATATGGCGCCCAACTAATAATATTCCAAATAGCAATATCCAAATAACAATATTCAAGTAATCAAATAAAATCATCAAAAAAAAATCAAAATGAATTAAAAACATAATTCTTAAACTTCTTGCAACGGAATGGAATAAATACATGTCATGTAATGTACTGAAAATTAAATTGCACCCAATAGAAAACAGTAAATAAATCGAAAACGGTTAAATTTATCGACATAAAACAAGTATATCTTATTTTTGTAAAATAGATAAAAGAATAATATTTTTCTATCAATACTTTTGTACACACACTGAGAAAAAAGTTATGACCAATTTTTATCAACCAAGAGTATATTTTGTAGCGACCTCTAGCGCCTACAGCATAGTTAAGTCCAGATTCGTTTTCCTGGACCCAGAAAACCTCCGAATCCAAATTTTCAGAGTAATTCTTCGAAATCTTTCTAAATATTTTAAAAATTTTGATTTCAAAATTTTAACTTTTTTATTATCCACAAATGGACTAAGGTGAATTCAGCTATATCGCACTATTTTGATGTAAAGAATCCACCCTAGCTCTGTGTCCCATTAATTTCGAGACACCCTGTACATAATATGCGCCGTCCTTTATCCTAGGATGTCCTGGCGAGGTCCTGGCATTCCGTGCCGTTCCCATCGCGTGCTGTCTCGCACTATGCCGTCTCGTGTCTCTGAAGACCGTCACCTCTTGCAACGCGTGACAAGACCGCCACAAGATTCATAATTCACCCCTTTCCGTTCCATTGTCTTCCGTAATTCCTGTCCACGTCCGCCCCCACCTGGGCGGCGGGCTTTTTCCTTAATTACTCCCGCATGTTCAGGAGACGACGCTAATGAAAACTAATGCATCGTCGTCGGGTCGCTTAAAAATGCCCCGCGACGGCAAACAACATGTGGTTGATAGGAAATATTAATCTGTGTTAAGGTTTTACTGGCTCTTTCGTGGTGATATAACCTGTTTTGAGATAGATTAATGTGTAATAGTTTTTTTACAGGGGAACCAGTTAGTAGACAGTAAACTGAAATACTTTAAATAACCCCATCAATTTGTTTAATAACGTTGAACTTCTGAAAAATAACGTTAAAAAATTTAAAGGGGTGAAAATGGAGTAAAAACTGAGTTAACTGATGTCACAAACTTGTATAAGGGAAGTTTAAGGTCATAGATAAAAAGGCTAATTAAAAATGTGTTAAAAACTGTTTTGGAACTGCTGAAATACATGTATTTTATAGTGGCGAGTACTTACAAAAAAAACACCTTTTATGAATTTGTAGGTTTTTAATGAAACGGGACTGTATTCGAAAGTCAGTTTATAATGCATTGTTGTAGTGATTGCTGTGCTATTTTTCGAGAGTACATTTAATAGCCGTATTTCCAAGCTTTCTTACAAAAATGGCGCATTTATTTAGCATCGCGAATATTATAATATGCTCATAATTTATGGCGAAGACAAAAATGCCCACTTCCTTTTGTGGGGATATGTGAAAAGTGTTGTGTATTCCACGGAAGCTCGTGACATCGACCAATTGCGACATCGTATTGCCGAAACTTATAATACGATTCGAGAGAACGCGACGTGGCAATGTTGCAACGCGTGCGAGCGAATTGGATACTTCTCGCTGAAGCTTGTATGCAAGCAAATGGTGGGTACATCGAACATCTTCTATGAAAATCAGCGGTGCTCAAAAGGTGACTTCTTGCAATGTTGAGGTAAATCAGATTTTATAATTACTTTTTCTCAACACAAATCCGTGTATTTACTTCATTTTGACATAACGAACATGTGGCAAAAATATTTGACATAAGTTCATTAACACCCTGTATAAATAAGACAATCCTAAATAAAGATTCCAAGATGAAATATTAACATAAAGGTTATATTGAAGTTTAACGTATAATATATTTGATGTGACATAAAATTAAGTATATTTGAAGAAGAATAAAAAATAAATTACCACGGTACAGTGAAAATAGCTGATCGCGTGGAATTTTTTTCCCACATTTCCCACTGTGCGACGACGCACAAGCACACTTCGCTCCATAAGTTATGGAATACTTGAATGTAACAAATCCCCTATGACAGATATACAGCGGTGGCCTGCTCGTTCACTAGACTCGAATCCTCTTGAGTTACACACTTGAGGCCATATTAAGTAGCTGGTTTATGTAACCCCTGTAAATACAACTGACGAACTTTAGTAACGACTGCAACAGGTCCTTCAAACAGTTCGTAATACACCTGAGAATTATAAAAAATTACAAATGTTCAATATTGAAACAAATTAAAAAAATAAATAAAAAATAGGTTTTTGAATGTACAAGAAAAATTTTTGTCTTGTCTAGTCTTGAAAAAATTGTTGTTTTTTTTTAATTAAAGCTCGTGGAAACTATTTATACACTGAAGAAGTATTCGGGACTTACGAAAGAAAATACTGCGACTGATTGGGGGTATTAAATGAACATTTAAAAACAAAGTGGACACCGGGATTACAAAAAAAAATTGACGATTGTGATTGTGAAGCAGTGTAAATATTGTAAAAAAAAAAATTTCAATAAATTTTTCGATATTGAACATTTTTAATGAACAAAAATGAATAAAAGATGCAAAATTTATCCTTTAATTGAATTTGAAATTTTTTTTACTGAATTTCCTATAATTTGAAGATAATCAATATTTTTTTACTGTCAGATACAGAAAGTAAAAACTTCAAGCTTCAATTTGTTTTTTTTATTACACTGCAACAATTTTCGTCAACTTACAGTCTGTTGAAGATGGCCTAAAAATTTAAGATTTTTTTTTATCTTTTAATTTTTGTGACCTATGAAGAAAATACATTTTTTCAGTAAATGAACAGAAAAGTCTACAAAATTTGTAAATTTTGGTTAGATATTATATTTTAATTTTTTGGAATGCAGAGGAAAAAAATAATAATATGACGTTCCTTCCATCACACCAAATATACATACTTGTGCTACTGAAAGTTTTCTTTAACGGAAAATATTCTAAACGACAATAACTCAAAGGTAATTAAGTTTAAATTAATTATTTTTGTAAACGAAACCGTGATACTCATTTCGAATGAACGGAGAAAGCGACACGTTTCTGACGGCAATATTTTTGTGTTACTTACCAGAATCGAAAGAGGGATTCGCCTCCAATTAACATGCAAATATATACTATTAGATTAGCACCTAACTTGTATCGGAAGGGTCATTTGGACGAAGACAGTGTAGTAAGTTACAGGGAATGGGGGAACCATCCAAGATTCTTATCTGGGATCTCCGTAACATCAAATGACTAACTTATTTGCATAGTCTACGCCTTAATTAAAATCATTGCCGGCTCCCGGTGACCACATAGGGACGTCCAGTAAAGTTGTTCACCGAAAACTACAACTAGAAGTGTTTCATCAGCAAATTTGTTTAAATGTACATGTGCACATAATTATATCAAACTATTATCATGCTAGTTAAATCTGACATATATCCTAAGTCTTAATTAAGAATTTCTGTTCACAGTAGCAGTACAGGAACGTCCAAAGAAATTTTGGACCCAAAATGCAGTAAGAAGTACTTTTTCAACAGAAAATTTGTATCCTTATTTGAATAAACGTCCCAAAATATTTTCTGTGTAAACTGGTTGCCTGGGGTCGTTGTCGTTTGGATTTCATAGAATTCCAAACGACATATTCCTATAATGTTGCTCAATATCACTTCTATTATATTAATTTCTTCCAAGAGTTGATAGTAATTGATATGTCATCTTCCAAATGTTTTGGCTCGCAAATAACTTATGTTAGATACACTATGTTCACGATACTCTGTTTCTGGGATGCATTATGACGACTCAGCGTTCAAATCGTCTCCATTTAAGAATAGAAAAGTACCGCTTGTTTCCAACTCCATACTGAAGTTGATATTCAGATCTATTTGCATAATGTAGTCCAGAAATCTTCCGATGTTATTACATCCATGAAGTCAATAACGTCAACATCCATGTAGGTCTAAAGTACCATGTAGGACTGGAAAACCACTTAGCTGCTCTTCCAGTTTATCCATAGAGCTGATCTTAAAGGAGAAGTTTCATTTGATACACCCTCTTGCCAAATCTGCTAAATTCTAATAGTTATTCATTTTCTGTGAATTATTCTAAAGGTTAATTAATGAAGCCTTTATAGTGGTTTGGTCTTCAAGTGAGGAGAAAAGCTCAAAGAAGCATGGAAAACTTTATTCTACTAATTTTGCTGGTAACACGAGACACAACCGAGCAGGAACTAAGCTTCAAGACTTCTGGTTCGTGCCTCCAAATGTTTTCGGTTTTATCCTTATCCCCAGGTACCTACTTTTATTATCCTATCCTAACTAACACTTATCCGGGTCATTACCTACTCGGTTTGTGCTTATGTACCCTAATAAACAACAACTAATTTATGTTTACAGTCTACTTATTCTAATCTCATTTGCTAAATACATTTAGTTGGGATAATCTCGGATAATTCAAAGTATAATTTATATGGCTCGTAGATTCCCAGAAAGCAAAATATATTTATTGGGGCAGGTACTAAATGTAATTGTAGCATACCGCTACACTTTTGTAAAGAGTGACGTCAATTCAAAGCTGACTAAAATTGTTTCAATCTCGCTCTCTCCGACATTTTTGACAGTGTTTTTGGTGTCTTTTCCACTAAGTCTTTAATTCTTTGTGATACGTAGGTACAGGACGAATAGTCAGTTGTTGATCCAATTCTACTTATTATTAGCTTGGTTTGCAGGCCGACGTGGTAGTTACCTATGGTCGAACAATTCCCGGACTTGTTGCCATCACCTTTTCTTCAGACGAATCTCTAAAGGGATAAAGTTTTCTGGTCTATAGTGTTTTGATGTATGATTTGAAGCCACAAACCTATAAGGTGTTTTTTGAGGTGTTCTAAATGGTATTAATATTCTGTGTTCTTACTATCTGACATTTTAACATACTTTCTAGAAATGTTGTTGCAGATAATCCTCGACGCCCTCTAAATATTGTGCTGATGTATTTTATTAATATGGCGTACAAATGTTATATACCTGAGACCAGATTAGAAATATATCATCAACTTGGCTTTGTTCTCGAAGACTTGCATGTAGATGGAAGTATGGGTGTAAGTCTATAACTGCTCTTGCAATCTGTTCATGGAACTGAATCTTAAAGTAGAAGAAGACTGTCCCTCCGGTGCACAGTTTTGCCAAGTTTGCCTTAAATTTCCGTCCTTGTTCTCTGAGATCATCTTTCGATGAAGATCTTCCGAAGAGTCTTTAATTGGCACTTCTGTAAACAGTGGTGTTCCTTCAAAGCTAACTACAATGTCGTTTGAATCTGGTTGAAAGACATCTTGTTGATAAAGTCTCCAATGTTTTTGACACCCTTCCCAAGAGGAGAGATCAGCTGATCCGATTGCCTTCACTGTTGGCTGGAGTGGCACGTTTGGAAGGTGGACGCTTGGAAGGTGGACCCTATTGAAGTGTTGTAGAGATACTTTCTGTGTGTCTCCTGAGAACGTCAGAGGCTAGAATCTTTGACGCCAAAGTACTGACAAAGATTTTGTGCTTGTAGATATACCAGACGCTGTTAATATAGGAACTGGCTTAAGGTTTAGACGAGGTGGATGCAACCACAAGTCAATACATCCATTTGAAGGCGATTGGAAGGAATTTTGGTTCCTGTCGCACTTCCGTGACCCATTTGTGGGAGCCCAACAGCGACCTTCCCCCAGATAACCCACATACACGACGCATCACGCTCGCTGTCGTCGTCCCTGGAAAAAATTGGTCTCCGAGGATGTTGCATATCATGCGTAGGGTACGTGTTTGGGAATTTCTTCGTTATTATCGCCGCTGCCTCGCCCATATTGAAAATGAAATGAAGTGAATTCATTAGCAGGCGGCAGGTTGACTTTGGCATCACGCTAAGGGACTCGGGCCCGTCTGCGCTACCGCTCCTAGAGACATCTCTCGGGAGCCGCGCCTTTCAAGGCTCACCGCTAATTTACTTACGTCCTGCTATCGCGCCGGGCATCTCCATCTGGCTATTAAAAACGTTATTTACGGGGTCGTCCGGCCAGCCTGCCACGAAATTACACCCTGGGTTTTTAAAAATTTAAATTATGCCCGCGACCGTGCGTGATCGACGGCAATAGGAGGCTTAAAAGGTTATTAAGGCTTGTGCCCGGCCGAGGACTGAGGAATGGAGAAGTGAATTCGTTTTTAATTTTAGTGGCCACATCAACTCTTCACGTACGTAACGGTCTATTAACTTGAGTGCCGCCTCGATTGATTTTCATTTTTTAGGCCGCTGAAAGTTCCATACATTGACACTGACGTCTTGATTACAATGGATAATACAAGAACGATTAAATTAGGGATTTTTTACAGAATTTCACCAAAGTTTCGAATGCTCGATATTTTTCTCTGTTTCTAGTACACTTAACGGCACCTGTGATATAATAATGAGATTTTGTTTGTTCTGTAAATAACTACTAGACCAAGAATTAAAGGTGAAAAATCATGGAGAACTCGTAAAAATTACTGGGCGTGATTTGATTCTTGGAAAATCTTGGGAATGATAATACAAGAGGCGTCCCATCAAATGGGTCATGAAAAAAGTATAGCATCATTGTTTTTTGTCAAAAAATAGGTCAAAAATTCGTCATTTTTCGTTCTACGTGTTATTGTAAAAAACTATTAAAGTCATAAACAAATGAGTTATTGCAAAATTAAACGGAAAAGTGCTCTTTCTTTAATTGTTAGTAACTTTATAAATAATTAATAAAATCTTACCAAACTTTCCCAAATTGTGAGGTTTTATATCCTTAGGAGATGTACAAAAGATGGGCTCGATCGGTCAAATAGTTTTTGCAAAATTCCATTTATTTATCACATTTTTGCAAAAAAAGACCATTTTCAAATTATTATTCCGGGGGCAGGGTTATGACTAAAACATTCTTTTTGGGCTCATTTTCTTCGAAGGGACACTAAGTAACACCTCTAGTTAAAAAAAAAAAATATTTTTTTTCAAATTTAGTTGTAGATATACAGGGTGGTCCGAATTTTATGCAGGAAACTTCCAGGGCAGATAGATCTCTTTAAAATAATAGGTGTTTGCCATATAAACATAGGTCTGGAACGGCCTCGTTTTAGAGATACAGGGTGTTGAAGTTGTTAAAAAAANAATCTTACCAAACTTTCCCAAAATGTGAGTTTTTATATCCTTAAGAGATGTGCAAAATATGGGCCCGATCGGTCAAATAGTTTTTGCAAAATTCCATTTATTTATCCCATTTTTGCAAAAAAGGACCATTTTCAAATTATTATTCTGGGGGCAGGGTTATAACTAAAACATTCTTTTTGGGCTCATTTTCTTCAAAGGGACACCAAGTATCCTCTAGTTCTTTTAAAAGAAGTTATATACACCATTCGAAAGCTCGTAAAAAACCTACAAATTGAAAAAATAACAAGTTTCTACGACTAATAGTCGTCATCAATCAATCAATTTAAAAAAAAAATAGATCAATTTGTTATAAACATTCAGACCTGTAATTTTAACATTTTGTAAATGAAGGTTTAAACTTTATGCCCTGTTAATTTTAATTGAATTTGCCCATAATTGATCAATCCCAGAGCACGTCAAAGTAAGGGATCTTTCTCTCAACCAGGAAAAACTGACAATGTCAAATTTGTAATATCTCAGCTTCTATGATCGTAGAACCTTCTTTTTTATTATTTGGGGTAGCTCGACGAAAAAATTACTTCTGGATTATTTCTACCCTTGTAAAACCACCCCCTACCCCCCTAAAAATGAATTTTTTGAAAATTTTTTTTTAGTTCTCAATAAAAAAATGTCAAAATTATTTTAACCCTTCAAAATTAATTTAACTCCCTCAACCCCCAAAAAAATCAATATTATTATTATTTTTATGTTTTCATATATTTTAACATTTAATATTTATTGAAGGATTAATTATTTTGTAAAATTATTATTAATATATTTATTTACAATTAGTACAAATATATATATATATTTCCATAGATACTGACAGAAGAATTTTTTTTTACATTTCATTATAAATTTCAACTTCAATTTGAAGCTTTTGAGAAAAAAAATTTTTTTTTTTCAAAATATTCATTTTTAGGGGGGTAGGGGGTGGATTTATAAGGGCAGAAATAATCCAGAAGCAATTTTTTTGTCGAGCTACCTCAAATCAAAGAAAAATAAGGTTCTACGTTACATAGAAACTGAGATATTATACATTTGACATTGTCAGTTTTTCCTAGTTTTTGACAGATTGCACAGATGGTGTTCATGTAATAATGTACCTCTGAATGTACCTTGATGTTACATTTGATACTAGATTATCGTTTGACGAGCACATTAGTTTAGTAACCAAATCTGCTTATAAGAATCTAGGCTTTATTTTGCATAGTTCTAAGGACTTTCAGAACGTAAAGGTTCTAAATATATTGTATACAGCATTTGTGCTTTGCAAACATGATTATGCATCGGTTGTTTGGAGTCCCATTTATAATATTTATAATATTCAATTAGAGGAAGTACAACGGAGATTTTTAAAGACTATTTATTTTATTAGTTATGGATTTTATCCTACTCGTGGTACACCTCAAGAAATATTGCTTTTTTGTTTCATTTTTAATGGTCTCTGTCATAGGCGAATTATGTTTTCAATTATATTCCTTTTTAAAATCATAAATAACACTTTAAATGCAGACTCGTTAGTCCCAAGCATTTATATCATGTTCCTAGACTTAATTCTAGATTTCACTCTGCTTTACAATCCACACCTCGTACCAATTTACTAATGGTATCTCCCATACATCAAATGATTTCCAATTAATTATCAAAAGTATGAAGATCGACTTGATATATTTTTTCATTCTGTGAATGACATAAAAAATTGTTTGTCTAGTAAATGTAAACTTTATCTTGTATATGCTAGTTAGCTTATTTGTTTTATTTGTCTGTTATTGTTTATACATAAGTTCTTTTGTCTGGATTTTATATTTTATATTTCGATTGCTTTATTTTGAGTAGTACTTATATTTTTATGTTTAATGTTATATGTTATAATGTTCTTTTTAAATTTTGTTAAAGTTTTCTCTTTTACCTTATCCTGTAATTGGGACTTTGTCCTGTTGGATATTGTAATTTCTAAATAAATAAATAAATTTTCAAATTTTTGCAATTTCTTTCTGTGCCATGTTTTTGAAACACTTTCATCAAACGAGCTCAATTTAATTCACATATCCGTGATACTCAAATGTATTTAAATCATACTAATTATTTTTTGTTAAATTCAAGTTTAGTTATCTGTTATTGTAATAAAAACACTCAACAATAATAACAACATAATATTACTATAATTTTACCCACATAAAGCTAATCTGCAACACAAGAAACTTATAGATACGCAGGGATTGTAGCTAAGAAACAACCAATGTTAATTGGAAGTAACAAATTCGATATGTTCTTATTGTCATTTGTTTTTTCGTCTACCAGCAGTATTATAAGGAGCTCATATTTTTCCTATGTTCGTTATGAATCCAATATATTCTGGGGTAGGTATATCGCATAGAAACGAATCTGTAGATATTTATTGAGTACAATTTATTTAAACAATGATTTCGATCGATATCCGATATAAGAGCCAACGAAGTCGGCATTACTAAGACAAATGGAATATATACGTCAAATAGTATTAAAAATGACTTAGTAAATAATAAATCAAGCCGCATACCCCTTGCGTGGTGTTTTATACATAGATCGTATTTGCAGATAACTAATGATTGTCTTCTAATGCATAGACATTGTTTCCATTTTACTACGGAAAAACGCTAAAGCAGTCTTGATGAATTTTTAAAGGCCGTTCCACGATTCACGTTATCACGTAGATTTCTAGTTTTTATTTTTGGCTCATTTTTTTTTTGTTGACGTCACGATAACAAGACTTTCAGTGACACAGACACGCTACAATTAGTAGAACGGAAGCAATGCGGCTATAGTGGCAGAATATATTTATGAGACTTATATCGTTAATCTGAAAAGTTAGTTTTGGGAGGTGAACATATTTTTGTTTGTTACAATTTACACGATTAAGAAACAACTCATGTTTCACTTAAGTTTACAAATATCGCTATTACATAGTTTGTAGTTATTACAATTGCAGATGTTTATGAATATTTCATTGATATTTCCAGTGATTAACTGTTGCTAATTTTATTTTCGAAAGGTAGGCAAATTGGTGTTTGTTACAATTTACATGATTAAGAAACAACTCACGTTTCACTTAAGTTTACAAATATCGTTATTACATAGTTTGTGGCTATTATAATTGCAGATGTTTATGAATATTTCATTGATATTTCCAGTCATTAACTGTTGCTAATTTTCTTTTCGAAAGGTAGGCAAATTGGTTTTTGTTACAATTTACATGATTAAGAAATATATTAGTATGTTAAGTTCATCCAGTGTGTAAACATCACAGCTATAAAATAATTTGCAATTTGCAATGATTTTAATTAGACATTTATCTAAACAGTTAAACACAACCACAATTACAATTATTTGACAAGTTTATAAAACTTAGTTGTTGTCAAATTGCAATTGTAACATGATCTAATAAGTTTCTAATTTTCTCGTGATTACAAATACAGTTTATAATTTAGGACTATTGAAATAGTAACAATTGCAAGATAATTTGTAATAAATAACAATTTCTTCTGAAGTTATTTCTTGATACCATTACAGACAACTACAGTTAGAGTTACTCTCTTTTAAAAAATTCAACAAAACTTATCAAATTGTGGTTGATTATCAGTTATTTGAACAAAAAATGTAACAATTTTAAATATTTTTGCAGTTACAATTCAAATTAAAGATAACAGATATTTGTAGTAGCTATATAAATATGTATAATAAAACTTTTAAAATTGTAACTATTGTTACAATTAGTTACTTTAAACATTTATGGTTGCTATGAAATATGATTACAATTAGCTGCCAATTCAGAGCTAATTTTTATATAATATAGTGGTTTAATTGTAGTTGTAACATAATAAAAAAATGTTGTAACTTGTGTAAATTTTCTAATAATTACAATTGCAGTTTATAATTGCAGTTTGGACTATTGAAATAGTAACAATTGCAAGATAATTTGTAATAAATAACAGTTTCTTCTGAAGTTATTTCTTGTTACAAT
Organism: Anoplophora glabripennis; assembly: GCF_000390285.2. Classification (NCBI taxonomy): domain Eukaryota; kingdom Metazoa; phylum Arthropoda; class Insecta; order Coleoptera; family Cerambycidae; genus Anoplophora; species Anoplophora glabripennis. The sequence continues at coordinate 562,206 of NW_019416397.1, read as the reverse complement.
TACAAATAACTACCGTTAAAGTTACTCTCTTTTAAAAAATTCAACAAAATTTATCAAACTGTGTTTGATTATGAGTTATTTGAACAAAAAAAAGTAACAATTTTAAATCTGTACATATCTGTAATCTGTATACATCTGTAATCTGTACACATATTCTTGGAGGTATTAGAAGTAACATAGGAGATTTTTTATTAAAAAAAAATATTTTTTACGAAAGATTTTCTATATTTATTGTTTCAGGTTAGGTGTCATTTTTGTGGTTAATTCGTGATTTTATCCTTGATCTCTGATACTTATTTAATGGCTTCAATACGAGCGAAGCCGCGGGTAAAAGCTAGTTTGTGATAAATCATAATTTCTGTTACAATTACTTTTTACTACAGTTAGAAGCTATTGCAATTACAGTTCACTATCTTTTATAAAATTTTACAAAAAATGTAACCATTTTAAATTTTTCTTCAGTTGTGACTAAAGTAATATATAAAATAATTCTACAAAGAAATTTTCGAAATTATAATAACTGTTACAATTATTTGTGTACAGTTAATGATTAAAAAACAATTCACCATAGTTTCTTAAATTGTAATTTTTTTTTCGTACCTACATAATGTTTTGTAGTATGTGAGCGCAGTTAAAATGTAATTTAATTTGCAGTAATTATAGTTACAATTACAGTTAGGAGTTACAATAATTGTAATAAAGGTCAACAATTGCTGAGTCGGTTTAATCAGTTTACAATATTATTATCGTAGAGCCCTGTAGGATATAATCCAGTGGCGTGCCTAGTATTTTTTTATGGGTTAATTTTTTTAATAATTATTTTATAATTACATTGATGTATTTTAGCAATTTTCTTTCTTTCACTAGTAAATCTCGCAAAGAAGTAAAAAAGTAGCCTGTAAGCGACCCCCCTATATGCATAGCATTGGCTTTAAGCATACACACACGATGCAGTACGTCGAAATTCACTCGGTTACTTAATACAGCTCGCACAAAGTTTACGAGGTACCCGGCCCAGGAACTGGCTCATCAAATATTCAGTTATCTGATAAGCCGACTCTATGTTTAGGGGGTCCCTCCATTGTATTGACAAATGTAGAACGGCATCTGATATCTTCTATCCCCGATGGACAAAAGTGTGTCGTTAGCGTGGGTCGGTATTAATTCCTCGGTATTGTCCGTCTTTGTTGTAAATGACCTAAAAACGAAAGACGTTGAAAAAATTACGAAGTAATCAGTATGCCATTGGGCTAATTAGACGTCATTGCCTAACGACGCTGGAGATAATGTAAATAATTGTATATTGACGAAATAAAATACGTCTTTACCACAAAAAATGCCAAAATTAACTAAACATTTAATTCAGTATGTTATAATTATATTAATATTTTATAATATTAATATTTTATGTTAAACGTATTTGTTCACATTTTAATAACTACTGTTTTCGCTAATGTAATCATGTAGAAAACTCCCATTTAATAGTTTACAAGTGTTACATAACAATCGTACATGTTGTGTGCTGTGATTGATGTTCTCATATTAAATAATTAATAAATTAATGAGCAGGATTATAGCAATAACTGAACTTAAATATTAGAATCCAAATATTATAAGGAAAGTAGAAACTTAGTACCACACCAGAAATCAGAAGTGGGATTAATGAATATCAGGTGATAACAAAGCAACTTTCCATTTGTATTTTCCAAGTCTTTCTACAAGAAAATTATATTTCGCTTAAGAAAACTTCTATGTATACCAAACTATCCGAATGTCATTCAATAAGATCCCACTTAACGTAAACTAATCTTGGTTTCTAAGAAATATTCAACGTCTATATCATTTCCTGTGCCTCAATCATCTCAAAAATTATATAATCACCAATCAACCATTTTATGACCTACCATTTACAACTATGATGAGGAAGACGACAGCACTGTAGAAAAAAAAGAACAATTAACTTTAATAAACGTCGTTTTTAAGGATTATATTGCCAAGAAGCAACATATGCGCAGCGTATCCCTTAACGAGGTATATAAGTTAAGAGGATGGCGATGTCTTGAAGACGACGAAGGGTTGTGGCGCCCTCTGACGCGTGACAGACCGGATGCCGGGTCGTTTTAGCGGAACACGGCATGAGCTACAGTTGGCGAAGGGCATAGTTGGGTAATTATATCACTTTTTTGTTGCAAACGCGACGAACTAAGTCATTAGCTGTTGTTAGAGATCAAAGTTAAATACGAAAACTAAAAAGCCAAAGCATTTTCTAAAAAAATAGATGACTAGAAATATTTGTTCTTTTATATAAAATCCGTTTAACAGTCAATTTATTTGCACGAGATAGAGTAATCATAAATAAACAAAAAAGTTGTATATTACAGGGGCGTAAGATTAACAGTTTTCAAAATACAGCGAGTATTAATATTGAAGAGTTTCATCACAACGTGACAACAGCGCTTAACCTAACGCTACACAGCTGATGCACGCGGCAGACTTGTCCTACGGAAAAAATGTAAACTATTATTGTGAAACATTTAGTAAATTTCAAGACAATTGTTTTCTAGTTTTTAAATAAATAAAATAAAATGTATCGATTTTTTAGTACGAAGCTGGTATTTTGCTTAAATTTTAGCTCGAATTTTATTAATTATGAATCCCTTAAAACAGGAACTTGACTTTTAACCAAATTATGAATTTGAAATATATGTAATTCGCGCTATCCAAATAATCATACGTATTAAAAATAATTTAGGTATTTACCAAAAAGCAAAATTCAATCACTTTAAACGCACAAGTACAAAAGAAACTACAACATGTGCTCAAAATGTCCATCAGCATTTTCGACGTACGCACGACACCTTCGAATCCAATTTTCTCGCACTCGCTGGAAAACATCTCAATAGGAAATAGTGGTACGCAAAAAACACTCAGACACGGTCCAATTCCAGATACCAACTGAATTGCGTAATACTGGACAGCTTAGTACCTCGTGCTATCCGCCGCGCCATTGCCACATTGCTCGATATGAATTTTTTCGAATTTTAAATTTATTACATCGCCAATTATTTTTAAATGGTTGAGTTTAGGACCCATGTCATATAAGGTTTTTTGTTTATTTTAATGAATTCTATCGTCTGTTAAAATTAAGCCAGTAAAACTTCTAACACCCTGTATATTTATTTGCCTGAAGTACTTACAGTTCAATTTTTTGCAAGTACTAAACATTTGTTCACCAATAGTCGCAGCTATAAGTGGAAGATGGTACTTTGGCATTTTAAAAAAAACTTCTTTTATTCTTATTTTGGAAATGTTGTTAGACATAAATCACGATTAAATTTAATAGTAAGAAAAAGAGTTCTTGTTAAAAAACTTTAACTTGATATTTATCAAAACACTTTCTTCTTCTTCCACTAGTAGCTTCAATTTTCACAATAAAAGAAATATTTCCGTAGAACTGATGATCATCTACAATTGAACTAGCAATTTTTCTGTATACTACGAAAAAACGGAACCTAAAGAACTACTTTTATGTAGTGTGTAACGCGGGGATGATTCCAGAAGTTCTCAATAAGTTTCGACAATATTGATTATTATTATTGATTAATTTTCGAGGTTTTGATTTTCAACAATTTTGATTTTCAAACATGCTTATTATAATATAATAAAAGTATGGTTGGACAGAACGAACTTGGTGAAGAAAAACGTGTTTTTGCTCCAATATTAATTATCTTTATAACTAAATTTAGAGAATAAAACAGTCCACTATGGTCAGTACTTTATCCCTTCATGGAAATAATAATAATATTTCTACAAACAATCCTTCTTGAACTGGTAGGTAACCAGCGAACCATAGTGGCACAAGACCCATAACCACCCAAGGAGAACATTCTCAACGGTCGCGTGTCTTATTGTCTTTATCTCCTAGGGCCCATATGGTATTTTTGTCCGTTAAAAAGGTGGGGGTAGGTCTAAGATAATGTCCTTCTTAAACATTGCGTGTATTGTCTCCTTAAGAAACACTTCTTAGTTTTAAGGCAAAGCAACGACTGATTTTTAAAACTCGAAGACTGACTCAGTGCAAATTTTGGATGATAACGTAACCAAGTGCAAATATAGTTCTTTTTTGGAAACGCATTGTGATAGTATCGGTGATTTTTTCGCAATATAGTTTGTTTTATCGGGGAATTCGCGGCAATATTTGACAGTTGCAATATCTTCTCGGAAGTATTTAGTTTGGTAAGTAAAATAAATTTTTTTGCACTTAGATGCTAGTTCTACAATTTTTTTAAAAGTTATATAATTATAATTTTCCAATAACTGTTATTAATCGAGTTCTTTCTTATCAAATCTCTAGACATGTTAAATAAATAACAGCTTAGATCAGTTGTCATCGTTTATTTAAAAAATTTAAAAATATTGACATATATTTTGTGAAAATTTACATAAATAGAAAAATATGTTTATCATTTTTTTCATTTTTTTCAACATGCTCTATTAATAATGATTATCTCTATTGATGTTTCTAAGAACTAGTTTAGAAATCTCAGGATTTGTATGGGAGAAGGGGTTGCATATTATTATCTTTTTGAATCGATTCGTGTTTGATCATTTTAAAACAAGTAGGAACATAACAAAAAAAAAAGAAAAAATAATTTATGTGAAGCGCGACAAGGAAGATTTGTGTAAATTTGTTGGGTGAGTATTCCATATTTAGAAAATCGGAAAAATGTGAGAAAATTGTTATGTACAGGTTGTTCATAACCTATGTGCAAAAAAATTTCTTTAAAATTGACTACTACTAATTTTTTTCAGATAAGTTTTTTCCAGATTGGTACATTTATTAGTAACAAATTGCATCTAGGAAAAAATCATAACAATTAATTTTAAGGCCCTAAACTGATTAGATAATTAATTATTAATTTATTTTTAATTTAATTACTGATATCAAATAACGTAAAAAATCTTACGAAAAGGTCCTCTGCTTTTAAGTCAGTGCTAATAATGTCCCATAGAAAAACTGCTTTTGATGTTTATGAAATACATTTTTTTACATTTTTTTGAATTATTAAATTTAAATGGTGAAACTAATGAAAGAAAACAAAGACAAAAATCTATATCTGTTATTTACTTAAAACAGATGTAATATTTTAGAGACATGCAAAATTTGTGCAATATTTGTAATTTTGAAAAGGTTATTTAAAAATAATGAAAACACAATTTTCACTTTACAAGTATACAGGGTGTTTCAGAAAGACCTCCCATAAATTCAGGGGGTGATAGTCTTATGAACTGCATGTCTATCTCCTCTTGTTCTCGAGATACAGAGCGACAAAATAAAATTGTTTAAATAGAATTTTTACGAAAATTTCCAAACGGTGCGAAATATTTTTATGAAATTTGGTATTCCGGGGTTTTTAAGGACGCCAAATACGCTGGTCTAATTATTTTTTGGATATTTCATAGAGGGCGCCAGTTATGCTACATTCGTATTACATTTTAAGTTTTGATTTTTTNCTGTACACAAACTAATTTTATTTAGAAATTCTTGTAGAAGATAGAAACCGCTAAAATTCTGGTTTAAATATATAATATAATATAATATAACATGGAGTCGTGTGTAAAATGTTGTCATCTTACTTGAGGACACAAATTATAGAATTGTTAATAAATATTAATCTGAAAATTAAATACAAATGATCCTAAGTGTCCGTTCTAGTGAGTGAAGTAGTTTGGTTATTGTGCCTGACTTAGTTCCGTCGTAAATGCAATATATTGTCAGACTAACAGTATGGTTAATGTTGAGGTACTTTGGCATTTATTATTCTGTTCTCATGAGCATTGAAATTTATTTCACTCACTAGCGGGAACCATTGCGAATACATTGATATATAATAATATTCAATTATGTTAGTTTCTTCGATGATTTGTGTCCTCATCTGAAGCTCTGTTACATGGTAAAAATGTACATACTAAATCGCCCCCTTAAAAAGTATATACAAAAAACAAAACAAAGTATAATGATAAAAAAGGATGTATTTATAAAAAATTGACTTGTACGAAGAACGATAAGGAAATCCAATTGCCTATTTCGCGGCGATGCGTCCGTGTGCATCCCGTAAACTTGCATTTACGGCAAATGAGACGAGCCTATCGATTTCTGTTAATAGTGGCCGGCCAACAACAGGTGTCCCGTTCTCCACGCTGGGAAAAATAAAAAAAAACTGGAACATTTTTCAGTTCCACTTTTTTCAATGGCATCGAAATGACACCTATTAATACATTTTACGATTTACATTGTGTTTTATTCATTGACCGGCGTATAAAAATTTAACTTTTTATTAATTATGTACACACAAATAATATATTTTATCGCAGTGGCCTGTGCATCGATTCGGGGCAAGTTAATGGTTTTATTTATTTGCCAGCCGCTCATAATCGCGTAATTCCTTTTTTATTTGTTTATGTTCGAGTTAATTATCGACGCAACTTAGTCCTTAATTACCGCTCTTCTATTGTAAATGCAATTAAATTCCGGTTTTAAATCATGTGGTCGGGTAAGCAAAAAATACTTGTTCGATTTGTGTGTGTCGCGTGCGTGATTCTATTTCCGCGCGAGTCTTGGCCGAGGTCAGCAAACCACAGACAAAATGAAATCGACGCTTTTTAGAAAACGTGTGTACTATCACCTGTTTTATCTCTACCGTAAAGACATTAAGCTAATTCGAACAAATTCAAACATTTCTCAATAAAAAAATCTTATTAAATCAAATCTCAAACAATATTCTTCGGTGTCGAAAAACTAGATGTGCAAAAGATATCGAAGGACATTGTTTGACTTCATTTGTCAAGGCATTTTAGAAAAAACAAATACTTTATTTGAATCACCATTTTTTTAATAGAGTTACAATTTTTGGTGTCTTAAGACTACTTGAATTTTGAAATTTGTAAAAAGAATGGTGGAATTTGTGCAATGGTGTCGTCGAGTTAATATTCAATTGATTTCTGATAAACATTTTTAAATAGACTTGTCTTTTATACCCGAAATAAATGTAAATAAAATGTTAAAACAGATAATTTCTTCAAAATTCTTCAGAAATTGTAAATTAGATAGCCATAGGCGTACATATAAAAGTGGCACTGATATTAAAAAATGATACCTCACCTAAATCGTCTTATTTTGATCTCAGGTGCCTGTGATTGAGTGGTAACTCAACATTTATCAGACATCCTGTATACAGGCTCTACAAATTCGCTTCTCACTACAGGGATCTCGGAAAAGGTAAGAGATACGAAGTAGCTTAAATGGGGGTAAAGTTGCACAATCAGGGCACCAACATTATGTCTCTAAAAAATCAAGGCTAACATGATTAGTTTTCGAAATATTTGAAAAAAACCGAAATTTTGGAAATCCGTTTTTGTTTCATTTCAGCCTTGTTTGAGGTGTATTTGATAATTCAATAAACAGAAATATAAATAAAAAATTTAGATAAATTTGGAACGAATACATTGAAGATGAATTATTTTAGACAAAACGTCTGAATCTGGTTCGGGCTGAGGCAGTACAATATTGGGGGTCATGACGGCTTGCAAAAAATGTAATAAAATTTCCAGAGTCGTATTTAAAAAAATGAAGTTTATAATGACCCTGGGGAGACAAAATGTTACATATATAAAAATTGATTATGCCATTCGATAGAGGGCAAAAAGTTGCCACGAGTTGCCTTTTTTCAATATATATCACCTCAAACAGGGCTGAAATGAAACAAATACGGATTTCCAAAATTACTTTTTTTTTAATATTTCGAAAATTAATCATGTTAGCCTAGATTTTTTAGAGGCATAATGTTGGTCTCCTGATTACGCAACTTTGCCTCCATTTAAGCTACTTCGTATCTCTTACCGTTTCCGAGATCCCTGTAGTGAGAAGCGAATTTGTAACAACTTGTATGTATACCTATAAAAAATATCGACGATTATTTTGATATCAAATTTTTAGATTACACTATTAAAATTTTCTTCAATTTCGGATTTTTTTATATTGGTATCCATTCTATTATCTCTATCCATAATTTATTTACTTCTAGTGCATAATATTTCTTTAGAGTGATGTTTAAAACAAATCTAATTTGTAACAATGTAACAAATAATAAAACTAGTTAAATTTATTTTTTTTTTGGATTTTTTTTTTTTCGATAGTTAAGTCATCTAGGTCAACTTTATATTTGTTAGGCATACACACATAAAACGTGAAAGAAAACTCCTTAAAAAATTTAGGCTGCATGATAATTTTTATTAGAATCGACATCGGTTTCCCCAATCATCACCCATTTTAACATTATATTTGACATATCACTGCGTAACAAAAGCTGTAAAGATGTACTACATTAGTAATTTTTTTTTCCAACACTAACTTGATTATTAGATTGGGCTAACAAAATCGACTACTTTTTTTTTTTAAAGAGAATATCATTCAGAATGACGAAAAAAAATGTGAGAGAGCCCTTAATAGTAGTTTTAAGAGATTTATCATCGTTAGTTTCGATTTTTTATCCCTGATCCTATTTTTGCGTCAAAACTGCCAAACCATCGAGGTAAAAAAAATTATATACATATATTTTTTAAGGAAATTAAATGCCCTACAAAAAAAGTCAGGTTGAAAATTTTTACTTCATCTTCAATAGTGAATAACTTTCGAAGTAGTAAATTAATGCAAAAATGTTAAGTGACCTTTTTTGTAGAGCAATAAATTTCCTTTCAAAATCCGTACTGTTCTTTTTCAGATATTAATTTGTTCGTTATTTAAAAAATTATTAAAAGTTATTTAATGTTAAAAAGTCAAATCGAAAAAACATATCAAGTTTCAAGGCTTGATTACATGGAAACGGGTCGTCTGCCGAAAATTTTCAATCAGACCTCTTTTGTAGGGCATTCAATTTCCTTCAAAAATATATGTAGATACATTTTTTTACCCCAAAAATGGGATCAGGAATAGAAATTCGAAACTAGCGATGATAGACCTCTTAAAACTAATATTAAGGGCTCAAACTCACGATATATTTTTTTCGTCATTCTGAATGATATTCTCGATATATCTTTCAAAAAAAATAGTCGATTTTTTGGCCTAGTCTATTGAATATACTACAATATCATTTTTTACACTCCATTTCTTAACAATTTTATTTAATTTGAGTCAAAATAATGAGATTTTTCGTATGCCATTTCTCTTTCATGTGCTTCTATTTCAACATATAGGGTAAAAAAGTTGTTACTGCTCTGTTGTTTTTTAAGATCATAAGCTGAAATTTTGCACAGATTTTTGTATTTTTTTGATCAGAAATTACTTTATTTATGTTTTCACACTTACAATTGAGTATGGGTACTATTCCTCATTCTTCCATTTTCGATTTTTTGGACCAATATTATATAAAGGACGTGTTGGTATAACAGAAAGATCTGCGCAAAATTTCAACTTAATATCTTAAAAAACTACAGAGTTATTAATAAAAAAACTTTTATGAATATAAGTTTGACACTTTGTACTTTGAAAAAGAAGCAACTAAATCAAAAATGACCTAATAGAAATCCCGTTATCATCACTCAAAGGATCTGCAGCTAATTGCTTGACCTACTTTTTTGTAACACCCTGTATACAACTTCCCACACGTGACAACTCTTCCCCAACGTCAGTTTTCATCCATACAACACAGTTGATCAATATTTTAATTATTACTACAAGTTTTAGCAGACCATTGTAGCACACCTTTCTATCCCCCAAACAACTCTTAGAACCATCGTTTCATCAGCGGCCAACTCGAATTAACAAAGTAATTATTATCTGACCCAGTTCCCATATCGCGGGCTATCGAGGATTTGATTAATGAAAATAAGCCTTACTTCGATTAGGCCAAAGTGGTTATTAGGTTATAGGGTGAACCAAAACGGACCATGTGTAGGCCATAGGTCTTACATTTGTAAAGTTGTTAGTTAGTAGTAATCGCCGCCCCTTCTCATATATAAGCGATTAATAACCTAGTTCTTTTTTTTTTCAAAAAAGGTCCCCTACTCCCCCAATATCTACGCCACTGGAGTGTATTTTGGATTAAGTATCCATGAAAATATAGTCCCTACTAAAAAAATGTCATCCCCCAAATTTTATCACTAAATATTTTTTGCCAGTAAAGTTACAGGAAAAATTATATAAATATTTGAAACTTTTAACACCCTGTATCTTCGTAGTGAAGCGTCCTTTCAAAAAATTTTATGTGCAACAGTTGATTATTTTCATTGGTAGAATACGCCATTGAAGTTTGGGCAAAACTTATCATTCACACCCTGTATATCGCTAATCGGAGAGGCCATCTCTGCGAAAAGAAGGACTGAAAACTGACTGACAATCTTATAAAACTTCAACTACTGACGATCTGCAATTTCCGAAGAGAGCGCATTTCGGAAAACAATAAAAACAACAGCAACTAAATCACAATTGAATATCATTCAACGGCAAACTGGAAATATTGTCATCGATTACGCCATTAGATATGGTTTAAATATTAGATAATCACCACCACTGTCTAAAGAATCTATTCTATCTTTTTGGTCCGCCTCGTATGTGGCTAATTGAAGAGGCCATCTGGCGAAAAGGGGGGGGTCACCAGTAAATCTAATCAGGCGGGCTGTCGACGGGAAGAACATGCACCAGACGTCGTATTTCTTTCTTGACCGTCGAGATCTAATTCAACGGTTTAATGGGGCCCTAAACTCGAATTTGGTTCACCGCATCGATTGCTTCAATACGCGAATTTAATTCTGTATGCTCTGTTCACTATGGACTACTTTAAAAGCTTCTGTTACTGTCTTCCAATGTCCAGTAATTGCTGACCGCGAATAACGAAGCGCTTGTAGATTTAGAACCATCCAAATGGTATGGGACAGTAAAGGATAGGAGTGCGTTGCTTTGTTTTGTTGTGGGTCCAGGCTAATAAACAAAATGTATACGATTCTGTTTCGGCACTGGCATCAAGCTATGGAAACATGTAGCAGAGAAAATGTATTATACAGAGTGAGTTGGGAAATCGCACCAAACTCCACACGTGAAATTAATAAGAAAAAACTACCGGCATGATGGAGTTCCTACACATTTCGCGCTCGTCCAGTCAAGCTAAATCTGAACGAGGTTTCCAAGGCATTGGATTGGCCTCCAAGATCTCCAGACCTCACAGCACCAGATTACTGTTTACGGGGCTGGTTCAAAAATAAAGTGTACAAAGTTAGAGTGAACACTCGGGCTGTACTAATTCGACGTATCATCAATACTGCAGCACTTTAGAGAAAGAAAGATGCAGCAATCAGTACAGATGTCCTTCGTAGACGGAGCAGAAAGTGTTTGGAGGTCAATGGTGGTGTCAATTTCTATTGACACCACCATATATTATATATTGATATTCTATCAATATATATTTTTTTATATTGGGATGAGTATGTCATAGCTTGAAAACAAATGAAAATCGCATGACAATATTTTCCATTTTTCTTATTATTTTGATGTTTAGAATTAATTCCTGGAGTTTGGTGCAATTCTCCCGACTCATCCTGTATAGTAGCAAGATTTAGTTTTACTTTTTACATGACGTAGAGTACTACACAAAACTGGTTAACAAGATTTGTTTACAAAAAATGAGCCAATACCAACTAATGATCAAACATATGAACAAAATTGTGGGGCAAATACATAATAATATATAATACATCTATTGTCATTTTCCAAATTTGTTCTTGAAGAATGCAAATAAATCTCACTGAGAATGTAATGTTCTGAAATGGTTCATTGTCTGAAACTAGATTTCTCTTCCAAGAGCACTTTTGAATAGTATAAGTTTATTTACAAGGGAAGGTAAATAATAAAGACAAATCTCAAATTAGGTTTTATTCAATTTTTTGTAATGTCTATTTAAAGTCAATATAAAACATTAAATCAGTTGTACATAAATATAGACTATGTGACAGCAACTTTAGTAAGAAATATGTTTGGATATGTCTATGGAAATTATATTTCTCCTATGATTTGTTATAACAGCTTATTAAAAAATTACAAAATGGGACATAAAAAGTTTTCATAAATATAAATTTACTAAATATGTGACACAGTCTTATAAAATTTCAAACACAGAGTATATGTGCGTAAAATACCTGTATAATGTGGGGATAAATTTGAATAATTATAAAATATGGAATATGTACAATGTACACGCTCTTAATAAAATTTATAAACAATTTAATCATAAAAGCTGTAGAGTAACTTCAAAAAGTAGTTAAATATTTACATAGAACTTTTAACAAGGAATGGAAAACGTTAACAAAAATAGTTTCTTTTACGTTTTCAGTAAATTTTCTTTGATATAATGAACACTAATTGTGGAGAATTTTCAATTTAATTACATTTGAATTGAAGCTTAGGATATAATCAGTCGGAAGTTTGTATACATTTCCATATTGGCTGATTCCAAAACTCACTACATCCATTTTTTTAAACTCAATGTTCTCTATTTTTGGCGAAAATTATAGACACTGTATATGAGTAAGCAGGTATATTAATAGTCGATATTTTTACAGTTTTACTGGTAGTATTATTACATGAGAAAGCTATTTTAAGGTTCAAATACGAATGTAACAGATTTTATTACTTTTCTGAAAACGAAAAGAACAAAAAGAATAGTGGAAGCCAATCCTGATCTCGTGTACTTGATCCATTCTTCCTTTTTTTAATTCGGTTTTGATTTTAGACGATAGAAGAAATAATTATGCGAAAGGGAAATAATTGTACATAACTTGGTACTGTTTTGTTGGTGTGTCAAAGTGAACCAAAACATAAATATAGTGTTGTCAAAATGTGCATTTTTTAAAATATATTTCAGTTTGAAAATCTACCAAATTTTGCATATATTTTATATATTGTCTGTCATTTAAGCAATGAATTTTATAGTTTATAAATTATTGCAAACATATTTTGCAAATTTATTAAAAATTATTTCTTTACCCAATGAATGAAGTGAGATTTGGAACTAGCTCTATCTTTTTTAGAAAAATACTATTTTCTCAAACTGATTTTCTGTGATAGAACTATTGAACAGCATCGTAAACAAATAAAACTTTGGTAGAATTTGTTCAAATTTCATAATTATTTCATAGATTGTCAGTGCCCTTGTGGAAGTTATAGTTACTATAATATTTCACAATCATGTACCTAAATAAATTGCTGCTAAAATTACATAAAATGGGAAATAAATATTTTTAAATAAATTTATCTATGGTGGTTTGTAGTTGTTAAGTCACAGATTTTTCACCGTAAGAATAGAATAACGTCACTAACATAATTTGCCAACATTTGGAACTGAATGTTGTATATAAGTTGTTCCCATTTGAAGTTTTTATTTTAATAGAAGGTCCAAAAAGGCATTATTACCTTCATACGCTATTAAGTTTCAGCTGATATTAAATTTTCTTCAGGAATAATATATAACTTACATTTTTTTGTTGCAATGGCTATTAATATAAATGAATTTTGGGATCTAATTAAAGAAGTAATTTCTAAAATATTTGCCAATGTAAAGATTTTGTGTTTTTTTATTAGTAGCATCACTTTAAAATAGTTTGCAGGACCAAAGGTCCTTAAACATAGATCGCTGCCAAGCTGGTAAATAATTTTCTTGTGAAATTAATAATTATTTATTTTGAATAGCATGGAATAATAATGACTATCATCAGAGTTGAGAACAACTTATTAAATATTTATACGAGTATTATTGTCCATGTCCAATTTGCTTCTTAAGAAAATTAAAATTTTTATTTCGTGGAATAGAAATCAGTTTCGGTACTCAATATAGTTTGTCTCTTTATATTGCCTTTAATCTTACTTTTTGAAAGCTCAAAATAATTTCATATAATGACGTTATTCTACTCTTCTGGTAAAAATAATTATCTTTTACGTATGTCTTAACCATTAGTGATAATAACGAAATAATGAAACGAATAAAAAATGAATTGAAATATTTAAATCTAGCAGCCTATGATTTTGGTATTCAAAATGTTGTATTTGTTTAGGCCAGTTTTGAAGATACGTGCAAGAGGTTACTTCGATCAGGACATTTAGATATAAATAAGAATATTATCGTTTTTGTCGAACAGACTTATAATACTTTTAATATTGTCTCCTAAAAAAATTTCAAATAAACGCTCACTGCTTCTTTGCTTCAGTTCGGGCGGAACTGCATTTTTGAATATTTGAATAAAATTTGAATTTCTTGGCTACATAAAGTATAACACAGCTAGTGGTAAAGTTATAGAAAGTGCAGTTATGTAAATTACATATTTGGAATGTTCAAAGGTTTTGTTTTCTTAGTGTATATGCAAGGAGAGGCGCAGCTGTTAGTTATAATGCTTGTTAGTGCGAGTGTATTAAATTAAAGACGACTATTTTTATTTTATGTTCCTGATATTTTGCTTCAAATGGGAAAACGCAAGATTTGAAATATTTTGGATGATTAAAATTTAACACTCAGTACCGGAGTTTGGTTTGTCTTTGGAAAGTCTTAATTTTTATTATTTTTGATATTTCTGTTATTGGGTCTTATATTAATCACAGTTCTAAGTAAATAGTATTTATTGTTTTGTATATTTTCTTGCAATATTTCTTTTAGAAAATGAGATAACATCAATTCCTGAATATTTTGAGTAAGTATAATGGAATTGTATCAAATTTTTAGTTAATCTGAATATTTTCTATATATGTGATTAAAATTAAGAAAAAAATAAAGATTTTGCAGTAATATTTAGAAAACTGAAAACAGATTATTTTTCAATCCAAACTGGACTGGAAATTATTTAAAAAGTACTTATAACTCTGCTGCTATTATTCATAAAATACTTAATGAAATTGGGGAAAAACAAAAATCTTTGGCACAATTTAGCACCAGAAAGACATTTTTGTTGGCCAATAAGTATGGACCTAGTTGAACTCATAAAAATGTGACAGTAAGGTGATTTGATTGATTTTTTTATCCCTGAGTACAATAGAGTAAATTTATTTATTTTTTATGTATCTCTCTGATATAAAGTAAGCAGTTTTTTTCAAAATTCTTGTTACCACGCCTATCTGTGGCGGCTATTTTTATTTTTCCATATTGAAGCATAATAACCAACAAAATGTAACGAAAAATATAAAAAGTCCATGCCTTGATCCGTGAAATACAAAAAAAATGTTACTATCTTAAGTTTTTGATGCGTTTACATTTTTTATAATTGTTTTACATACTACAATTTATGTAACAAAAATTGTAGAAATTATTCGATTATGCAAAAATATGTTTAGAGAATTTGATTTGCGATTTCTCTGCAATTATAATTATTACATGTTTGTTTATATTTGTTGATGAAAATCTTAAAGATGAAAGATTGGCGAATTTTGACTTTGAAAAGTAAGATTTTTTGTGACATTTTGTGCCATGTGGAGCAGCTTTAAGTTAAGCAAAGGCAATAATTGTAAAAATATTGCAAATGTGTTCATAAGAATCGAAAGATTGGCAAATTTTTTTATAAACAGTAAGAGTTTTTTGTGACAAGCTCTACTATGTGAAATAACTTTAAGAGAAGATTTAAGCGAAAATTGTATTTGTAAAAATATTGCAAATATTTTCAAAGAATCAAAAGATTGGTGAATTTTTTTTATGAGTAGATTTTTCTAATGACATAAATTGTATGTAAATTGTATGTAAATTGTAGTATGTAAAACCACTTTAAGACAATGACGCAAAAGTTGTACTTGTAAAAATATTGCAAATGTTTTCAGAGAATCGAAAGATTGGCGAATATTTCTTATGAACAGTAAGATTCTTTTATGAAATAGATTGTTTGATGTAAAATGACTTTAAGATATTTAAACAAAAGCTGTATTCGTAAATACGTTGCAAATGCGTGTTCAGATAATCGAAAGATTGGCAAATTTATAAATTATATCGTCTAAAACGACTTTAAGATAATTAAACAGAAATAATATTGATAAGTAAACATATTTTGTGTTATAAAGTCGATTTTTCAAACTGCTGCGATCATATTTCTGAATTTTCTCAGCCCAGTACGGCCGAATACACCCCAACCAACCGTCCAGCGTTCGAAACAGCCAGCATTGTCGCACACAGCGGCCCCAACACCCCCCGAAAATACCTCCAAATTCCGTCCTCTCGCGATGCGTGCAAAAAAGCTGCGTCGCAGTGCCCGCCGCCGCCGAAGGACCCGGGAGGCGCCACCAGTCGGCATCTTGGCGTCGCGACGCGCTCCGCATGCGTCTCCCCACTCCTTGATAATGCCTGATAGTATCCCACAAGACGGACATTCATTGCCATGTATCCCAAGTGTTATGATTCCTATAGTAAGTGCACGCGATTTTTTTTATCTTTAAGAAGTAACCAAGGTAAGATTCCAATTATTTCTGTAGCTTAGCAGGGCGATTCCGTTGTTGACCCGCGCTTGCCAGGCTCCTTGACTTATCCTTTGCCTCCAAGTGAAAGTGAATCTGCCGCGTCTGAAACAGAAAAAAAAGTGGCTATCACCAAAACATAAACAAACAGTGCAGGACGGTTAAACGACAAGTAAAACAGGTTTAAAGTGCTTGGACTCTTATTAAACTCGACGTAAAAGTGTTTTAAACTTTTTGTAAATCACCCAAACAACATAAAAAATGTGCTAATTCAATTTACTCTTGGTAGTAAAATCGTTAATAGGAACATAACTTTAATAAGGTGCTAAACAAATATTTCCTTTGATCCCAACCCTCTCCAAACTTAGGCGACTGCTTAAAGTTTTATCCTTTTAATCAAAATTTCATTCTGTCCTCATCACCTGGCAAGCGTTCGCAACTAGAGTTCACATTGGGTCAAATAAAATGTACTTATGTTTCGAATATGATATATTCTGAATTTTTAACAGTTTGTTGACTGCTGTTACGTTTTAAATAATTCAACATTATTTATTTAGTTAAAATCTGTCGTTTATATATTCGCTAGCCCAGCAGATGTATTATCCTAGGAATAAATGCGATCGTGCAGTGGTCGCTATCTGAATAGATAGATCTCTTTCAAATCGAGAATCGGTGGACCGTGATTTTGTTTATTATCCATCTCAGTCGGGCGTTGATTTGACTTTTTGTCATCGGGAGGTCAGATACGAGAACAATGAGGAAAAAAATGAAAGTTTCGAGGAACGGGGGGTGGGGGGCATGGAGTTCTATGATTTGATTGCAATCGTTTCGCAAATCCTGAATAAAACCGACATCGATCGGGTGCTACAAGTATTTCAGCTACGTGGGAGCAGGTCGTTGGAACTTTCTGGCTTAGACGCATGATTTTTTTTATTGTTGTACGTTCGTTAGTACCTCACGTGTATTAAAAATAAAAATAAATCAATTGGATTAATTCATATGTATGTATATACTATTTTTGTATACCGCAAATAGGTTGTTCTGTAACTGTGATGAATAAAAAAATATTTTTACTTTCGAAAACAGAAAGTTGTATCGAAATAGTAACATAAAACTTATCACGACATTACTAATTTGTTTATTCCGTAATTGAATTCGTTTGAGGGAAAATTTTTGGAGTTAAGTTATAATAAAAAAATCTAGAACTAAATCTGAAACGCTATATTTTTTTATTGAGACTTGATTTTTAATGCACCTGTTAACTATGTGTTATGTAATAGTTATATCCTAGATAGCAAAGCGTGGTTATTTCTAATAATCGTAATTAATAAGGCCTTATGTTGTGACTATATTAATTTTGTTTAAAATTCATTTAATAAGTATGTTGCTAATATGAAATTATGCATAAAAAACTGCTAATTTCACTGCCCTTTTCAAAAAAATCTTGCAAATTCCATACAATCATTTTTATCGAGAGGTAATTGTTTGATAAAAGTTAATCGTTAAAAGAATTTGAAACCATTTCTTGAAAACCAGAATAATGAACTCACTCTTATCGATTTTGAACATGTTAATTTCATACTTATCTTGTTGCTGATAAATTATGCCGACAAATGTGTGCCTGGTAGTGATTTAGTGGTTAAAAAAATATGTTAAAAAATTTCTCCTCAAATCAAAATTGATTTTTTGTAAATAATATAATGAAGAAATTGTGTCGAGACAAATACATTTCTTACGAAGTTAAAAATTAACTAAAAGGTAATGGAAAAGTACTTTCGGTAACTTCAATTATAGACTTTAAGCAAATTTGCAATTTTAAGCAAAAAAAACTCTTTCATAAATTATAGCGCGTCCAATATTTTGACGACAAATGAGTTTTATTTTTATTTCTGCCGCGAAGTTTTCGCTGACCCTCAAGGCCGAAAACGATTTTAAAACGAAGTCTCCGTCCTCGGGCGCGTATCCTGCCGCACGGAAATTCCTGCTCCGGATTCCTGCGGCGCTAGCGGGGCGGCGTCGCGCCCGGCGTCGAAATGAGCGTTTATTAAACAACGAAACCGAGAGTCCTTCTTTAAAAATCTTGGCGGCTACTTAAAAATATCACTTAATTACCGCCCTCCCCTACGGGGGGCGTGTCGCGATGGGGGGGAGAGACGACGTCGGCGCGCGTCGCTCCCCTTCGACGTCTTGTGTCAGTCGTCGGCGGGCGTCGTGCAACGGCGCCGTCTTTCCCTAAGGAGCGCCTTAAACCCATGTCTTAGCTAGACGCCTTCACTCCTTCGACATCCTTCGGACTGTAAGGACGCGGTGCCCAGTCCTGCGCAAGGATCATAGCAGACACTTGCCGACGCTCGGCGATATCAGGACTTTGCCACGTCTTCGTCGTTGGTTGTGCTTCTTTACCCGTCAGTGTTTAGTGTCTATGACTTTTGTGATTGTTTTGCGCGAATGGATTATCCTGTTCAAGGATGAAGGTAACTCTTTGCATGCGACTTGGTGTTGTGCGACTGGAATTTTATCGAATGCCAAGCGCGGCGATGTCCCGGATAAAATTTATTTTTCGCTCATCTTTCGAACGAATTCGAATTTTGCTGGAGTTTCTAATTTTTTTATAAGCGGACGCTTTTAGACACACACTTAACCGCGGTGCTTTTAATAGTAACATGAATGAAATAAATACTTACGATTTTGTTTTTTATGATCTGTCCAAATGTCCTGGTATTATCCTGAATCCTGGAAAAGAAATCAAGAAGCAATTATTCTAATTAGAACACATTGCTTCGTTTTTCCGCACTATTTCCATTAATTTTATTTAGAATCACATGTTTTGTTGAGAGAGAAAACTGCTGTATAAATATTTGATACAAAAATTAACATTCTTTTTACATATTTTTTAACAAATGCATTTTTAAAAGAAGCAGACAAAATTATTCACATACAATTTTTATAATAAATAGCGTTGTATTTTCTATAGCTCTTGATTATGTATTACGGACTTACTATTCATAATTACTTTTATTAATTAGCCATATGCCAATTTTTTAAAAATTGAATTTAGCTAACCATTACTTTTGTTATTCTTTAAAAAAAACATACACACTTTTTTCTTACACTGTCTATATG
This sequence comes from Anoplophora glabripennis, assembly GCF_000390285.2. Classification (NCBI taxonomy): domain Eukaryota; kingdom Metazoa; phylum Arthropoda; class Insecta; order Coleoptera; family Cerambycidae; genus Anoplophora; species Anoplophora glabripennis. The sequence continues at coordinate 542,615 of NW_019416397.1, read as the reverse complement.
TTCTGTGTGAGTTTAAATATGTTTTTGAATTATAGCTAAAAAGTTCCAGTAGTTTAAAATTTCGTGATTCAGACAATATACAACTCATTTATCGGAACAAACGCTTCATTTTGGCAGAATTTTTAGCACATATTACAGTCAGCAAACTCGTCTTTAGCTTACGGAGACAGGTAATGAATTTTGTAACACACTCTTTCTTATTTTTTTAAAGACATATATTGAAAACTGATTTGTAAATATATGTTATAATTTACACACATAATTTTAAATCTTGGAATATATGAAGAAATTAACAAAAGGTCTCATAACATATCATTAAAATATAATATAATTTAAATACATAATTTTAAATCTTGGAGTATATGCCAAAATAAACAGAAGTTTGTATAAATTAGGCTAACTAAAATCTGATTAACAGTGCAGAAAAGTAAAAGCAAAATTAGTAGCAGATAATTCATGTAAATTTTTATTTTTTTATCCTACACATCACATTCTCTTTCTTTTAGCAAATATGAAGAACTTAATCATAATTTCGTGTAAACTTAAACTTATCCTCCTCCTGAAATTGAATTCTAACAACAGTGACTTCAGTATAGCTATTTTTTCGGTTTTATTTTGGAAAGCATGACTGAATATCTAGATACTGTTCTACAATGTTCGTAATTTTTTTTTATTGTAGTAAGATTAAGTGGAACAACTTTTATGGACTGAATGAAAACCAATAAATTCTGTATATACAAAAGAACAATATGCGATATAGTATTTTCATCTATGTCTTGAATTTATCACTAAGACTACTAATGTGCAAAATTACTATTGGAAGTTGGTGTGTTTTTACATCAGATTTCATTTTGAAAATGTACAACATACTTTAAATTATTTATGTACGTATTTCTCTGCATTTGCCTCCGTTTTTTCTAATTGTTTGTTAAATTTGTATGTAGCTAACTAACTAATATTGACCTACCTTTCAATGCATATTACTATGAACTCTAGTTGTAAGTATACAATATTTTTCTATTTTTGCAAATTTTGGCACCTTTCGTGAGCAAGAGTTACGAATTATTCGTATTCGGGAAAAGGTACACATCACTAAAAATTACACTTTTCATTGTTACAAAACTATCACAGGTAATTTTGAATTCTGTGATATCTTTACTAGATTTCTTAAGTGCCTCCACTTTTTTAAGAGTATTTTTTTGGCTACTTATAGAAGATTTAAAAGTTTCTTTGCAAGATCAAATGCCATGTTTAAATTTGTATCTATGATGAGATGACAAATGCAAAATTGTTCTATGTATAATTGTATATTTCTATAAATGTTCCTTTCCAAAAAATATGTAGAGGTCATAAATTATTTTTAAATTCTCTTCTTACAACAACGTATAAACATACATATTTGTTTTATAAAAACATATAAGTTTCGTGGACTGTATTTTGTATGGGAAAATGCGATTTCTTCGATTTGCAATAACGAGTTTTTATTATTTAATTAATGGGTTTTACAGAAAAATTACTTTTTATAAAACTAATGACAAGACAGACAGACGAAATCTGAAAACAAACTCAATATTTTTTTACGTTTCCAACGTTCTTTATATTATTTTATTTCTATATACACTCGGTTCCAATTCTCAACACATATTTACGTATGTACTTTCTACTTTTGGCTGAAACGGAAATGCATTCGAATTTTCGGAAATCAGTTTTTATTGTATTTTTGATGGTAATGTGCAATGAATTTTTGTTTGTAAGGAAGTAGAAGAAAAATATTTCCGTATTTAAAAACAAACACATAAATGTGTGTAAGAGTAGAAAAGGGGGATTACTTTGTGGCGGTGGATCAGAATGAATGTAGGTTGGTGGTTTTACTTTGAAATTTCATGAATTCTATCCACATGACTCCAATATACAATACTAACATACAATAATTTCAACTTTTTATTAGCTCATCGAGAAATATGTATTAAAATTTTGCTTATATTTTTTAAATATGAATTTCAATATTATCAAACACAAACAAATTATATCTCAAGGTGACTTATGCTGAAATAAATAACAGCATCTTTAGTTAAACCACCTTCAAACCAAACTAGAAGTTGAGATTATTTTCTTACTTGTAGGGATACACAAAATAATTTTTTTTACAACAAACCACATAAAATATTTTTAAATAAATCGAGAGTACTATTTTTGTATTTTGATTCTATAACTGATGTAGTGGTATTACTTTTTGACATTATTGTCATATACCGGAGGTTCACAGAAAAATGTTGCTGTCAGAAAGTAACATAAATGCAAGAGAGAAAATCTCCAAACCAAACTAGAAGTTGAGATTATTTTCTTACTTGTAGGGATACACAAAATAATTTTTTTTTACAACAAACCACATAAAATATTTTTAAATAAATCGAGAGTACTATTTTTGTATTTTGATTCTATAACTGATGTAGTGGTATTACTTTTTGACATTATTGTCATATACCGGAGGTTCACAGAAAAATGTTGCTGTCAGAAAGTAACATAAATGCAAGAGAGAAAATCTGACACATTTTCTTGATAGGTTTATGTGTGAAGTATATTGAAATGCAATAAATAGTGAAAAAAATTAGATCAATACAAAGTGGCTTCATTTTATGGTAGTTAAAAGTCATGTCTCGACACAGTTTTTGTATATTTTACTTTGCTATTGCATCCGGCCTAGTTCTTCACGTATGGAAATAGCGCTTGAATTATGCTCCGAAATTAACAAAAAAAAATACAAAAAGTTCGAATCTAGTATTATAACGCGATTTAGCTATAGTATATTTGTAGATACTTGGTTTAAATATTCTAAGATAATTAATTATTTGTTAAAAAAAAATACTCACTGTTCTCCTGCTCGCCATGTCTTCTGGAGATGCTTCCACGCGGACACTGAGGAACGTTCTCAACTCTCGCGGCTTCGCTCGCCATTCATATCAGTTCCTAAACAATCAGTGTCCGTTATTACAACCCGAACAATACCTGTGTGTTCCAGCTTAAGAGACTTGAAAGTATACGTTGGATAAAGGGCCGTTTTGCTCGCTCTTCCCCACCGCATTGTCCTGCAGACCTGCTTTCCAGTCTGGTTTAACAAGATTTGGCCCTCTCTCCGCGCGTTCGTTAGACGTTTATTGTGTGTCCTGTTCTCGTTTTGTCGTTATGCTCGGTTCAAGGTTTTTTTTTGAGACGCTTGACTGTTGCGAACTTCCGAATAGGCTGCTTCTTTATGAGATTTTTACTTATCCGCTGTGGGTCCTTGAATGCTTTGGAAGGAATTAAACGCCCTGTGCTCCAAAAAAAATTGATTGAAATTTCACTCATATCGTGCTCAATAATAATGTATCAATTTCTGTCCATAGATTTAGTGAAATTTTCGCTTTATTATAATGAGCACAACTGACATTTTATGTGAAAATATTGCCGAATGGATGAATAATTTTGATTGACTTTTTACTCCATTCGAAACACGTAAGTTCTTACGTGTTTCGAATGGATTTTAGAGTTGATCTCTTCTTTAATATGGTTTAAATTCAAATATTATTGAGCAATTCTTTGTTCATGTTTGGTTCTTAATTGACTAAGTATTGAGTGAAAATAAATTTACTCATAATTGACTAATTTCAATATACAGGATGTTGAAATTAATTAGACACTATACGGGGTGTCCAGGAAATAGTGGACAACTTCTCGGATTTTGATAAATTCACAAGTTTATATAATTTGTTTTTCTTAGTAGTCCTGTCGAATTAAATCAGAGACTCTGAAGACTATGAAGAATGATAATATCAAAAAACTAATTCAGAAAAAGTGACGCTATATAGGTAAAGTGACAAAATTACGTGTTTTTTCACTTTTTTACTGCCCATGAAAGTCTATCGCACAAGTTAGTTATTTTATGTTGTAGGTAATTAAATTACATACAATTTAAGGTATCTAAAGTCATATTTCACCAATTTGTTAACTGTAAAATAAAAGTCGAACGCGGAAAACTGCTCATTATTATTGCAAGAAGCGATAGATTTTGATGAAACTTTTAGGAAAGACCGTCAATCCAATGACCAACATGTGTGCCAAAGGCCTATTCGATAGACCGTGAAATTGTTGCTCCAGGTACCTATTTGTTAACTAATTGTATTCGTCTTTTTGCAACTAATTGTTTAATTATTAAACGTTAATTTTAGAAGTTAATATCGTAGATATAGGTTCTAATTGATCCAAATAAACGCATCGAAAAATGAAAATTAAGTAACTTTTTACAATTAACAAAGGAGGATGTTCAAAACAGTGTTATAAACAAATTGTACCACGGTTAGGCAAAAGCTGCTCGGGAATTTGCTCTTTTTGCATTAAATGGAGCCTATTTATACGGTAATTTTTAAAAAAATCACCTACGCCTGTCTGTTCCCAAGATAGCTTTCTTTAATAACTTTAATTTAACGTATCGGACCGAGATTTTAGAGATAATTAAAGGATTGAACTTTTATTTTCAAATTTTACATTGATAGTTAATATATATATATGTAGCAAACGCGCTAGCAGCAATAAAAGTTAACATTAATTAGTCAGTGTTAGTTAGTTAGCTAAAACAAAGAGGTGTAGATTATTTCTATTTTTTAAATTACCTTAAAAATAAGCTTTATTTAATGGAAAAAGAGCGAATTTACGAGCGGCTTTTGCTCGACCCATCAGCCAATGGATGTTAAGATTATGTTGTAGCTAAAGATTATTTATGATAACAAAATTATTTAAAAAATAAACAGAAAATGGAATTTTCCTAAAATTTTGTTGTCTAAAGATCTATCCTTAAATACTTAGCATTAAAAAATGAAAAATTTATTGATATTTATTCATTTTTTTCTTAATATTAATTCGAGTACACAATGAAACAAGTAGGTATATGAAAATACAACTCGTATTTTTACTTTATTATAAAGCTATTTCAAATAATATCAAAAACATTTTGTTCTTAAAAATCTTATCAAATGACGTCAGTCAGTGTTAGTCGATATCGGAAATCTGGGAATGCAAAATATATGTAACTACACAAGAGTCCTCACTGTTGCTGTTCCGGGAAACAACTCCTGTATGAGCTACAGGCCCCAACTAGCATTGAATTGTACCAGCAATATCAAGTAAATTAATAATCCTCTAAAATAATAAAATTAAGGATATGTCTAAATGTTATTAAAATAGAAACATATAATTTAATTTTTCAAAGAAATGGATGGTAATTTTAATTTTCTGATATCACCTTGACAAAGACAAACACGTAAAAATAGCCACTATAAAAAGATCTTAACATTTCCATACTTTACTGAAAATTGCTTCTTCGGGTAATGTAAAATGTCATTAATAAATATCAATACAACTAAATTATAACTATATAAAATACAAAGCTGAATATTGGCAATTTGAAATGATCGTCAAGCTGTTGACATTATTAATATTATTATAGATTAATGTTAATAATTGTTTTTTACCTAACGAATATTCGCCTTTTTCACTAAATTCCTTGTTAAAAATTAATAATAATGGCAATAAATATAATTATTATGTGCATGGATTTCTAGTAGGTATCGAATATTATTTTAAATTTATTTGAATTAGCACACCTTTATAATAATGTATCAGTAAACACCATTCATAATCTTAACCTAATCAAAAATGATCGCCGAGGACGACCGAAGGAAACTTTGGTTTATCATTTTTCCTGCAGAGGGACCGCTCTAACAAAATGCCATGCTGGTTGTATAATAAATTGTGGAAACGGGCTGAAACTAATCCCCCTCTAGAAAGGTCCCCCTAGTGCCCTTGTGATCGCTCAAGTGTGCTGTTCAGTTTGCTCAACGAATAATAAACGCATCGTGATGTGTAGGCAACATTTAATACAGTTTTAGAACAGCCTGGGTTGTGTGGCCTGAAAAAACTGATCGGTGATGGGCCTAGTACGGGTTGTTACCTATAGATGTCGCCTTAATTAGTACAGTCATTGAAGCATAAGCTGTAACCTCCGAATTCTTTGAAACTGCATGGATTTGCATGAAAATTTAGAATAAGGCTCATCTTAGGCTCAAGTTCAAAAGTGACATAAGCCCGATTGACGCTTTTTGTTTTTTAGGGGTAAAAACTACCCCTAAGTGAAAAAAATTGAAAAATTAAGTTTTAAGCATTTTATTGATAAAAATCTTGTTCAAGCACAAAGATCAAATAATGTTCCATGTTCTCAAACATGTTTTATGAGATATTTGATCTTTTCGACCCTTTATTTAACTCTAAAAAACTACCCCTATGCAAATAATAATGATACAAAATTAAGACTTTTTAAGATTTGGGATGATTAAATCGTGCAATACTTTAAAATAAAAGTTACCTTATAGTTAATAAAATAATTTTTCCCTTTCAACCCCTAAAAACCACCCCTGTATTGACAAAAATTATAGAAAATTACTTTTTAAAAACTTGGAATGCTTTAACTATCCAATTATTTAAAATAAAAATTCCCTCATTGCTTATGAAAGAATTTGTATCTCATAACACTTTTCAACCTTTATAAATAACCCCTGTGCTAAAAAAATGATAAAAAATTACGATTAAAATCTTGGAATGCTATAACTGTGCAATAATTAATAAAAATTCCCTTATATTGTTTATGAAAGATTATTTTACTTTTGCAATTTTCAACTCTTATAAACTACCCTCTTACCAATATTAATGTAAAATATTTTTATTACAATCGATTTTTAAATATAATCAATCATGAATAAATAATCACACTAATTTTTTTTACTTATTTTATTTGTATAATATAATATACAATATACAAAAATGAGAAAGCCTATTTTGCTCCAATAAAATATCATTGGTTTTTTTACCATAACTCGGTTAATTTTGAAGCTATAGTATCCTACGAAAAAACATTTTAAAGATAATTTCAAGAGCTGTAAGATCGTTTGCATATAAAACCTTTCAAGTCCTTCGTTTTTTAAAGGGAAAGGATTGAAGGGCTCGAGACAGGTCGTCTTTTCACTAAAATGGATACTTCAAGCGGGGATATCTCCTTTATTTTTTATGCTATAGGAATAAAAAAAGCAAAATATTTGTTGGTAAAAAAGCTACATATTTGTTGTCTATCATTTTTTACGTATCTTTTGAATTTTTTGAATAATGAAAAATACGTTTCCAACTTTTACCTTACATTATTTAAAAAATACGCATTCTAAACCGGTCTAACTTCAGGATCGTATGAAAAACTAAAACAAAACTAATTGTAAGGGGTCTACGATTAATTTCAATTCTGATGGAAATGGTACATCGTTTACTGCTCATTTTTCTTTAAAAAATATGAGCAACTCATCTGTTTTTGACGATAACTCTTTCCATTTTGCAAGTGCTCATTTTGAAGGTCTTTTTGAGTACTACAGAAAATTCTGGAGCGTTATACACGTAAAATTATAATCCTTTTTTAGTTATTTGACATTGAATACGAGTATTACCCCCCAAAAGTCCCCTTCCACTAACCATATTTCGCTTTGTACAACACTTTTTAAAAAACGATTTTCTTTGTATATTTATAACATTTTTGTTCATTTCATTTTTTTAAAATGAAATGCGTAGTCTTTGAGTTATTTGCGAAAAATTCTTTGAAAAAGTGTTTTTTTTTTCACTCAAAATTCCAAGTTTTCAATTGTGAATAACTAAAAAACTATTGATTTCTCGAAAAAATTCTTCGAATATTTTTTGCTCAAAATTTGATTTGCAGCGTTATTTTTTAAAAAAAATTTCCACCCACGAGAGGGGGTGTCAACCCCCAACAGGGTGAAAGCGTCAATCGGCGCTATGTCACAAATGTTCATTGACCTTTTCTCTAACTATCTGCCAAATTTCAAGTCGTTCGGTTCAGTTTCAAAGAATTCGGAGGTGAAAAGCTTCAGTGACTGTACTATAATGGGACGTTTTCAAATATATCGACAATCACGGGTGATCTAAGGTTTGGATATTAAAGTTCGGAAATATGCCTATGCGGTGAGCCTTTTCAACGAACGATTTTTTTCAGTGTATTCACAAAAATGCATTATCCTAATTAAATAGCAATTTGTGTAAAAACGAATTTAAATTACCGAATTATTTTCGTAAATTATTTATTTTTGTTTAATTACATTTTCAATTACGTTAACAATGATATCGTTTTGTTTTACCAACTTTTAATTCATATTTATAATAAATTGGGTTAATTCGCTAGCCGAATTCCACGCCATCCGAAAACGAATTACGCTACAATAAAATTATATATACTATAAAATTAGCCTCCACGTTTTTATCTGCTAGAAATTTAATCTCAGGGCTTATTTGAATGTTTGCTAATTATTAAACATTATCAATTGCGTTCTGATTAAAAAAAAACACGCCGCACATTAAACAAAAATCTCACCGGATCAATTTGTGTTTGTAAATAGCGGGGCGGCTGGAAATGCGAAAATCATCAGTTTTTTTTTTCCAAAGAAATTTCGAATTGACATCAAATATTAATCTAAATGAAAGGCACATGTTTCAAACGTTATATTTAATTAACGTAAAATACAAATGATGTAGTAATTATTAATAAATGTCACATTAATAGGCCATTGCTGTGAATTGAAAGGTTTCTGTTACAAAGGGGTATACCCTCCAATTATACGAGTTTTCTAATTACCTTCATGTGAAATATAAATATTTGTAATTTATGCTATCTAAAACTTGCAAAACACTGACATAGTGTATTCGAAAGTATGGTAAATTCTAGAAAATGGCGAATGCGCCGCGAACAAATGTGTCGGATTATAATGAACATAATTAACGAACACAATTTGTTTATTCAATTGTTATTGTGTTTTTATAATAATACGAGGTCTGTTTTAACAATGCATTGCGAAAATTTTATTGAATGTAGATGCCTAATAGACATAAACACATTTATATCACATAAATGGCATTTTACAAAATTTTTACGTGTTTCGAATGTAGATGAGCATTGGCAGTTAATGAAACAAAGCAATATTACAGTTATTGGAAATTTTATGACCTTTAAATGTCTTATGTACAGCGAATAATCATTTATACATATATACATTTATTTAGTTGTTATTGCTTCAATGAAATATATCCAGTCTATTTTAATAATAAATTGTGAATATGCCTGTCGAGAATGGTAGTTTAAGAACTGATGAAATTAAAAATATAGCAGTTATTTTTATATATTTTATAGAATACGATGAAGGTTTTTATTTTTAAAAAACAGTGTTTGACATTATGCCGAATGTGCCGTGAAATAAAAGATTAAATAAATCAACAAATTGATCAATGTAGTTTATTTATTTAATTATTTAATTGCATTTTTATAAAAATATGAGGTATATTTTAATCATAAAACGTGCGTATTTCACGAGGTACATCTGCTTTAAAAATTATAAACATTTTATTTACTGCACATAATTCCCCTTTACAAAATATTTACGTGTGTTTCGAATGTAAACAAACTTTAGGAAGTGTGAATGAATTACGACTGCTATTTTTGGAAATATATTGTGATGGGAGTCTTTATAAAAATATGAGGTATATTTTAATCACAAAGCGTAGATATTTGACTAAATATATCTGATGAAATATACATAAATATTAACCCATTACAAAATATTTGGAAATTTTCACCTCCGAATTCTTTGAAACTGAACCGATCGACTTGAAATTTGGCAGATAGTTAGAGAAAAGGTCAATGGACATTAGTGACATAGCGCCGATTGACGCTTCCACCCTGTTGGGGGTTGACACCCCTTCTCGGGGGTGTAAAATTTTTTTCAAAAATAATGCTGGAAATCGATAGAGAATCAAATTTTAAGCACAAAATATTCGAAAAATTTTTTCGAGAAATCAATGGTTTTTTCGTTATTCACGAATGAAAACTTTTAATTTTGAGTGAAAAAAGAACACAAGTATTTTTCGCGAATAACTTATAACATTCCAAGATTTAAAACGTAATTTTTTATCATTTTTTTAGCGCAGGGGTGATTTATAAGGGTTGAAAAGTGTTATGAGATACAAATTCCTTCATAAGCAATGAGGGAATTTTTATTTTAAATAATTGCACCGTTACAGCATTTCAAGCTTTTAAAAAGAAATTTTTTATCATTTTTGTCGATACAGGGGTGGTTTTTAGGGAATGAAAGGGAAAAATTATTTTATTAGCTATAAGGTAATTTGCATTTTAAATAATTGCACGATTTAGTCATTCAAAATCTTTAAAAAAATACTTTTTATCACTATTTTTTGCCCAGGGGTAGTTTTTAAGAGGGGTCGAAAAGATCAAATATATCATAAAACATGTTCGAGAACATGGAACATTATTTAATCTTTGTGCTTGAACAAGATTTTTACCAATAAAATGCTTAAAACTTAATTTTTTCAATTTTTTTCACTTAGGGGTAGTTTTTACCCCTAAAAATCAAAAAGCGTCAATCGGGCTTATGTGACTTTTGAACTAGAGCCTAAAATTAGCCTTATTCTAAATATTCATGCAAATCCATGCAGTTTCAAAGAATTCGGAGGTTACAGCTGATTTTCAGCTTCAATGATTACTAGTTTATCAAACTGCAAAAATTTCCGTCAATGTTGACTTTGAGAAATGCAAATAAAAGAATAATGTTGATATTTTTTATAAACTTTATGAGATCACATGGGTTTTTAATTTTTTGAAATATTTGTCTAACTTTATTTTCAAATTTGTTTATTATTGTGACTATAAAAATGTGTATTTTAATTATAAGCTATGGATAAAAATATATTAACAATTTACACCATATAAAACCCGTTTTAAAATCTTTACCTATGTTTCCAATATAGATAAACTATAAGAACCAACGAACTGAGACAGTATAGCTGCTATATTGAAAATATTCTGATAAATATTCCGTTTTATTCCCAAAATATTTGTTTAATTGTAGATTATATCCATCAATAAAATACACCAAATATAATAATTCATTAATATAGTTTACTTATTTAGTTGTTTAAAAACATTTTTACTAAATATGAGGTATGTTGTTTACTACAGCTAATTCCCATTTACAAAATATTCACGAATGTGGACAAATTTTAGGAAGTATGAATTGTAAGTTTTGACATACTAAGAAAGTTTAAGTTTAAAGTAATTTTTAAAATATTTTCATATTTATTTGTTATTGTGATTTCATAAATATGTATAATTTAATCATAAAATTAATAATTTGGACCTTATAAAGCACATTTTAAAATATTTACCTATGTTTCGATTACATAAAAATATGATGTGCATTTTAAAAGAATACTAACACTGCATCATTCAATGGTTTTTTGAAAATATTTACCTATGTTTCCAAACTAGACCTATGAAGTGAAATAGCTGCTATATTCGAAAAATTTGTGTCAAACGTTGAGATTTTTTATTCTCGAATTATTTGTCTGTAAAAGTTCCGGCATCGTCTGTCATCAAGTCTATCAGGCCTATGAATGTTTGATCGGCGGTGATAAGTAGATAGGTTCTCACCTCGCCCATCCTAGCGTACAATTTCCATTTGATGAACCTTTCAATTGATTCGGGCTATATAGATATACACATATGCGCTAATGTATTTTGCTAAACATACATGGCGATATCAATCGACACTGGACATCAATGACACCCCCACTCTCCGTACATAATTTGGTCACTAGTTTACACATTATGGTTAATTGCGGTGTGCCACACGATTGCTCATTAAACGTTACGCCAGTGCTCACGTGACCGGCACGTGGGGCTTGCTGTACACACACGGGCACACAGCCACGTGTACGGTTCAACGGAGAATCATCGGACGATTCCTTCGGCGGAATAAGAAAAGTCGGTGGGTGGTTTCTTTAGGCGGGTATGTGACCCTTTAGGAGAGTGTGTGTGGACGTATGTTGGGTTGCCTATGTCGCGGGAAGGAACGTTCTTTGGTGAAAGTTTTTGCAGCCCGGCGCGATTGTGGTGGGATGGGAAGTGTTACAACGTTGTAGTTTTAGTTTACATGTAAGTTAAATTGCCTCTCAACCAATGTATTAAATAATCACTGGCGAAAGTATGTATTGTTTAGAAAACAATAAGTTAGTGGATCAAAATGAACTGTCTGTAATAATCAACAGTAATCAAATATATGTAGTTATGCATTAGTTTTGGATAATTTACGATTAAAACCTCAGTTAATAAATATTTATTTCTATTTGTTGCATTCTAGCAATGTAAAAAGATGCAAGGAATAACTATCTTAGATTTAGAAATATTTGCGAGATCAAGGGGAAACTTTCCAGTATTCAAAACATCGTTGAAAAATACCTACCTTTATTGCCTCTGCGTTTTGTCAGTGACACTTTTGTACACATGTTAAAGTAAACTTTAAATTACATTTTTTATTTGAAAATATGTAAAACGAAACTACTATAAAGGCCTCATAAATGATTAATAGTGCTGTTAGATCTTTATTACGGTAAAACTTCCAATATAAAGTAGTTTTTATGTAACGCTTCAAAAGTTCTAGTTATTGTTAACATTGTTTTTAAATAACAAAGTTATACAACTGAGCCCATCGTCTTTTGTTTTCAGGCGTCATATTTTTCTAATTTTGCATTACATATTTTGTTAGATATACCCTTTTTTCTTCTTTTTTATGTATAAATATGTATTAATAATAATAATAATGCCCAACAGAACAAATGTTCCAATTACAGGACAAAAAGTATAGACATTCAATTATAAACATTAAAAATATAAAAAATCATAGTTCTAAATAAATACAAATATATATATAAACTACAAAATACGTTCTAGTTTCTACAATATCAGTTAAAATTAAAAAATCAGTTGCTACAGATAACAAATTATTTATGGTAGTAGGCTATTGACTATGTCAAAAATAAAAGAGGGTACAAAGGAACTACAACGAAAATTTTATTATTTGATATGTACAATTGACCCTAAAAAATGATAAAACCGCGGAGTGTTACCTTTTAAAAGGGTGCGTTTTTGAGAACGAAGTAAAAAGGTGGTATTTTCAGTTTTTTGAGTTTTACTCGAAAACTATGAATTTTTTCTAAATAGTTATCAACAGAAAAGTTGTAGCAAATTGAATTTCCAATCGAAATGAGATCTTTTAAAGTCAAAAAAAATTATTTTTAACAAAAATATGCCCCTTTATTAATAGAACTTGAATTTCTGACTACAAAACTCAAAGCTCTATTAGCCGTATTTATAAGTACATTGATATGATTAGTGAAGGACAGTCTATTGTCATATATTACACCTAAATCCTTAACATTATCGCAACGTGCTAGTAACGCATTTTCAAGGGTGTAGCTAAATATTAACAGTTCTTTTTTGGATGTAAATGAATAGACCTTACACTTATCTATATTAATAGGTAACTGATTATTCTCACACCATCTACTTACAAGATGTACCTGCTCTTGCAGTATTAAACAATCTTCCAAATTAGATACATTCAGAAATAGCTTCAACTCGTCGGCAAAAAATAGGTGATTAGATTTTAAAGACAGGGATAAATCATCAACAGATAAAATAAAAAGAAGTGGACCTAAATTTGACCCTTGGGGTACTCCAGATGTCGCTATAAAATTTTCAGATTTAAATCCGTTGTATGAAACATATAGTTCACGTTGAGAAAGATAGGATTTAATGAGAAGAATCGGATTATTGTTTAAGCCAAATAAACTTAACTTATTAAGAAGTATGCCATAATTAACTTTGTCAAAGGCCTTCGAGAAGTCTGTATACACCACATCAACTTGTCCCTTGTTATCCATATGAATATGTTGTACACTGAGTAAATTGAGCTAATTTGGTTACCGTAGATCGGAACAAATCCATGTTGGTTTGATGAAATATAAGCCTTGACAATACTAAAGATTAGAGTATATAGATATATTCTTGTTATTTTCCAAATATCGAGAAAAGTTGCTGAAGAGGCGATAAGATTAAATAATTGTAGTAGTGGTGTAATTAAAACTCTCGAGCAATCCTTTATTAGGAAACTGCGAATTTGATCATCTTCACGTCATTTTGGATTTCAGCTTCAAAATAGATGTGCGAATATCGTGCTCGGTAAACTGAAACAAGTTAGAACTAGACTGATACATGTAATTTGATAGATTTAATGCATATGTTTCATCGGTGGCAAAAACAGAGGAAAAAAAATTGGCAAAACCATTGACTATACAGTCGGGATCATTATATTGATCATTATCCAAGAAAACTTCATTTGGTATTCGCGAATTGCGTTTTTTACTTTGAACAAATGACCAAAAACTTTTCGGATCATGTTTAAAATTTATTTGAATGTTAAAGATAATTTTTATAAGCAACGAAATGTCTGTTAACAATAATTCTCAAACGTTTAAACTCATACTACGACACTTTTTATATTTATTACGATGATTTGCTTTTAGTTTTATGTTATTAATTATTTGACTAGTGTATCAGGGTGGGTATTTTCTTATGTTTGCATATACTACTAAACAAGCAAATATACAAAAAATAAATAAACAAAGATTATTGACGTACATTAAACTTGTTTACGAAGATTAAGAACGCAAAAAGGGGCGTTTGAGTCACTTTATACTTAAAGATTGTAAGATACCGCCCCCATATATGATTTCCTGGGTCTCAGTTTGCGTCAAGCCAAATTTCTACCATTCCACAGGCGATAAAGTGTAGCACATGGCTTAAGTGAATGATAATTTTGTATGATTTCAGAACAAAAACGGAATAAACAGAAAGGTAATAATTCATTATAAATATTGTGCAACACTGGTCCCTCAAGACAGTTTAATAATGAATTATAGATTTTATCGTATAAAACAAGACTTATATTTGTCATAATCTCGAACAGCTAAATCAATTTCCTTCTCATTACAGGACTAGTGAATATTCACCAACAATTACAGTGTCATTATATAAACACTACAGTCGAATTGTTCCTCTTTCTTTGGAAAAGACCCGCATCGCAATTTGAATTTCTAATTTTATTCAATCAATATCGAATTAACCTCTTTAGAAACCTGACGTGCGAAAAGTGCTGGGTTTTGTGCGATACGTTGCCAAAGTATGTCTACAATAATTGCTTTTAACTAACGAATCCGCAACGAAAATAGCGAACGCAAAGAAAATAGGATACACCTTTTACAAATATAGTTTGTCTATAGCGTTTCTAATAGAATCAATGCTTCATATATGCTGACGTTCCGGCAATTGTCTTAATCCTCCTCAGGGTTCTGAAACTAGTAAGCAATAATAAAATATATTTGCTGTTATTTGAGGTTTTAAAGGACCAATTAAAATGTTTCAGCGCATTGTAACTTAATAGTTAACCGGTTAGTCGCTACTATTGGCCTTTGTTGGAACTGTCAATTAAGAAACATAATAACACATTACAGAATTAACAGTGTTCATGTAACAAAAGTTTCTAATTGCAAAAAGCATTATCATTCCACTGTTTTATTGTTACTTTGAGGAATTCCAACGAAACAATAAACAAAAAAAAAATAATAACAGTATTTACTTACTTAGTTCAAAGTATTTCATGCAAAATGTCTCTTAATTTAGCTTTGAAATTGTTTGTGTTAACTTTGACTGGAATTTCACTTAATAAAGATTTTTTTTTGCTAAATTACGCAATGTACCATTGTAGTAATTTTAAATTACATTAAGCATGTTTTAAACTTTTTTTCTGTAATTCACATGAAATGTAAATTTACAAATCGATAGATGTATATTTGTGATACCTAAAGAGTGATTTTACTAAGAAACAGAAAAACTAACTAGTATTTCAAAGAAAAAGTATATATATTTTATTACGTTGTAACATTTCAACAAAGGTTTATGCTTATTTATTTTTAAGTCGTAAGGTAAGAGTGCCTAAATAAAGATAAAATACATACAAAATTAGGAATACTACATTCTAAAATGTGACAGTATTAGGTACGTAAAATGTAAAAAACACCATAAGAAATACACATTCAAAATCTTGTTTCTTTATAACAAATTAAGTATACAAAGATCATCACAAATCACTAAATATTAATACACAAACTGGATTTTATTAGACTAAAAGCTCCTGCACTAAGTCTTGTTTATGTCATATTCAAATAATAAGTCACAATATGTTTGTTAGAATGGTTTCAAATCCAAAACATACTTACCAAATTCGGGAGTGCCACAAGGGTCCAATTTAGGTCCTTTTCTATTTATTGTGTTTATTAATGATTTGTGCGAAGTTATAGATTGCAGCAAACTGATGACCTTAAAATATATTCTGAAATTAGTAGAGGAAAATTTACAAAATTCACAAGGTTCACAATCGAGGCGACGGTAATGGTTGATTAGATATGCAGCCATTAGAACAACGTAGATTAATTAATTATAATACTGTTTGTATAATATACAGGGTGTTTCAGGAAGATCTCACGTAAAAAATTTACTTTGTTGCTCTGTATCTCAAAAACAAGAGGAGATAGACATGGTATAGTTCATTAGACAAAAAATTCATATTTTTTGTCGTACTATCACCCCCTGAATTTACGGGAGGTCTTTCTGAAACACCCTGTATAATATAAATAAATTAATTATTTGGTTGACTCTCTTTTGGTGCTAAATAATTTTAAGGTACCTTCCAATCATGTCAAAATGAATTATTATAGTGTCGAATAACCGTAGGTACTTAAAAAACCCACTGTTTATTCTATGATGCGTGCTATAATGTGATAAGTCAACATTGTAATCAGTTTTGTGTGTCTTTTAGTTGTTGTTCTAATATAGTGTGACCTCGGATGGGGTAGTGAACTTTTTTATTGTTGATTTTTCGAAAAAAAGTTATTTTTTATAAAAAGTTTTGCTTATCTTGGAAAGCCATGGGCAGTAATCAAACTTATCTAAGGAGGAAATTTTTTTGGGGCTCCATATACAGAAAGAAGGAAGGGAATTCCGATGGTGATTACAGCTTGTGGAGTACAGTTACTCTCTGTAAAAACTTTAGCACAATTAACTAAATTTTGTTTTCCAAATAATTTAATAACTATTGTTTTACCACTCCCGAAAATTATCTATATCTCAGAAATGGTGATCCTTAGGAAAAATAGTATAGTAACAATTTTTATAAATAATTGCATGGTCTACAATTTTTGTCGGACCTATTTTTATGATAAAACTTACCGT
Source organism: Anoplophora glabripennis (assembly GCF_000390285.2). NCBI lineage: Eukaryota > Metazoa > Arthropoda > Insecta > Coleoptera > Cerambycidae > Anoplophora > Anoplophora glabripennis. The sequence continues at coordinate 525,340 of NW_019416397.1, read as the reverse complement.
TTGGCTGAAAAATGGGAAAAACCCATATTTGCGAACTTTGACCTTAAATAATTTTTTTTACAGATGTGGGATCGATGGGGGCTTCTCACATTTCATTTATAGTGGTGTTCCCAATATTCGTACCAATTTTCAGCTTTATGAGAATAATTGTAACGTTGAATGTCTATTTTCACCTGACATTTTTATCAAGAATAAATTTTTCTCGAAAAATCAACAATAAAAAAGTTTACAGTGTGGTACACCATCCGGGGACGCACTGTATACATGTAATAGAATCTGTAGGAGTTAATTTGGCCACCGTGTACCCGCCAGTGTACGCATTATTGAAAATTTCCCCGCGTGTTTTAAATAATCGCGATCGCTGACAAATTTCCTCACGTGTGCATTACTTGCAATTACCGGTGGCATATCCGGACAGGAAGTGCATATATATCGCGCCTCAAACGCAAGCGCACGCAGAGCCTACTCCGCAACCACCCCTCTAATTGCTAATGTACATATTGCATTTACAATTACCGTGATACGACGAATTACCGACTTTATGCAGCTTGATTGACTAATCCTAATTGATGCGTCCGCTGACAGAGAAAATTTTCTGTGATAATTTAAAAAAATGTTGTACAAGGCAGTCCGGTATAGAATTGATCAAGAGATGAAAGAAGAAGAAATTTTGGCAACAAAAAATGAAATATAGAAAAAGAAAATTATGAAGACAGAATAAACACATTGTTCATATTTACTTTTTATAAAAAATATATTTTTACATGAATTACTATATTGACTGCTTTTGAACTATTTCTTTTATTATACACACAGCAAAAATTGCTTCTAAAGAACATTTTTAATAGAATCTACGTTTCTATACAGAATGTTGAAATCTAAAAAAAATACCAAATCATTATTGAAAACCCTTTTCGGGCCGCTTCTTATCGCTCACCCACAAAAGTTAATCGTTACTGGATTTTGACCTATCGTATTATTCGGTCACTAACCTAGTTTTTACTCCGTTTTTAATACGTAGTCAACGACAAGGAGTAAACAGATCTTTTTACCTAGAAGCTATTTTTAGCTCAGTATATGACGGTTTTTAGGTCCGAATTCTTGACACATGCACCGATTGACGTGAAATTTTAGCATTAAGTAGAAAATTGCTCAAGAAACAAAAGTTACATAGTACCGATGCGTGCTTTCACCCTGGGCGTAAATGCCACCCCTTCTCGGGGGTGGCAATGAAGGCACCCGTTTTAATTGCAAAAATCAATAGAGGGATGAATTCTAAGCAAAAAATGTTCTATAACATTTTCTCCAAAAATTAATATTTTCCGAGTTATTTGCGATTGAAAATGTTGATTTTTCATCTAAAAAGTGCATGTTTTTCAACCAATTTTGATAAATAACTCGAAAACCTTGCGTTTTATCGAAAAACCCATATGCATCAAAAATAAAGCTTTTAAAGTAATGAATAGATTCTTTTTTTGTTGATTAATGTAGATGTAATAGTAACCGAGTTATCACTCTCTAAAGGTGATTGTTTATTTTTCGGAAAGTAAAATCGAACCTTTTACCGTAAAATAATGGCGAAAGTATTAATTTTTCGAAAAAAATGAATATGACCTTTTTTAAAGTGCTTAGAAAGACCTTTAAAATGTTTTTTGGAAAAATTTTGTAGCTCAAAAACTCGCGGTGTTCTGATGAAAATAAAATGGTCATTTCATTTTTTCGGATAAAAAATCAACAATAAAATCTATGGCTGAACCATAAAAATAGAAACTAAGCGTAATCCATGTACAATTGACTTTATTTAGGTACTAATAATAGGCTCTGCAAGTTTGATCGTTTAGAATGCCTAAATTAAAAAAAAAAGTTTGAAAGAATGAATAATTTTTTTTAATTTTTAAAAAAATTTCCTTTTTTTCGAAATAACTCAAAGACTGAACAAGATACTTAAAAATGCAAGGGTTAAAAAATTAAAGGTTTTTTTTTATAATATTTTTGCCCACTTTCAATTTTTCTGTAGAGCAAAAATTAACTGAGGTACTACGTTTTTTAATTTGCATTTGCGTGTAAGGACCACCTTCTTTGAGCCCTTAAAACCTAAAAATCTCGAAAACGAAGAGTTCAAGACCCTTCAACTATGGTATTTACCTATTTAAAATGCCAGTACCGCTAAAACGACACTCGTCCGTCCACTGCATTTTGTTAATAAAGTTAAAAAGCACATTGATTTTGAAACCAATTGCAAAATTCAAGTCGACTAGGGAAATCAGCTGTTCCGCTTCAACGTTCGAATGCTCTGCAGTCCGCCCGCGCGTTCTAATTTATGGGTTATGTTACACACATTACAGGAAAAGTTTAGGAAGTAGTTTGAGCTATTTTCCATAGATGGCGCTGCGAAGCGTAGTAGGGTTCAGCTAGTATTAAATATATCTTAAGATGCTTACAGTAAATATATGGATTAATTTGAGTTTTAAATTTTACGTATATTTGTAAGAGTATATTTTAATGGTTTGTCTTTTGTTTCAGACTAAGTAAATGGAATCTTATTTATAATCCCCCCTTTAACGGTAAGTAATCTTAAGTAATTAGTCAGTTAATTTTTAAGTATAAGTGTACAGGATGCTCCAGAAATAAGTACAAAAGATTTAGTAGGTAATTCTACTCATAAAAATAGTTGTAAAGTTTCTTATGTTACGAATAATAATAATTATTGTTGATAATCATTAATGGAGTTAGGATAACCTCAAATTTGATAAAAATTCCTAATTCCTGTTTAAATAACTGGAAAATTGTTCACAACTTTTTTAAATGCAATTTTTCAAAAATTGGATAAAATTAAAGGTTATTAAAAAAAATCACTCAAAAGGGTATTGTCTTTTTAAACATTGTACGACTATGTTTTTTCATTCATAATAAATATTTTTATATTCCACAATTTTAGTCAACTGTTACTAACGAATCAGTTAAATTAAAGACAATTTGGTAAATTTTAATAACTACTGTCCTTATATGTTCAAATTCTGTATCGTCTACGGGTACATTTTATTTTTTAATATGCCATTTGGTTGGTTCTAAACGATGTTTAGTTCTTTGAAAATTTTTTTTATGAAAAAATAAATTGTGATAATTTTCTAGACAAATTCAGAACTTTGATAACCTTTTTTTGTAGGTGCATTGTCAGTATCAAATTTGTGAACAATCGACTAATTAAAAAAAGTTACAGCAAAACATTAACTTCGTTGACTCTGTCAATAAAAGTTGTAATAATTTTTATAGGTAGAATCATCTTCTAAACTTTTTGTATTTATTTCGAAAACTTCCCTGTAACAAAGTTATGGATTGTTTTACAAAGAAAAAAGTTCACATTTATTGTGAACATAGTTTTCATGTTCGAAGACAAATTACATTAAGAAAATATTAAATATAACAAATTTCTGAAATTTTTCGCTAACACGGGATACATTTTACTTGTTTTTTGTACTTGAGATATATTTCCACGTAAAGAGAAAAAAAATGTTAAAGATGTCTCATAAAATATAAGATATTTTACTCTTTATTAAAGCAATAATTTAATTTAAACAAATCCTATTAAATGAAGTCAAACAACATTCTTCAACACAAGATCAGGACTGTAAAAAAACACCAAACTCAGACAAGAATGCTAATTGATGGTATTTAAATAATAACAACACTAAAAATTCATATTTAATGCCTGAACCTGAAATACATTTATGTTTTCTGAAATACAAATGACGTATTCCGAAAATAATTTGAGGGTTTTCGAAATACATCTGGAAAAGGTGTAGCCAATGTGGATTCTTGCAGTTTTCACTGTTCACATTAGCATCATCGTGGGGATAATTTGAGGCTACCGAAAGTTTCTCCCTAAATTCAACATTATCCTCCTTAACTATTCTGGACGAAACTTTTCCTGTATTCTTCAAATTTTCCTTATTGCTCAATCGCGTCTTTGCACAACCGCAACTGCGATTGTGCGATATTATAATAATTTTTCATCGTAACTAATTAACATATTTCTGTTTATGTTGTGGGATGACAAGCGATTAGAAATAATCTACAAGAAAGCGACTATCTGGCTTTAGGAGCGATAAAATTGACAACGGAAAGGAAACGGAAAGGCGTATCAAACCCGTGATTGCCGTTAATTGGGATTTCGAGGCAGCAAAACATGTACGGGGCGTTCAGAAAATAATGAATCAGATAGATGTGGAAAAATCAATTTTTTTCTTAAATTTGCATTTTTTTCTATTAATTCCATTACAACAAACATTTTTTTCACAGTAGATATACTGCGTTTTACAGAAATAATCATATATACATACTAATTTATATGTTTAGTAATGAAGAAGTTTAAAATACATTATATAAACCTATTAAAATATTCAAAAATTTCCCCCATTTTTAAAAACATTATTAATAAAGTTAAATTAAGGAACAAATTGTGGCGATAAAGTAAATCTACAAGAACACTGTTGATTAATTTAAAGAAATAAGAAGTGAAGTTAATAAATATAAAAGTTGTATCTACAAATTTTTCTAAAGCATTCGATTGACTTGACCGCTCTCTCGTTTAAGTCTTATTTCAGTAACAGATTCCTTGTACAGTATTATAGCTTTTAATCAAATCAATCTTCAGGGGTGCACCAAAAATCTATTCTGGGGCCACTATTGTTTGCCACTTTTATTAATGATCTAATTGAATACTTTGATTTCAATCACTTGCTCTATACGAACGTTTTTGTGGGTTAGTTGTATCTTCTATCGATTGCACTAGATTACGAGATAAGTTGACAAATTGATTAGTTGATGTTTATATAATAATAATCTACCTCTAAATGTAAGCGAATGTAATATTATGTCCTACAATCGACACAAAACTACTCTAGATTTTTATCACAAAATTGGTGAATGTTTTTTTAAATAGAGTTACTCTATCTACTGACCTTGGTTTTATATTTGATGCTACATAATAATTAAATCATGAATCAAAACCTTTATTTTGCGTAATTCTAAATGCTATCAGAACGCAAAGACTATGGTATATTATATGCAACATTTGTGCGTTGCAAACTAGAATATGCATCAACTGTTTAGAGTTACATTTACAATGTATACAATATTCAATTAGGGAAAGTGCAACGGAGATATCTAAAGAATGTAGCTATATCATATATATCCTTGTGGTACACCTTAAGAATTTAACATTGCTTTCTTGTTTTAATTTTAACAATCTTTGCCACAGGCCAATAATGTTTTCAATCATATTCCTTTTTAAAATTATTAATAATATTGATCCATTCATTTCAAAGATTTTATCATGTTCGTAGTCTTAGATTTACTAATAGCGTTTCTCGTTTACCAAATAATTTTCATACTTCATCTTATATTCAAATAATGTTTCTATACATTATTTATTATATCCATTTCATCTGCTTGTGACTGTTTTGAGTTTATCTGCGTCTCGATTTTATATTTTGATTGCTATAATATTTATTATTACTTATCATACAGGGTGATTCACAAATGGTGACCAAAAAGGAAACCTTCGTAAACTTTGGTGAATTTTAAGGGGGGGGGGTCTTTCCTATAAAAGTTTTATCTAGGACGCTTTGTTAAAAGATACAGGGTGGTAAACTTTAAAATCTAATTTTAATTTTTTTAAATATTTTAAAAACTAGGAAGGGAAATAATTTGAAATTGGGCACAGGTATTTATGCAAACATTGTCCAAAATCTGAGGGCATTTCCTAAAATGTACATGTTTCAGGGGTGGAGATACAGGGTATCAGTGGTATATTTTTTTAAATAAAATAGTACGCCACTACTTTACGGTAACAACCATGATATTTTCAGATTCGTCTTTCAATTTTCTCATATTTTTCGAAAAAGCCTGATTTTCGAGTAAAACTTGGTCACCATTTGTGAATCACCCTGTATATTTATATTAAAGGTATGGCCTATTGGATATTGAGTTTCTAAAGTAAATAAATACACTAAATTCACTTCGACTGTAACAATTTCTGGAGGAAACTGATACTTCCCATCCCCTTGACTAAGACATACTTCAGCTAGTTCCGAACTATCAATACTCGACAAATAGTTGTCCAAGTTGGGCGACAAAGGTGGAAGATACATCAAGATGGCCTTGATTATGATGCCGGTGTCGACAAGTCTGTAAGGAAACTGTCTGAGAAGTGCAAGACCGATTAATAATGGTTATTGTGGGTGTCCCAACTGCCTGGCAAAGAGGATCATTTGCCAGGACAATAGACGGGATTCCTTGTGGGTCACAAAGGCCGAACTCTCTAGATTCGAGGATCGGCGACGTATAGTCAAGATATTGGAGAAGTTGGAGTTGTTCGAAATAGTTATTGCTCGAAATATTAAGTGTTGCGAAGGATGACGCAGTTTCTGCGTCTCGATGAGGCAGCATAGTTTTGATGTTTTTGGACCGCAGATGATGAGGTAAAAGTAAATTCTTCGTCAGTTCACAGGGTAGAGAGATTAAGATGTGATGCGTCTTGAAGTTAAATTTGACGGTGTTTTTAAATTTAAGTCAATTTTGTGATCATTTTCGACTTATTTGTACTAATAGAATAAGATCAGTAGTTATTTCACAATTTGGGAAATCATTGATATAGATAAGAAATAGAATAGGACCCAATACTGAGCCTTGGGGAACTCCATGAACTATTTTTGTTAGGTGTGAAGAACAAGAATTATAAAAAACATACTGAGTTATGTTCGATAGATAAGACTCAATAAGGGATACGCTATTGTCATCGAAACTGTAAAATTTTAGTTTTTTACACAGTCAAATGTCTTAGTTAAATAGTAAAAATTTCCACTGACAACATTGTTTGATTCGAAATTGTTTAAAATAATCATAGTCAACTGGTTAATAGCTAAAGTTGTTGACCTTTTGTTCCTAAAACCGTATTGACTAGAATGGAATAAATTATTGTTTTCAAAATACTCTGCAATTTGCAGGCAGTTTCGAAAACCTTTGCCAGAACAGGAGCAAGAGGTATTGGTCGGTAGTTAGATACCTACATCATCTCTCTCGCCTTTCTTAAAAACAGGAATGACCTTGGATAACTTGAAAGCTGTATGAAATAGGTTGAAGCTATTAGATTGCTTAATTAGTTTAAATAGTGGAAAAATTATAATGTTTTCAAGATTGGAACATTCAGATCGTAAGCATCCTTGCTTTTTTTTACTTTTAAGTTATTTAAAATAGTTCATTAAAAGACAACTCTCTGATTTTAAAAGTCGTTGGTGATCTCGGGGCAGTCAAAAACTCGGAAGGTAACTTGTTGGGAAGCGGGAACTCACTCAAAAGACGCTCTGCAATATTGAAATAAGTATTAAAGTTATTAGCGTTTAATTAATCGCTTACAGGTGAAATGCAGTCATTTTTATTTTTTATGAGGTTCCACATTGCTACTCGTTTATTAGTAGATGTATTTATATAGTTGCCATAGGCGCTTTTTTTGGCTTTAAATAATTCAAGACGATACTTATTGCGATGCTGACAATGCACGTCTTTCAGAGTTATTGACACCACTTCGAAGACTTGACAAAATTCAATCGATCTGCAATTTGCAGTACAGTAAACCCCAATTTCTATTGAAACGTCTGCGAAATATTTTACCCCAATTTCTATTGAAACGTCTGCGAAATATTTTTTTTTTATATAATTCCAATCCTGATGTGAGGTCAATATCCTTACAGCATGAAGCTGAATGTTACTGTACGGCATTATTATCTTCCAGAAACGGTACACATAAAAAAATGCGGTTGTCCACCGTACAGGTATTTTTCGTTGTAATAGCGATAGGTGGGCCTTGAGAGGAAGGAGAAATCCACCTTATTTCCGGTGGGATCCCATTGGAGCTCGGAGCGCAAATCACGACGTGCCATGTCAAACGTGTCATTACCGGCCTAGCCCGGTAATAACCCGTCTCTGAAAGGACGGAAAAAAGACCATCAAATCCGCATTACGCCTTGGGATATCTTGCCTGGAAATCAGATGTCCAGTAATGAAACTGTGGCGAATCGCGATTATCGAATGGCGAGGCGGATGTCGCGGCGTTAAGGTTGTGGACCTGTTAGCCATCGCCATGGTTCCTGTGTCATTATGATGGTGGAACATTAGACTTTAGCGATAACAATCGAGTTTTTCTATAGGAAATCGTCGGGCGGCAACAATTGCTCTGTCACGGATGGCTTTTTATGCGTTGCTACGTAAGTTCGATGTACACTGAGAGAAGGGATTCTTTGAATCTATAAAAAACATTCTTGAATAGGATATTACCAGTTTTATTATAATAACTGGGATGTGGGTAGTTTTCAAGTGTAAGTCGTAATGCAATCGAAATAATGCTCAAGAAATTACGTCAATTTTTCAAAACATTATATGTATAACGCACCTGTTTAGTGTCATTAAGAGTTTTAATCTTTATGATTACGTTCGAAAATCTGTTGTTTATATCCAAATACTCTACATATTGCGGAGTCTTTCCAATTCTAGGGATTCTTTGAGTAGAGAAGTACTGTAGATTTACACTTTAAAACACATGACAATTGTCGATAAAATTGAGTCACACAGGGTGTCTTCCAAAGATTGGCAAATCTCAAAACTAGAGATACTAGAGACCAAAACATGTGGATTGAGCTGAATATACCTTAGTTCAAACATTGATAGATAAAAAGATACACAATATCAAAATTACAATGGAGATTTCTTTTTAGGATTTGACCAAAATTTGATATATGGGGATTTGGTATGACAAATAAGAGTTTACCTTTAATTTCAGCCAGACTTTTACAGAGAACCACATATGCTATTACTTTTGTAAATAACTAATACCTAATACACTTTTTGTTTCACCCAGTATGTAATTAGTGATAAAAAGAATTAATCTCTTGTCTTGCCTCAAGAGAAAAAAATGTACTTGTTAGAGGTGTCTAACGTCCAATGCATTTAGTATTATTACTTTATTTTAAACGTATTATTAAGGCAATTCAAATAATTTTTTCCTAAAAATGTTGGCTTGCAAAAGATATCTACCTCTATTTACAGGCAATATTTCTAACCTGTTAATAAAACTTATGGACAAATCCAATATTATAATGACCCTAAAATAAGTTTCTTTTAGTTACTTATTTCATTTTCTCTAAGCTATTTTAAAGCCAAATTTCCAAATATTTTAAATTTTTTTGACAAAAATGCAAATTATTTCAACTACTTTCAAAACGTCGTGGACATATTTTTAAATTTTGTATGTATTACATATTATTATTTAGGTATAAAATTTCAAAAAAAAAAAATGGTTATCGAAAAAAATAAACGGATTTTTTTTTTCAAAACAATTTGGAAGAAAAATTTTACGTTTCTTAAATTCTAGGATGTAAGAGGTTCTAGCTGCTTATCGATGTAAATAATATATTATTATATAAAAAATAACTATTACGTTTAAATTAAACTGATGAAAATTCTGAATAGGTGTCTATGTCTAGTATGACCAAATTTTGTCTAAAAAATTCTCTGATTATCTAAGTTTCCCAGGAAGTTTTGAAAAATTGTCCATGTGTTTCGTTTTTTTAAGAACCATCGTATCCAAAATTTTTTGTCAGCATCTTTCCAAAGAAAATCCTTACAAAGTATGAATATTTCAAAAATTATTTTGAAAAATCTCCTAGTAAATTTTACTTGTAATTAAGGACAACCTAGTTTAGTTTATGAGCAAGATTATCTACATTTCTGAAATGTGGAAGTTTTGATTAAATTTTAACAGTATGAAATATGAATTTATCCCAGTTTTTTTAATTGAAACGAAATCGACTTTAAAACAAGTCTAAACATGTTCAAAATTTATTTATTTGTAACCCTGTATGTTAAATATTGCTTGATAACTATAAAAATCAGTTTACTAGAACAGGTCACAATTGAACCAATTTTTTTATAAAAAAATTTTTATTACGATTATTTCGGGATTATTTTTCACATCTTCAGATAAAACAGTAATAACCATTCTTTATGTAAAAATTACAATAATTGATAATCAAATATTTTTTAACATCCTTCCCTATTAACCATATAATGTAAAACAACAAAATAACAACATTTTCTTATTTTTTCTTATTGTTAAAACAATATATAGAAATTAATAGCGTCAGAAAATGAATTGAAATGAACAACATTTGATGACCAATTATTTTAGTTTTACATAAAGAAAAAATATTATAATCCGTGATTATTGTTTTATCTGAAAATGGGACAAATAATCCCGAAACGATCGTAATGAAAAATTTTTATAAAACTTTTGTTTTACAACAAATTATTTAATTGTGACCTGTTCCCCAGTAAATTAATTATTATTGAAGAAATTATATGATCAAAAAGAAAAAAACCTGTAAAAATCAGGAAATACTATTTATCTGGTCAAATTATTAAAAGTTTTAACTGAAAAAATAGATATAAGCCCAAGTTAAAAATAACACAAAATAAAAGACGATTACAGTTGGTATTTAAACAAATTCTATAAAATATATAATTAGCGAAAATGTTCCCAGGCTAAAAGCACACTTATTCCAATGAGAAACGTCTGCCTAAGTGAATTTGTGAAATGACTTTTTTTTCTGAGCTCCGTTTTGTAATTTGGTAAGAAAACGCTTTCAGTGTTTTTCTTTTTTAGTTATAAAGAACTGCAATTTTGTTTATTTTCGTTATTTTGTCATAAAAAATATTTTTTTCTGTATAAAATAAAATATATTTATTTACTTTATCTTAACTTGTGTTTGGGCGCTACTAATTTGTGATTTCAAAGCATTTGTTAAAATTATTCCGATTCCTCCTTTTCTTCCAAACTGTGAAATCTCTAATTACGTGATAATGAAATAACTAAGATCCTTTCGATAATACTAAAAAAACACTTCTCTCAGTGTAGCAACTCGCTAAGTTACAACAACTCGCCGTACCCCGCGAGGCCAACCAGGACCCCGATTGAAGGCAAACCAATTTCATCCGAACGCCCGACACAGTCGGCTTGATTCCACAGAATTAAGAGATCTGTATCAAATGCAACAATCGGAATTAACTCTGAGGTAAGAGATGCAAATTTCCTGTCCGCGGACAGGATATGCGCTCCGGTGGACGCTTTATTGGCGACAACTAGGACTTAAAAAATTTTTATTTAGCTCGCCGTCGAATGGAAGCAAGAAAATGCGGATTAACAACAGTTCGTTCGTGACTAGCACTTCCTCTGCTGCCCTCTCATCTCGTTGTTTACAGCGTTTGTTAGCGAACTAGATATCCTTGCAAATTGATGTTTACACGTAATTTATGAGGCTTATTAAGAACTGCCAATTAATGCTTAACCGAGATGGCATGCGATTTTTCTGCAACATATAATTTGAAAAAAATTGCATATGAACGATCAAAATTTTTATCTTTCCTTAACTAAGATTCTTTTATTCAAATTTCAATAATCCTTGAAATCAGTGGCTTTAGACTTTTGCTTTATTGAAACCTTTTGGCCTAATTCCGACCTTATCACATGGGCTAAACTCTGTGTAGAAAACAGTAAACGCAATATAGTACAGTCATTGAAGCTGAAAATCAGCTGTACCTAACCTCCGAATTCTTTGAAACTGCATGGATTTGCATGGAAATTTAGAATAAGACTCATCTTAGGCTCAAGTTCAAAAGTGACATAAGCCCGATTGATGCTTTTTGTTTTTTTAGGGGTAAAAACTATCCCTAAGTGAAAAAATTGGAAAAATTAAGATTAAGGCATTTTATTGAGAAAAATCTTGTTCAAGCTCAAGGATTAAATAATGTTCTTGAACATGTTTTATGATATATTTGATCTTTTCGACCCTTTATTTAACCTTAAAAACTACCCCTATGCAAAAAATAATGATAAAAATTACTTTTTAAATATTTGGAATGAAATCGTGCAATTATTTAAAACAAAAGTTACCTTATAGCTAATAAAAGAAGTTTTCCCTTTCAACCCCTAAAAATCACCCTATTATTCACAAAATGATAAGAAATTACTTTTTAAAAACTTGGAATGCTTTAACGGTGCCATTATTTAAAATAAAAATTCCCTCATTGCTTATGAAAGAATTTGTATCTCATAACACTTTTCAACCCTTATAAACCACCCCTGTGCTAAAAAAATTATAAAAAAATTACGTTTTAAATCTAGGAATGCTATAATTGTGCAATAATTTAAAATAAAAATTCCCTTATATTGTTTATGAAAGAATATTTTACTTTTGCCATTTTCAACTCTTATAAACTACCCTTTTACCAATATTAATGTAAAATATTTTTATTATAATCGATTTTTAAATATAATCAATCATAAAAAAATTGCTACGCTGCATATAAATAATCACACTAAATTTTTTTACTTATTTTATTTGTATAATATATAAAGTCGAGAAAGCCTATTTTGCTCCGAAAAAATGTCATTGGTTTTTTTACCATAACTCGGTTAATTTTGAAGCTATAGTATCCTACAAAAAAGCATTTTAAAGATAATTTCAAGAGCTGTAAGATCGTTTGCATATAAAACCTTTTAAGTCCTTCGTTTTTTAAATGGAAACGATCGAAGGGCTCGAGACAGGTCATTTTTTCACTAAAATTGATACTTCAAGCGGCGATATCTCCTTTATTTTTTATGCTATAGGAATAAAAAGAGCAAAATATTTATTGATTGATTTTTTAATAATGAAAAATACGTTTTCAACTTTTACCGTACATTATTAAAAAAATACGCAACCTAAACCGATCTAACTTCAGGATCGTATGAAAAACACTAAAACAAAACTAATTGTAAAGGATCTACGATTAATTTTAATTCTGATGGAAATTGTACAGCGTTTACTGCTAATTTTTCTTTAAAAAATATGAGCAACCCATCTGTTTTTGACGATAACTCCTTCAATTTTGCTCTAATTAACTTTTATAAGTACTCATACTCATTTTTAAAGTCTTTTTGAGTACTACAAAAAACGTCAGGAACGTTATACACGTAAAATTAATCCTTTTTCCGTTATTTGACGTTGAATACATCGAATCGAGTATTCCCCCAAAACAAGTTCCCTTCCACTAACCAAATTTCGCTTTGTATAGGACGTACAACACTTTTTAAAAAAAATTTTCTTTGTTTATTTATAAGCTACATTTTTGTTCATTGCACTTTTTTTAATAAAATGCGTAGTTTTTCAGTTATTCGCGAAAAATACTTTGAAAAAGTGTTTTTTTTTCACTCAAAATTTTAAGTTTTCAATCGTGAATAACTAAAAAACTATCGATTTCTCGAAAAAATTCTTCGAATATTTTTTGCTCAAAATTTGATTCTCTATCGATTTCCAGCGTTATTTTTGAAAAAAATTTCCCCCCGCGAGAAGTCAACCCCTCCCCCAACAGGGTGGAAACGTTAATCGGCGCTATGTCACTAATGTTCATTGACCTTTTCTCTAACTATCTACCAAATTTCCAGTTGATCGGTTCAGTTTCAAAGAATTCGGAGGTGAAAAGCTTCAATGACTGTATTAATATTAAATCAGAAATGTCATTTAAGACGACACAATTTTCAGGCGCCAGCTCAACTGCATTTGCCTTATGTGGTTAACACATATCAGAGTAGTCCTCCATAAACAAAAGCAAACCGGTTTTGTAAACAATTATGGTTTTATCGGATACGTCTTAGAATGACGCGCAGGGTGGGGCAGTTGCGGTATACTTGTAGGGGGTTTCTGTTATTTTATGATACCGATAATATAGATAAGATGTAGAATCGTGTGCAGAAAACCGCATTTAGATATTTTCTTTTATTTTTCTCTTTTATTGCGTTTTTTATGACGTTCAACAATATCTTTTTATTACTTTCTTATTTTTGCTCATATTTTTTATAACGTTGTAATTTACTTGCACCACGTTAGACAACTATGTTTTTTTAAACTTCAAAGCTTTGAATAACCGACTTCGTTTCAGTAATAAATTCAATAACACATTTGATATTTTCAACATTACTTATTACTTCAGTCGAATTAGATCATAAAACCTGCAAACTTGAATTAGTTATTTACCCCATGAAGGAGGTACCTAAGTATTATTTGCCAGTCGAGAACGACTTTGCGCCCGAGCGGAGCGAGGGCTGGCAATAGAGTCCGAGACTGGTAAATTATACTTAACTGCTGCGTGGTGTATAACATTTTATCTGCTCCCACAGTTTTTTATGGTCCATGAAATAAAAATTAGGTTTTATATTTTGACATTTCTTAATCAATTCATTTTGATATTATTCGAAATTTTGCAAAGTCGCCTTGGTTATCGGGATTTTCTCGTTTCTAAGGCGTTTATAAACAAAGCTACATAAAAATTGCAATTTTGCTGGTTTTGAATTATTATTTCTAACTGAGTGATTTTCGAATAGAAAATGCAGCAAATGTTGCCTGCGAATTTTTTTTGTCCGAGAAGTCGAAAGTACGCTATGGACAAGCATATAGAAATTTCAAAGAATGGTGCCAGAACAAAAATAAAATGTCACTGCTAGCATATTTCATGGAAAAGTCAAAAACTTTAAAGTCACCGGCCAGTTTGTGGAGTGAATACTCGATAATTAAATCAGCTAGAGCAAAACTTGGATATATCAAAATATCCCAAGTTGAGAGCAATTTTAAAACGTAAGATTGACAGCTATACACCTAAAAAGTCAAACGTTTTTACAAGAGAACAAGCCAACGATTTTCTCGTTCAGGCACCCGATAACACATATTTGCTAATGAAGGTAGCGACGGTCTTAGGCATTGTGTTCTGATGAGTTATACAAACTTACTTTGGACGTCAATTTCAAAAATTTCAATGACATTGTAGTTACAATTCCACATTCCAAAAATTGTATGTCACGTACGCTTACAATTACTTTTCGTCTGGGTTGTTTCTCACCTAGAAATTCTCAAGAAATTTATCAAAATTAGATTGGAAATTTCACGCTTTTTATGCGCTATCAAGCCGGTAGATGTTACAACCAACCAGTCGGCAAGAATACCCTTTCTTATGACTAATAAGATTGCATAGTTTTTTAAACTAGAACATCCTGAAACATATACAGGCCATTCATTCCGAAGAACATCGGCAACGTTACTGGCTAATACAGGAGTTGATGTATTAGCAATCAAGAGTCATAGTGAGTGGAAATTTTTTCACTAATTTATTAACTGTTATTTGTTAATTAATTTCTTTTGTTTTTTGCAACTAATTGTTTAATTACTAAATGTTAATTTTAGAAGTTAAAAATCGTAGATATAGGTTCTAATTGATCTAAACAAATATAATTATTTAATTATAAACAAATTGTCCCAGGATCAGGCAAAAGCCGCTCGGGAATTTGCTCTTTTTGACTTGAACGTTTCAATTTTTTAATTTGTGTTGTTAATTAGCTCTTGTTGTGAGGATTATGTATTTACCGTTAATGCATATTTTTGTATTGTTGTTTTAATGAAAATGTTATTTCGAAATAAGGAATACCTAGATAAATACTGCTTGTTACAATTACACTTTGACGTGTTACAATTGTAAGTTCCGGTGTAATTTATAACAAATGATAGCGTTAGTTCAATTTGCTTTCTAGAAGCCACCTTCAGCCAATTGAAAGCGAAATTAGAATTGATAAGCGTATAAGTACAGATATGTGATAGAATTCACAAGAAAATTGTTCAAAGACTGTAGTCTTCAAAATGATACTGTAACTTTTGTTACAATTGACACAAGGGGTGGACAGGAGGGGTGGGACATGAAAACTCTAAAAAGAGTTTAAATTGTGAATTATTATAAATCCTATAAAGCGTACGTACTCTGTAGAAAAGCAACGTAACTTCCGTGTTTATTTTTCCTGAAAGGAGGCTAATTTTCAGACCACTTTGCCTGTAATTACTTCGCCTTCGGGTCTGCCCTGAAAACGTCGGGTATTCATTCTTGCCGGCGCACCGATACACCTGCCTTTATTGGTGGGTTTTCTTCCGTGACAGAAGGCGGAGACTCAGATCAAGACAAAGATAACAACTTAATATTCCTAAGTATACATTATGGTCATTTCTTTTGTGCAGTCTATCAAATTACATATCAGATGGCTTGGTCGATATTACGACTGCATTCTCCTTTATTACCTAGGAAATTTGCCGTGTTATGAAAGTATTAAAGATTGATCTGAAGATAGCGCCGCGAAATTGAATTGTGTCGTCATATAGAAAAAGATTTTAAATTTTTTATTAGGCAGATCTGCTTATTGATTTGAATGTACGATACTAAGAAATTGCTTATGCATGTTTGATGAGGTATGTAATTTTTTTAAACTAAGGAAAAGTAAGAATATTTGATATACATTTCACTTCTTTAATAATTTATGTGGGAGGTGGATCATTAAAAAGTGAATTCAACAAATACAGGGTGCCTCAAAATAACAGAAAAAACTTTGATTATCTAAAATAAAAAATAAATATTTTAGTTATATTCGTATTGAAATCATGAATTTTGTCTTTCCTATAAAGGTTTTATCTAGAACGCTTCGTTAAAAAGATACAGGGTGTTACACTTAAAAAAATATTTTTAATTTTTTTAAATAATTTAAAAACTAGTAAGTGAAATAATCTGAAATTGGGCACATGTATTTATTGTCCAAAATCTGAGGGTTTTTCCTAAAATTTAGATGCTCTAGTGGCGGAAATACAGGGTGTCGGTGACATATTTTTATTTTGTATTTTGACATCCACTTATAGGTTTAATAAAAATTAAAGATAGAAAAAAAAAATTAAATACAAATGTGCGACTTTTCCTTTATATCTTTTGACATCAAAATTTGCTGGCATAAAATATACGTTTAAAGTAAAAAATAATTTAAAAAATTAAAATTCATTCTTATTGAAATAACATACAACGATTTTTATAACAAACTTTTACAACATATACAGAGTGTTCCTAAATATCATGTACATAAGGGAGGGGGTAATTCTTTGGCTTATTTCATGACTAAAAGTTCATATAAACATAGGTTTGCAAATGCTTCGTTACCGATCTACAGGGTGTTGAAATTTTAAGATTTTTTTAGTTTTTTCTCTGTAGCTCCCACAGTTTTTGAGATATTTAGCTCAAATTTGGAACATAGGTTACGCTGTAAGGCTTACATCATTGGGCATGCCAAATAGTCGTGATATTCTACAGACTGATATTTTTTCGGGGTTCACGCCCCTTTTTCTTCCCCTGAACTTTTATGCGGTGCACCGCTGGTAGATTCTAAAATCAAAATTGAATTTTATGTTTTGTTGAGAAACTTTTTTGTCTCTTATGATTTTTTCGTATCTACGACCGTTATCGAGGAAAAAATAAAAAACGATTTTGTGATTCGTTAGATTAAATTTAAATTCTTAAAATAGTCCAGTAGGCTCTGGCTTTATTTAGATAATCTCTTGTTTCTATTAATTTTGACAGTTCGCATTTGAAATCGTAACTTGGGTCTGCATATGTGGGAGTTATAGAGAAAAAACTAAAAAAATCTTAAAATTTCAACACCCTGTAGGTCGGTAGAGAAGCGTTTGTGGACCTATGTTTATATAAACTTTTAGTCATGAGATAAGCCAAAGAATCACCTCCTTCATTATGTACATTATATTTAGGAACATCCTGTATAAGCAGGATATCTAAAAACGAAATAACATTAAAATACCTACAATTTTTACAAATTTTCAACATGTAAGTAATTGTGATGATACAGTTGAAAATATGCTTTAATTTACTATTTATTGCTTTAAAAACAAATTCAGAATTATCAAACATTTCGTCCTGTATTTTTTCTTTCAATACTTGTAAATCTTGAATCGAAAAAATAATTGAAAAAATCTCCTCCACACCCCTGATTGTCCGTTCTGCGTTGAATGGAAAAGGTCCGAAGTTCGTATGTCGAAAAACAAAAAAGTTAGTCAAAAATTGCAAGAGCAGTAGCGAACGCATTGTCTTATCTCTGTAAGGGATCATTAATTCATGATTTGTTGTTTTTTTTTAATTAAATTGCGTATTCAACTACTCCTTAAGGTTCCAGCTATTTTACATTGTGTCAATTTTTTTGAACACCTTGTGTCACAAATATGAGCACTACCAATGGCATCCACCATATGCAACACTTGTGTCAATAATTATTTTACCTAACTAAAGAAATCAACAATAAGAGAGCAGTACCCATCTAAGGATACACAACCTGTATAATGCAATTTTTTTAAACATAGGTGTTTTTATCGTACCAAACTGGAAGTCGACGCACAAATCTAAAAATATTAATTTTAAGTTTTCGAATTCTCCCATTCCAAGGTGATATAAAATAAATAATTAATTAGGTAAATTCATAGTTTTAATTCTAACTTGATTTATTTTATTTAGCATTTATGTGATTCCCAAACAAAAGATAAGTTTCATATCTCTTTAATTACATAATTAATAATTATCAAATTTATTTGGCAGTTATCATTTGGCAATAAAGCCACCGCTAGAACTGCCGCCTACTACCAAGTAGAAGAGTTACCACGCTAAATTTTATAGCTGGATGCCGGTTAAGAAGACCCTGCATCCATTTTAGGCTGCCAATTTCCATCATTTAACATGCAGTCTGTGGCAATAAGCTATATTGTCTGTGGTCTTATTATATGACTAGAATCTATTCCCAAGTGTGGCGGACAACACACTACAAAACAACTGATGTTTTATTCGGTTGCAGTGAACATACCGAGATAAAGAGTGTTATTCATTTATCTTATCTTTGGTTTTAAATGTTAGAAATTAATTGCTGAAGTACTATCAAAGCTGAACACTTTATATTGCGATACTGTATCATTGCCACTTATAAATTTAACGGGCACATATACCCGCCACCCCTAAGGCCTACCCTGGACCGAAAACATCCCGTCCGCGCACCACCAGCAAAAATATCGGGACGAAACCTCCGGCTATTTTGTCCTGTCCGTCTCGCGTCGGCCCGTAACTCGGCCACCATCCCTCGTTTAATTAAATTTGTTTAAGACTCCAAATCGGTTTCCTTAACTTCCTAATCGCATCTACTTGATTAATTCGGACGAGTGGCCGCCGCGCGCCGAACAATTCCGAACTTATAAAGTAATTTATCGTCCTCGGACATCGTTTAATTACCGGATCGGATAAAGTTCAAGATGCGCCATTCACGCGTACCTACCTAGGTTTCCAGTAATTAAAGTGAGGTGCGGGGGGATTAGGGACTCGAAAAAGTCCGCCAGCGGGGCCAACGGGGTGGCGGCCCTAATAGTGGGACCACACGGAGGGTGCTATGTTCGCAAAGTTCGCTATACACGCTAAAACAGCAAATAATACGATAACACAGTACCCTACTCTAGTTTATTTGATACTCGTGCTGTTTGTGTTAAAAATAGTCACCATTGCTTTTTTATTCTATGATACACCGCATGGATCACTATTTTCGCTGTATTCGCTATACACTTTAAAACAGTCAATATTACATCCACCCAACGATTTGCCAGTTATATTAAAAAACGCAACCATTGCTTTATGTTATGGCACATTTGTTATGTCCGTTATACATTATGTGCCAAATAGCCATTGTGCTATGTCCGGGCTACACAGAGCGCTACGTTCACTACAGTTAAAATAGGAAAATGCCAGCTGTGTTTGATATTACTTTGTATATAAAAAAATTACCCTTGTTGTTTGTGGACTGTACATATTACTGTTAGCTATGTTCGCTACACATGGCGAAATAGCTATCACATGTTGATTATGTCTGTGACGCTTACTATATGTATTAAAAGTAGTCGCTATTGTTTGCCTATAGCTATGTTCGCTATTTGTTATATTATGATTACATCTTAGATGTTTTTGATTCTTCTTTGTGTATTAAAAATAACCTCTATTGTTTTATGCTAGGGTTTTGCAAAGCGCTATGCAAGCTATATTCGCTACACATTCGTTACGTACGCTATGCACGTAAAAACAGTAAATACAACAATACAAGCGCTTTGTTAGTTATGAACTATGTTCGTCATTCACGTTAAAATAACCTACAGTATGACCACTATTGTTCTATGCCAGAGTCATTAGGCAACAACTGCGTAAGCTATGTTCGCTGTACATGTTAAAATAACAATCACATCGACCGCTATACTGATTATGCCTGAGATGCTTACCATATACATTAAAAGTAGTCGCCTTTGTTTGATTATTGGGTCGCATTATATTAGCTATGTTCACTATTTGTTATATTATGGCTACACAGAGCACTATGTTAGATGTGTTCAATTCTTCTTTGTGTATTAAAAGTACTATTGTTTTATGCTAGGTTTCTGCAAAGCGTTATGTTTACTACGTTCGTTACGTAAAAACAGTCAAAATAACAATACAAGCGCTTTGCTAGTGCTATGTGTATTAAAGCTAACCCTTATTGTTTTGTGCTAGGACCATACAGTGCGCTATGTTCGCTGCTACACTTTCTACATATGTTAAAATAGCCAGTAGGTATATTTACAGTTTTCCATCTTCAAAAATAAATATTACTATAATGTTCCTCATGTGTTACATAGTCGGTAGATAGGAACGAGCTATTTCTCTTAATATTTTCCCTGTGTGACATTCAGTGCATGATTATTCACCAGGAAATTAGATAACACGGCAAATTATACATAATATTTAAAAAAATGACTCGTGTCAGCGCGTCTCACGATGACTTTAGCAGCGTAAATCCTGAATATCTGGTGCTCCTTGGACCGTGTTGCCAGCGGATATCCTTAGATCAAGCAACCATAGCCCATAGCCTTCTGCGGTGTACGAGCGCGAACGGATATGCGCCGGACATGAGTCTCTGCTTTGATTGCTTCGATTTTGAGCAACAATAGTGGCAGTAAATAGTTTCTATTTTAGGCAGTGGTGTAGCATAACATTTCTTATTGATTGATTAATTGATATTTTTCACTTTTTCTGCCTAAACGTTTTGCATTAAAGTACAGATCATCATGTGTACTAATGAAATATTCAGAGTGATTTTAGTTTAAATCTACTATTAAAGAAATGTTTATTTGCTCATAACTTTTTAAAACAGAATCATGCAGCAGCAATAGGTTGGCCGTCTTGTTCACCTGATCTAAATCCATTGAATTATTTCATCTGGAAGATAAGGTTTGTAGAACTAGCACAATAGTTTTTCAGTTTCTTAATGAAAAACTTTGCGTGGAAAAACAATAAAAAAGTTTTGAACAATACTACTAAAATTGTTACTATTCTTTCGGAAAAAAAATCAGTAACATACTTTATTTTCGTTAAAAAACTGACGGCTGAAAATCGCCTTTTATGCTAAAATTTGTATTGTTTAAATTAAAAATCGACCTGTTCGAGGATTTTTTCCAAAAAAAATTTGTTTCGTTTTTACTGAATTTATTCCATACTTAGGCGGGTACGGTATATTCCTTAGATAGAAAAAACATTTCCGTTTATTCTGACCGTCATCGGAATCACCTACACATTGGAAATTGAATTAGATTTTGATTTACAGCATTCAGATCCATTTGCCTAGATGCGTAGTAAATCCTATCTGTTGATAGTGACGCTAGTGTTATAGGAGCCGAGTGAATTAAAGATATGTTTTCTATAAAATCGATGCAGTGCAATAACTTTCCAACTATGACAGCGATCAGAAGTGAAGCCTGAAACAGCGTGTTTCGCTCAGCCGGCCGTACATCTAAGTATTTTGTTTAATATCTGCGTTAGAGCTGTGCCTATTGTTCGTCGGTTATGTGCACGTATCCATAATGCTCTTTTATGGCACGCGACGGCAGCGCCCTCAGAGAATACGTCGGCAAAGCGGCGAACTAGTGAAGTGCTCGTCAGCGATAATAGCCCCAAGTAGCTCACACATATGCCTTTATGTCCTTTTTTCGACGTGAAACGTGGAGTTTTCTACAAAATTTGTCTTGTTTACCTGCTTCGCTCTTTGCCAAACATTCCCTTTATGGGATTTTATGATTAAAATTGCAAATTAGCGGGACTTGTTGCGTCTACTAATTGTCCTTGCCCGACCACACACAATTATTTTAATGACGAGTGGGGCATAGGCGAGGGGCGGTGTGCTGACGCCCTTATATGCATATATTTACATTTTTTCTAGTCGTTGTTTCCTTGCTAATGCTCAAATTTCATGCCACTTCAACTATTTCAGCCACCTGGAAAATAGAAGTATCCACACGATTTGTTCGCTGTCACATGAAAATTGCTTTTACTTGGTTTTTTAATTTAAAATCCATTTTTTCCATTTCAATTTTTTATTCTTTCCTTTGGGTTTTACAGTTCCTTTTTAAATAAAATAAATAGCTTAAAAAAGCAAAAAAATATATACAAATACACTTTATTGACCTAAATTGTATAGCTAAAACAGCATATAGGGTCGATTATATCCTAAAGTAAAATAGCTATCGAAAAATCATAAGATATAAACGTTTTAGTGTTTTTCAAAATTTATTACAATAAATAATACAGGATCAGTCAAAATGTCATGACGGAACAAAGTTTCTTTTTCTTTAATGAAACACCCTGTATATTATTCCATATTTCAATTCTTCTCGAAATTCTAAACAAAAATCATGTATCACACCATGTACCTAAACTTAACCGTTTTCGAGATATCGAACTTTGAAAATTATTTTCCTGTATATTATAGAAAAATATTTTTTTATCCATTAAGTTCAGAGTCTATCAAGTTACGTTTGGAAGTTTCTAACTCCATAACAACGCCGTGTCGTTATTTTGTCTAATAGTGATTATGTTTTACACATGTAAAAAATACATTTAATGTGAATAATTTGGAACTTTCGGAAACGGTTGATTTAGAAATATGTTCTCGATCGGGATGAAATCCGTGTAAAATATCTACTACTTCGTCACAATTTCATCTTCTATCACCATATCCTATTATTATTAAAACTTCAGTACGCTCGGTTTCACTTAAACCTGCCATTTTTGCGAGAAAATTATTCACACTAATTGTATTTTTGACAAGTGTTGTCAAGATAGTCGCTATTAGAAAAAATAACGACGTGGCGTTGCTATGGAGCTAGAAACTTTCAAAGGTGGATATAAACTTAATAGACTAAAATTTCTAGAAGAATTGAAATATGGAAGGATATACAGAGTGTTCCATAAAAGCAACTTTTTGACTGACCCTGTATACTTAATTTTTCTTTATTATAATAGATTTTAAGAATCCCTAAAACATTTGTATCTTTCGATTTTTCGTAGCTATCTTACTTTAGGAGATAATCTACCGTTTCCATATCAGCAACCCTTTACTTACACATTTAACTATATTTTCAAGTTCAGGTCATAACTTCAAGAAGTTCTTAAAAAAATATAAAAATCTTCTCAAAAGATCTTAATGATATTGAAGTTTAAAAAATATATTTATTCAAATACGTCTACTCAAACATGTTTAGCACAGACTGGCAAAATTCGTGTTAATAATAATTAAAGGAAAATATTTATTCTGGAGTTCTTAGTGTCAGTGTCTCCCAGTACCTCCGCCACTGGTTACCAGACGTGTATACCAATTCAGTAGACCTGAAATGACCCAAAGAACAACCTCTTGAAGTTATGATATAGACCTAGGAAACACCTTGTGTATATTTTGACTATGTGCAATTTGTTCTTATTGATTTATTTTGTAATTTTTTGTTCCAGATTTTTCCTTATAATTTATGTAAGTATTGATTTCAATTAATATTTTTAATAAATTCTTATGTAGGTGAATTAATTAGAAAGTAAACAAATATTTAAATCGGAAATACACCAAACCAAATTAGAAAGAATTAAATATAAATATCGGGTGGGTAATTTTAATGGGAATATTTGGTTTTGAAAACTACAAGAGGGAAAAGTTTTGAAATCGGGACTGTTTTGCTAGTTTAATGATTGACTATAATTGATCGGTTTTTCAGAATATTTTGATTATCACAACAACTTTTTTAAAAGAATTTGACTAGGGGCTCTTTCTTGCGAGCTTTTCTTTATTTTTTCTTCTCCGTATGTTATTGAATCATATACCTGTATTTATAATATAATTATTACCACATAAAATTCAATATTGAAAAGGAAAATACTTAATGATGGTGGATGAGATGCATCCTTCAAAATGTGACATTTCTTAGATATCGTTGTCACACAATGCCTAAATGACAGAAAGCGATCTACTAATTTGTAGGTATTATGAAATCATGATGTACCTGATATAGGTTTTGTCTCATCTACACTCAAAATATTCAGGTAAACAGCTAAATAGTTCGTCAGTAGTCTCATCTATGGTATACTGATAAGAACTAATAAGTTCGAAACCGGTTTATATGTGGTGATTCTGCTGACGAATGAGCTTAACTGTTCACTAGTTACTAATTAGACAATACCATTAATAAAAAATCTAATGATGGTGTCTCGAAACTGCAAAGTTGAAACAAATACATATTCAACAATTAAATTTCTTGCAAAAAGTTGCTATGATAAAGTTTTTACCACATATTTCTAAAGTTCATAAAAATAAAATGATCAGTTTTCTTTTTTAAAATATCTCGACATGCTGAAGAACTAGAGATGGTTGTATAGATGCTTAAGTTAATAATATACTTGTAATTTTATAAAACTGTACCCTTTAACCGTTTTTCAATCTGTTATAATTTCCCAATACGTGCACCACCATGATGGCTTGGATGAAATGTATTGTTTTAAATCAACAATACTTAAAAAGTATTTTTGAGAAAGATGCGGTAAATTTTTACAAACAGTCCAGGGAACCAATCCGAATTCTTTCGGATAGAACCGATTAACGTGAAACTTGGACTATAAGTAAAAAATAGCTCAAGAAACAAAACTTTTATAGTGCTGATGAGCGTTTTTGCTCAGGGGGTGGAAGCCACCCCGTCTAGGAGGTGAAAAATAAAATATTGAAAGTGACACTAGGAATCGATAACGTAATCAATTTTAAGCGAAAAGTATCTTATGAACATTTTTCGATAAGCCAATATTTTCTGTTAAAAACTAATTTTTTAATATTTTGTTATTGGGGGTTGTTTTTAAGGGTTGAAATATTGTAATAAATTATTTATAATACCATAAACTATTGAAAAGATTTCTATCTATAATATAAGCGCTAAAAATATTTTTAGGCCAAAGATTATTATTAATTAATTAATTTTATATTTTTATCATTAAGGGTGGTTTTTAAGGGTTAAAACTTTATAAAAATAACGTAAATTATAACCCACAATATAAAATAATATTTATTCTATATATTAAGATATGATTTTAGTGTATATAACATCTTTTTTAAATTTATTCAATTTTTTAGCATAAGGGGTGATTTTCATCCCCTAATAAGAAGCGCATATCAAGCATATATAACTTTTCATCTACAGGGTGAAATAATCTTAATTCCAAATTTTCATAAAAATCGGATGTACCTATCCAAAAGTATTCGGTGGTTTTACTCTATTTTTCTCTTCGTTCCCTGGACTAATAGTTGTAACCGAATATTCATATTTCTGTACAAAATGGCAATAGAAAATGCTTACTAAATTGTTATTTATTTATTTCATCTCATTTCTCACGACTTACCTGTATTAATACACTCACTTACTATTATTAAGTCGTTGTATCGGGTTGCAACCAAAAACTTAGCGACAAAAAACGCTTACAAAAAATCCGCCACCTTCTTAGCCACCTTCTCCGTAGCAAGGTGCAAGGAACAACTTGCCTACAAGGACAATTCTTGACTTACAATGCAACCGGGAATGCCTTGAGCTCAGGTCCGGCCAAATCGATAGGCCACAAACAAGTCTTGTTGTGATGCGGGCCCGATAAGAAGTTGCAAGGCAAGGGGTAAACGTAAGGGTGGCGTACATCTGCCCGGCAACCTCCCCTTGAAAGAAAGCTTCACCTGGCGGCCGCCACGGTCCGCAAACAGGGGCCCTCGCGGATCGAGCGTACCAGATGTCTGTGCGTCGGTCTTATTTGGATTGGTCGCATATGCCACCTATGTGACTCCTTCCTTATCGATGACGCGAAGCGAATTACTAGGAATTATTTGTAAACTGAATGTGTGGGAAGATAAAGGAAATTAAGAAAATGGCAAGTTCTATTTTAAAAGTTGAGAAAAATCACTCACAAAGTATAGCTCTATAATTTCTAGCTTTACTCAATTCAATTTAGTGACATAGGACGGTCTACAAATGGTATAGTCTTTTTAAAGTCAGTTGAACATGTATAAAAACACCTAGCAATAAAATTTAATGAGTTTCATAAGCGTCCCTAATAAAGTTTTCTGCTAAATGTAAAAAATAATTTTAATTTGTATATAATGTGTAGAAAATTTCTATTATATGTTCATTTGGCCAGCAACATATTTTAATTATTTATGTCCTCAAACAATTTTATTATATTGACGGTAAATTTCGTTTTGTTCCGGTTCAAAAGGTCTCCAAAATGCCGTGTTGTAATAATATAAGTAAACAACATATCCCTCTTATTTCTCCATTTCGCAATTGTAATATTAATGATTAATAGAAGGTGCCTATAATAAATTAAAATTACCTGAATCACACCAAAGTCCGTATTGCTGCACTGCACTGCTAGACAATTTGTCAACTATGTATCAACAGCTGAGATTTATTGCCCAGTCGCCCAGTGTAGCTGTGTTATGCACCGTTTACCAGCACGCACATTCTTCAACTGAGCGTATACATTTTTACCACTTCCACGTTTAGTTCAACCAGACCTGTATATGGGTATGGCTAAATAAATATGGGAACAAGTTTTTCATATATGGGAAGACTATAACATTGGGGGCACACTTTGAAATATTATCTCATCAAAATAAACAAAAAAAACTAAACAATGACGTAGATATTATGTGGAATCTGACGAAAAACTCTTGCGTCTTTTGAGGTTCCTTTTTCAAAACTCTTATTATTAAGTAACTAAAGCACAATTATTATTTTCCATAATTTTTATATAGCGTCTCTGAAGATAAGCTCCTAACACTGTCATTATTTTTTAGGTTTTCACTAAAAGTGGTCTATCTAAATCTGTAAAAAGTAGATTCTCTACTATGTCAAATATACAGAGTGTAAGTTAAAGAATAGGCCAAACTTTACCACTAGATTCTACATTTTTTCAAAAATGGTGCCTCTCAGCGATATTCAAATATACCTTTTATGCTAAAAAATCGTTGAAAATTTGAAAAATTTTATTTATTTCCACTTTGCGCAGTGGCGTAACATTTATTTTTTAGAAAAGGGTCTCGAAAATTTAGTTTGCACGCCACTGGTTGTTTGTATTGACGTAAAATCGCAGCAAATGATGTAGATGCACGTTAAAACTTCTTATATCAAATTAGAAAAAAATTTCTTAACGTAACTCCGACAGAGGTATGCTTTAAGTTTTTATTTTTTCAACTTCAACACCCTGTATATCGAAACCCAAACGTTTATGAGCAACATTGTGCATGACTTTCCCCCATTAATTTTCGTCGTATAATCTACTGATAAAGTTTGCTCCATTCTTTAAAGGACACCCTGTACAGTACTGGAAAATATTAAAGGAAAAAAAACATGAATTTTTTTAATGATTTTCGAAAGGTCGTATCTCAGTGAAATATGGTCGTATCGAGACAAACAAAAAATCATTCTAAAAGTCTCTAGTTTCAAGATCTTTACGAAACATTTTTCTCACCTTTCCTTAAATATTTGTAAATTAGAGGTAGATTCTTTAAAAAACTGTAAAAAGCCATTCTTTACATTTTTTTCAAATTGATGCCAAGGACGAAAAAATAAAAATTTCTTCGAAAACCATGGTAAGTCCTTACAGGAAAGTTATTCAGGTTTCCAAAACTGCCTTTGCATTTATTGTGCAATAATTTCTTGCAGAGATATCCATGATTAAAGACAAAAGTGTTATTTTTCATTCAACCATAGATATCTCGGTAACCAATAGTCGCAAGATCTTTCAAATATCAAATTGGAGCTGAATAAATAAGCTAACTGACGTCTGTGTTGATTGAGTTCGAAAAAATTTTCCTGAGTCCTTGGACAGTCCTAAAAACAAAAAAAAAGTGGAATTTTTTTTCTCGATATATTTCTTTTGATTGCTCGAAAAAAATTTTTTGTCTAAAGATCTTAAAACTAGAGACTTAAAGCTGCAAAATTCTTTTTTGTTTATTTCGATACGCCCATTTTTCACTGAGATACAGGCCTAACTATAAAAAAAAAATCATGAAGATTTTTTATTCCTTTAATTTTTCCAGTAGAATACATTTTTTTGAAAATTTAAATCCCTAAAAAAAAACCGAGCTATTTCGACACAACTAGTTAGTATTTTATGCCAAATTTACATGTATTGCACCTTATTTAACGTTATATCTGATTCTTGAATTTTCATAAATAATTGTGTTTTATTTTTTATGGATCCTAGAACCTCTAGAAATTATTTTAGTAAAAAATATTCTAACTTATTTTGATGAGAGGAACCAGTCTTGAAAGTTTGTTGCAATGTCGCCATTACATCCTGTATATTCTTGGATAGTAACTAGTACAATCAAGTGCATCAAAAGTATACAGGATGTTCCGAATTTTAACCACGATTTATTAATTCAGAAACTCATAAATAACGTAAAAATAATGACATCTTCCTATACAAAAATGTATTTGTAACTCCACCGTTTTTGAAATACAGGGCGTTAAAGTCTTCAGAGCAAAAGTGATATCTAAATATCTTCGGAACAAATAAAAATATTGTACTGAAATATTGGGTGTACAGTACATGAATAAAGAGAGATTTTGGCTACATTAGCTTTGTCATTTTTGTTCACAAAATATTTGGAAAATACCTTTTTTAAACTTCATCGGCCTGTGTCTAAAAAACAGTGAGGTCATTAAATTTGCGTCCCCTATGGATTCCTAAATTTTTGTGGTTAAAATTCGGAACACCCTGTATGTTCCAGAATTGATAATATTGAACCTATGGTTGGTAATATTTTCTTCTATAGTTTGAATAGTTTTTAATAAAATTCAACTAAATACATCTTCTAAACCACTTTGTAGTCCGATTCCTCTTGTAAGTATTCAAACTTATTCAATATCAGCTGTAAACGTGGTAATAATATCCCATTCTCTTCAAAATCTAAGCACGTCTTTTGTGCAACAATACACATTTCTCACTTTTATATCAGATCCATCTCCTTGACGTCAATAATCGATACGTATTTACAAGATTGCCCCCAACTGTTTTGTCTAAATTGAAAAGACCACAAAAGGCCATCTCTCCGAGCTGGCGTGATCTAATAAACTAAATCGTGCCCTTTGTACCTTTTCAAAAAACATCTTTTACCATTTATTAATGGAATTAAAGATATCGGTGTCTGCATTTGATCGATTGCGGGCTCGCAATTCGATATATTGCGGCTGGGCTCTATTTAAAAGACAGTCTATAATCCATACGAACACATCTGCTATAAACAAATGCCCAGTAGACTGCCAAATGGTACATATTGGGTTTCGCATTGTTTGGTTGTTGTCGTATTAGAGATATCGATTCTGGTCAAACGGATTCTTTGTCGGGGAATAGCTCGAGATTGCAGTCAAGACTAGCCTCGCGGGTGGTCACTGTTTAGAGCTCGCTGTGAAGTTCGGTAGCATTTGTTTTGTACGGCTTTGTGTTTTTACACGCGATCCAATTCCGAATATTTAAAAAAAAATTGGGGAGGTGAATTTAAACACCTGGTTATTCGCAAATGGTGTTGGTTTCGACAAAAGTATAATTATCATATTGTGACCTCAGAATTATCTTGATAGCGTTTGTGCCCCTTTATTTAAATACACCCTGTATATTTTCTCTTAGAAAGAAAGTTAAGTTATCTAGAAATCAGAAGAAAGTTTGCTTTGCCTATGTCTTTTTTAACTCTGAGCGCAATGAAATATATGATGTCGTTTATGTTCTCTGCTACAAAATTCCACAAGGAAAGAAATAAATAAAATTTAATAACTCATTTTATATCAGCAAATTTTACTGCTTTTGCCGCTGTTGTTATTATTAATTAGTAAAATTAATTAGTGGTTTTAATTAATAAAATAATTTGACATATCTCTTCACAATTTTGTCCATTGACGTGTAAAACATTTGGGCCCGGCTTACCCAGTTTCTACGAACTAACACAAATGTTGTCTTGCTTCACCATTAAAACGATCTCCATCAACTCCGAGTTACTATACACGTAAGCCTTTTTTGACACTTGAAAAACTAACGTAAACACTATCGTAACAACTAAAATCGGATTTCAGTCAGTCAATTTCAATAATTTTTTTCTCGAAAACTATAAGGATTTTACAAAAAAATTTTTTACGATATTGGACAAGAAAATATTGTAGGTATTGGTTTAATGCCATGATTATACACAACAAGTTGTTTAGAAATTATACGAAGAAATAATCAGTTCATATTTTGAAACAATCTATGTTTATAATTGTGTAGGTATGTTATGTAAAAACTAGTAATATTGAGTTTCCTTCTCTTTGTCAACATTTCCCTACACCTAGATAGAGCAATTAATGATAGCATTCTTTAGGAGAGTATCGGTGATCTTGCTTTTAGGTTAAAACTTTCTGTAACCGTCTTTGGACAGACTCAACACTGCTTATATGGTTGTTATAATTGCGTGATCAAACCAATACATCTGGATCCAATTTGGACCAGGACAGAAGTGTATTACATTAACTTAAATTGGTTTATGTTTGTTGACTGTCTGCTGCTACGACTATAAGTCATTTGTTTTGTAAGTGATGCAATTATAAAGTCCTAGTCACAAAGTATGGCTATACACTTGACTGTATCAAGCCTCTTCAAGGTATATAATTGATAATGTGCTCGAATGGATTAGGAGCACGTTTTCTGTGGAAGTTTATAAAATTCAAATAACGCAGCGGTCCAGAATTCGAACCTTGAGGCACTCCTGCGAAAGGGACAAATGGTGGAGATTTGAAACTCTAGACTGACCTTTAACGATGCTTTCCCAGGTTTTTGAAAAATTGTGCCATGTGTTATCGGCACAATAATTGCAATATGCTGTATATCAGGAGATATGCCGCTGTCTAGCACAATATTAAAGAACAACGTTAGCAGTTCAATCAACAACTGCTGCTGCCAATCTACATTTGAGTTTTTTGCATACTATAATCCTTGGTATATCTAAGTACTCTAGGAAATGAGGAAATTTTATTTACCGTGTTTGTCGTTAAATAAAGGTTCAATTTCTGATATATACTGTGGAGTTTTGAGCAAATTCAAAGAGGACATGCTTTTTCTTTCATATAAATATCAAAAGAATCACAGATCGTGATGATTAAATTAAGTTAAAATTAAATTTTCATCTTCAGTTTTCTTTTGTAACTCTAAATGTCATCAAAATATGTAACTATTTTGCAACGCAACCAGCTTTGTATGTCTAAGAATAGCATAATCCTCTAACACTGCTCATTCTGTATGAGCAATGAATTTTGTATCATTCTTTTACGAAAAAACAAAAACTGGAGTAAAAATGGTCCAAAATTCGGAAGTACCAGAAGCTATATCCGATCCACAGCCAAATGTTTGTCAAACTACCTAATAGACGGTTAAATGCAATCTGTTATAATTAACATATTATCAATTACCCTTGTATGAATGGTCGGAGTCATTAATGGTGATAATTAATTCATCAAATAATTTGAGCATGTTACAAATTAATATTAAACTATTCGCCTACCACGCTACACTTAGCCGTTCGTGCTGTGGTGTGATCGCTTTACAAACAAGTCAGATGTGTAAACAATTCACATCGTTCGATTTGAGCACGGATTTTTACGCGAGATTTCTTAGGCTGCCATGAGATGATCTTTTATCCCTACTAAATAAAAGCGTTCTTTTATTCCTTAACAAGCACGTGTGTCTTGGTCATTTCACTGTAGAAATTGAGACGAGGGCATTGGAAGACAACGAATATTTGAAAAAATAAAGGTTAGTTGAATATTAGATTTTCAACTTCGTTTTGGTGTATCACGAATAAAACGAACACCCTCCTAGGGAAGAAAGAACAACTATTAAACTATGTTTCCAATTTTGATGGAAAATTACAATACAAGATTTGTTCTTCAACATATATTTTAATGTATGCTTGGAATTTTATGAATTTGATGTTTCGTGAATGGAAAATTGGGATCTGATTTAATAGGATCATCCAAGGGAGAATGAGTCCTAGGACCAGGAAAAACAAATACCTTCTCTGCTCTAAATTATGCAACAAATATTACACACTTTGGTGTAAGCAATAACAGATGGATATGCGTTTGGATCTATAAAGTGGAAGGGAAAAATAAGGGCTAAAAAGGCACTAGACTGTCTCTAAAGCTCCATTTGATGGAATGGTTACAATACATGAAACAGATTCTACATAATTAAAATATCATGATAGGAAAATCAGGATCTAAAGATTTAGATGAACTTGAACCATAAACAACATGGAAAATTGATAAAAATTAAATACAATAGTATGGTTACTCTCTTTGTGAACTTCCAATGTAAGCACCAAGCTACAAACTGAAACTATTATAGTTACTATTAATTCATAAAAGATTCTTATTAGGGAAGTTTCCGGAAATATGTCGTAAATATCTTTATTACAGAAAGAATACATATTTACCTACATTTAATAATAGACGTGTGGAATCTGTGGAACGAAGATACTATGAGATCTAGCTAGAGAGCTAGATCTAGATGATCTCGAATCATAAACAGAATAGCAAATTAACATAAATTAAACAGAACAACCTTCTTATAGTTACCATCTGTGTGAATCTCTAAAACAAGTAGTATCGATTGAGTAGATCTTGTACTGACTGGTTTGCTGATGACGCAATTTGTCGATACTATAAGATAATTTATTGTTGTAGCTTATGCTTGATAACTGCTCGTTATTCATTTGATATGAGAAACTAATAATACCTTTATTTCTGGGAAAGCTCATAACAGAACAGTTTTGTATTAAAGTTCAATTTGTTTTCCTTATTCAAAGCATATTTCTGGTCAATATCACTTTACTACAACCTATAGTCACTTACATCAACTTTATTGGCCCTAAATATTTTTAAATCATCTGGAAACAAAAGAACATGAACATGAAACATGAACATGAACGTGAAATATTGTGTGGTAGATCATTTATGACAGATAGAATTAACAAACTCCTAAATTTGATTCCTGAAGGACTCCGAAATTGATTTGATCAGTATCCAATACACTTGAGAAATAAGGAACGATTTTGAAGATGTGATATTAATAAACTGAAAATGGGTCGATATAATCCATAGTAGGTCATATCATGGTTGTCTTAGCCAATTGTACTTAGAAAGTCGTATATATTGTATCCGCTTGTAGTTCATTTCCAACCCAAACGATTGTTATACTTTTCGATTTTTGACCAATTTCCTGATTTAATAATTTTGTTGTCAGCGGAAAGACCTGGCTGGAGAAAGAAAGAGACAGGAAGCGTTATCTAGATGAATCTGAAACATCAACGAAACAAGACAGTCTTGTCATCTTGATGAATCCCTAAAACAAGTCCCAATGAGTTGAAAATCTTATACTAACTTCCTACTTATCAGAAGATTTTTCTTCTGATCCCTTTTTGTTCCGAATGAGCAACCTGCAATTTTCTTCTGAATCAGCTTTCCAATAAAACTGTTCACATCAAAAGTCAATAGTAACTAAAGGATTGTTCGCCTCTGTCGACTGCAGTGTGCACGCGCCCTTAAAATAGCTCGCGGCGAGCCTCGATATCAATCAATTGAAGTAAATTATTGCAAACAGACGTAGATACACATTAAGTTTTTTCGTTAACGACTTCATATTCTCAGCGAGGGACACACCGCGGTAATGAATACGTACTGCGCTACGACCGGGTGATAATAGAAACCAATTTCCAAAGAAAACAGGCAGCTCATTTGGCAGCACGCGAGACGGCTACTACCGCAAGGAAAACACACACACACACACACATACAGGGTTGGCTTTCCCGTAATTTTCTCAAATTATTGGAACAATTATAAAAACATTAAAATCGTTGCGGATAAATAAATAATGGGTATTATTATATGCCGCGGCGACGATAAAGGCTATTAAATTAAGTCACGCTTTTTGTGTAAAAGGGGTTGAAAGTGTCACGGAATAAAATCAATTATTCACAGATGAGGCGATAGCGATCGACGCCTGAGCGCTAACGCTGAGGGTATATCGAAACATAAATTCTCTAGAAGGTGAAATATTTCAATATGATTTACTCTGAGCCCGGTTCTGTTTTCGCACGATGGGAAATTTTTGAAAATGTTTATAAGATACTTTCAATTCAACTGCTTTGTTTTAAAAAAAGTTAATAAATGGAGGCGCGAAAACTTGATTAGCAGAAATATTTTTTGCAAATTGTCTTACTACAATAGTTCTAAGAAACATTTCTGGAACCGCTGACTATATCGATAGCTCGACTGACTACTTACAATTGTTTATACAGGGTGTCCCATTAATATTGCGAAAACATTCAGGGGGAGTTTCCTTGACCAAAAATAAGAAAGAAAGTTCCTATAAACCTATGTCCGAAAATGCTTCATTTCGGAGATATAGGGTGTTGAAATTTAGAGAAAATACAAGATTTTTACTAATATCTGGAAAACCCTAATTCCGATTTTTTTTTTAAATTTGGTATGTTTGTTAATAAAAACGGTAGACGTCTTCTGACGTAATTTGATTTATTTTATCTAGACCAGCGGCGTCCGTGGACTCACTCCTGTTTATATTAATAAATAAACATATGAGACGTCACTGCTTTTTTTAGGCGTCATATGTTTTTCTAATTATGCGATAAAAAATACAACTTTTTTGTCTCTTTACTTTTTTTGATATCTTGCTTCTTTCCTTGCCTTTTCGAGCAAAAAATTAATAGCTATGTGATTTTAACAAGTACATACTTGAACTGTGTAGTTATCAATTCCTGCTTCAGAATGAATTACACAATTCACACAATATCGCTTCATCTCGGAATAGTACATTGTGTAACGAGTGGGGAAAAGTTGCCAATAGCGCCACGTGGGCGCTTTCCGCACTCGCTTCGCTCGTGCGTCAACTGCGTCCGCGTGGCGCTATTGGCAACTTTTCGGAACGAGTTGCACATACTATTTTCTATCACAAGTGCGAGTCGTTATGGGACCTATAGTGTAGGGGGTTAGATGCACGGAAAGTGCTAGAAAGTACAACAGCGTGATGTTATTTTCATAGCGCAACGCTCCAGCGTTGAATAGAAATAAAACTAGTTTCGTTGACCACCCCGTACGTCGGCAGGCGGGGTGATAATCATCGGCGCCTTGCATGATAGCCGCCGAGGCGTTTTGCCCTGCGAGTTTCCCATGTCTCACAGTAGCATGGAGGCCGTGCTCTATGGGACACGAAACCGGAATCGCTTATTGTGTTTGCTGCTTAGCCGCTTCCGGCGTCAGCGCCGTTTCCGCGGGACGACTTCCGGCGCTTCCTTGCGACGCCCAGGTACAACTTAATTACGGGGTTCTTGTTAAATGAACACTTGTTGGCCTAGCGGGGGCCCTGAGTCACAAATAGGCGTTGTTTCTGTCTGAAAAGCAAAGCAAACACGTGTAATTGTGCAATTTTATGGTTTTTAGGTTATGTTTTACATAATAGTTCTGTAATTTAGCGACAGATGGAGCTATAGTGTCATTGATAATAGATCTGTTCGATAGATGGAGCTATGGTGTTACTCTTCTCTTCTCAAAATGATTTGACAGCTCCATTTCAGTCAACGGAGGCTCAATATTGTCTGACTGATCCATTAAAACAGCATGATGCGACGTACTACTAGAGCCTAGAGTTGAAGTGTCATTGTGAAGAATCTTGTCGGCTATTTCATTTTTGTTACTTAAACTGTCACCAACATAACTTTCTGCAATTGTGGCTGATTTCCACCCACCATGCCTCTTGACTACATACATCAACTTAATACATCAACTCCTGTATTAGCCAGTAACGTTGCCGATGTTCTTCGGAATGAATGGTCTGTATATGTTTCAGGAAGTTCCAGCATTTGCTGCACTTTCTATTTGAAAATCACTCATTTAGAAATAATAATTCAAAAACACCAAAAGCCACTTTTATGTGGCTTTGTTTATAAACACCTTAGAAACGACAAAATCCAAACAACCAAAGCGACTTTGCAAGATTTCAAATAATGTCAAAACGAATTGATTAAGAAATGTAAAAAATTAAACTTAATCTTTATTTCATGAACCATAAAAAACTGTGGGAGCAGATAAACCACGCAGCAGTTTAGTATAATTTACCAGTCTCGGACTCTATTGCCAGCCATCGCTCCGCTCGGGCGCAAAATCGTCCTCGACTGGTAAACAATACTTAGATACCTCCTTTATGGTCAGAAACATTCATCTCGCGTCCAATTTGCTTGGTAATAGTTCTCAGTTCATTGTCAACAATTGGTAAAATTTGTTCCTCTACTTATAATATACAGAATTGTCCTGCGTAACTTCCACCTCATTAGAAAACGTTTTGCATAACGGTGCGATGCATCTGCAACATTTTGTTGACATTCGCCGTAGATTAAAAATAGTTCAAATTCATTGCTACCATACAAATATGACAATTTGTAATAACTGTCACTAATTTATTGTAATTAGGTAGATTCTGTCACATGTTTTAAAGTTACCCATGCAACAACATTAAAGTTAGCTTGCAATTATCACTATTAGGCCATATAATTTTAAGTCTACAAATGTTAGTTACAAAAAAAACACTTTCAGTGTGACTCTGACAAAGATTAAAAAATGGTGAAATCGGACTTGACGGTCAAAGAATAACAAGGGCCAAACCTAAAAAGATAATGTCCAACAGACAATAACTGCAGGAAGCTGACATAAATGTTTCCTGTAACGTCAAAATCTTGGGGCTATTAATAAAATACTCGGTCACAATCTTCGTGCGTAGTTTTCGTACAATGCGTACTTATTATTGTTTGCGGTAAGATTTTATCGACTTTGAGTCACCGCACGACCGTATCTAATGTCAGACTTGTAATCTCACATAACGGGCCTTGCCCACATGTTCGTCTGTGACGTCACACGAGGAGGTAAGACGTTCGAAGTACCACCTGTGGCGTAATCTTGGCCTACAACCGGTAGCGAGTGAATGAAACTTGGGCTTTTAAAGGTCCTTTTAATCTTTTCAAGTTTATCGGGTTTGAACTTGTTCCCTGTCGTGGCAATGTTTATTTTTCGATGGGTATAAATACATGGTTATTTTCGAGTGCGATAAAGCTGGGATATTTCGTTTCGCAATGTGTACGTCGATAAAGAAAAGCAGCAGTCGGTGTTATCAGCGACGGAAGTTTATTTTTGTAACACAAATGATGTCAATTGGTGCTAAATATAAGGGTTCTGGAGGTTATGAGTTTAAAATAGTGCATAGATTCGGTTAGGGCAATTCCAAAACCATGAGTCTTTACACTAGAGAAATGTGTGTACAGGGTGTTCCTAAATATCATGTACATAAGGGAGGGGGTAATTGTTCGGGTTATTCATGACTAAAAATTCATATAAACATAGGTCCGCAAACGCTTCGTTACCGATCATGATATTTTTTAGTCTTTTCTCTATAGCTCCTACAGTTTTTGAGATATTTAGCTGAAATTTGGAATATAGGTTACGTTGTAGGACTTACATCATTGGGCATGCCAAATGGTCGTGATATTCCACAGAATGATATTTTTTCGGGGGACATGCCCCCTTTTCTTCCCTTGAACTTTTCTGCGGTGCGCCGCTGGTGGAGTCTAAAATAAAAATTAATTTTTATGTTTTGTTGGGAATCTTCTTGGCCTCTTATGATTGTTTCGTATCTGCGACCGTTATCGACAAAAAAAAATAAAAAACGATTTTGTGTAATTCGTTAGATGAAATTAATACAAACGAGAGATTATGCAAATAAATTCAGAGCCTACTGGACCATTTCAAGAATTTCAATTTCATTTCTCGATAACGGTCGCAAACACGAAAAAATCATAAGAGACCAAAAAGTTTCTCAACAAAACATAATATTCAATTTTGATTTTCGAATCTACCAGCGACGCACCGCACAAAAGTTCAGGGGAAGGAAAGGGGGCATGACCCCCGAAAAAATATCACCTTGTAGAATATCACAACCATTTGGCATGCCCAATGACGTAAGCCCTACAGGGTAACCTATATTTCAAATTTGAGCTAAATATCTCAAAAAGTGTAGGAGCTATAGAGAAAAAACTACAAAAATCTTGAAATTTCAACACGCAGTAGATCGACAACGAAGCGTTTGCGAACCTAGGATTTCACAATTTGAAATTTTTTGAACGCCCTGTATGTTTTATTACATATTTGATTACTGTGCATGGCTTCCCAAGACAAACAAAATTTTTCATCAAGAATAACTTTTTTCGAAAAATAAACCATAGAAAAGCTTACAAGAGTGTGCTACCCCATTCGTAGATACACAGTATAAAAATAATCTGCCTCCTTAAAATTTTTACGATATGTTGTAGGCCACATTCATTTGAAAAGTAAATAATGTAAAACATTGTCTTTGTAAGAATTTATCAATGAAAACGAACTAATATAGAGATTATACAATTTTATTTAGTTGAAATAAATAAATGTTTAGGGAAGATTAAGCAATAAATAATTACTTGCTACACTTATATCTTAAATAACAGTCAAGCAAGGTAAATTAATTTTTTGTTCCTGAAGGAACCCGTAGATATCCCGTCCCGTTCAAGTATACGCGAACAAACCAACTGTTGCACCCAAGAATTTAGTAGATTCTTAGCAGGAGTTTCCGACCTTCCCCTTTAAGAAACAGCAACAGGTGTCTACTTCGTGGATTTCTTAACTTCCCGTGCCGCAATCTTAACCCCGACTTCCTGCTATCATCCCATTATCGCGTTCTTCTCCGCCTTATACTTATCTTTATAAATCCCCTGCTACTTGTTGAGTTCGGGGATTAACATTCTTTCAGCGAGACTTAGTAAGTCCCATCTGAAATGCAATATGACGATTGAAACTACTCGATAATAAATTCAAGATAATGAAAACTTGACAAAATTAATAACGTTCATACGAAATCAAGATAATGAAGATGAATGAGGAAAAATTGTTAATTAAATGGCAGAAATGACATAACATAACATTGCTTTGTCTAAAATTTCGTTCGAATGGTGTTCAGAATCTTATTTTCAAAATTTTGCTTCAAATAGTAACCTTAAAAACAACTATGTGGGTTCTAATAGTATTTGGATTGATTTTGTTTTTATTACAGATATTAAGTTGACTGGAAATATGATTTTAAGAAAAAAGCTTCATAGGTACGAAAAAACTGCAAGAAAAATAGTCAATATCATAAAAAAGATTTTTGTAAAATCCTTATAGTTTCCGTGAAAAAAATTATTGAAGTTGTAGTATTTGCAACCCTTACATAGTTGGGCTACTACAGTCTATAGTGTCATTCGTCATTGTGCGCTGTGCGTAATGCGTTCTCTCTCCACGTGGTCCCATGCGATTCCGAAGACTGAAATCCGATTTTAGTATTAACGTTTTTGCGATAGTGTTTACGTTAGTTTTTCAAGTGTCAAAAATAGCTTACGTGTCTAGCAAGTCGGAGTTAATGGACATTGTTTCAATTTATAATGAAGCAAGACAACATTTGTGTTCGTAGAAACTGAATAAGACGGTCCTAAATGTGTCGGTGGACAAAATTTTGAACATGCTTTGCCTTGCGCATGGTCAAGTTTTACAGTGGGACAATTTCCAGTGCCATACAGAGGCGTATTTTTAAATGATATTCGAACTGCCTGTTTTGAATTTTTTACAAAGTATTTGTAAGTCCCCTATACATCCAGATTTTTTTTTCATAAGTTCTGAATCGCCCTGTATAAACTTTTAATTAGAAGACAAAAATGGCACTTTAACTAATCTTTTTCAAATTATATTAGAAATGTGTTTAATTGTAGCTTTCGCTACCACATTACTGTCCAGAATTTTTTATATTTTTTAAATTTTTTAGACATCTTGTCAGGGTACTGAAAAAATTATATACATATAACAAATTATTACATATGTAAACTTCATTTAAACAATAATAACTTAAATTTGCAAAAACAACACACGTAATTGTAAGCAGAAAATAATTCAATCTCGAAATAAAACACAAAGAGGATTTAAATGCAGTCAACAAAAAACGAAGTTAGCAAGCTCTGTGAAAGTTTTTGTCGCATATCAGACATTCTCTAACTAGTAAGTGCCAATAAATAAGAAATTGTGATACCGTATTCAGATATTACAATTTCGGAGCCAATTAATTTATGTATTTTGTTTTGCGCAATTATTCACAACCACAATGAATATCAACAACACTTAACATGTCTATAGATATACAGTGTAGGAAAGTACCGATGGTCTATCAGAAGTTACGTGAGAGTGATAAAGTAAGCCATAGAAATCCATGTGATAGACAAGGATGGCTATAATGAAGGCGTCTAATAGTCAACGCCCATTTCGCCCTTCCACAAATAAGAAGTGGATCTTATTTGTGGAAGGGCGCTGAAACCGAATCCGGGGCCAAAATTGCTCCATCACCCTCCAGTTTTTTTTTAAATCGCGAAAATCATCCCAAAAATACGGAAAATCGCGTGTTATTGTCTCGGACATTCTCTCTTTTTTTTATCGTAGTGTAGTGGATACCTTTTTCTTTTTCTGCCATCTGGCTCGGATTCCCTTTTAAGCATCCAACAAAAATCTGCCATCATATTAACATCCCATCGTCCTTGGTACCGGCGTTCCATTTCCTTAATGTCTTAAATAAAGATGACTTATGCTACATATGGTAAATTTGAATTTTCTAAACAGGGATTGTATCTGGGAACTCGCTGTATTTTGAAAACTGTTAATCTTACATTTTAGTAAGGGCAGTCAATCTTCTTACACCCTGTATGTCTATGTATGAAAAATTGCCTACTAGATCCCATTGAATAAATGTCAATAAAATCAGTAATCTCCAAAAAGTATTGNCCCGTGCCGCAATCTTAACCCCGACTTCCTGCTATCATCCCATTATCGCGTTCTTCTCCGCCTTATACTTATCTTTATAAATCCCCTGCTACTTGTTGAGTTCGGGGATTAACATTCTTTCAGCGAGACTTAGTAAGTCCCATCTGAAATGCAATATGGCGATTAAAACTACTCGATAATAAATTCAGGATAATGGAAAATTAACAAAACTAATAACGTTAATACGAAATCAAGATAATGAGGAAGAATGAAGAAAAATTGTTAATTAAATGGCAGGAACGACATAACCTAACATTGCTTTATCCAAAATTTCGTTCGAATGGTATTCAAAATCTTATTTTCAAAATTTTGCTTGAAAAAGCAACCTTAAAAACAACTATGTGGGTTCTAATAGTATTTGGATCGATTTTGTTTTTATTACAGTATTAAGAATTTTAAATATAAGAACAATGTTGTAAAATAAATAGCAAATATTTTTAATATAAATATAAGACAATTTTCTGCTACAAACAGGGATAAATGTAAATTATAGAAATCGATAGGATGTTAGTAAATTTTACTACAAGAAAAGTAGTACATTTTTTCGTAAAATTATATCAACAAGCGTTTTGTAATTGATTACAATTTTTTGCAAAAAATGAAGGGCGCCAACAATATAGTAATTTTCAAAAAAACACTTTGTCTATGCTGTTTTAATTGATTTTGAAGTTTTTGCATTTACTTCACTTGAATAGTCTGTCGAATAATTCGAATAATTGATTATTTACCAAAAATATTATATTAGATAAATAAAGTAGTAACTTTTTGCAACAAAATACGGGTTTCAGTTTAAAAAATCTTAAACAATAGGGTTTTTGCAGTATAATTTCTTATACAGGGTGTTATAAGTTTGACTGCCTTAAATTGAACCGATGGTAGAATACATTGAAATAAACAAAAAAACCTTTCCAACCATTTCCGAGAAAAAAAATATCAGTCTCCAATTTGATGTACAAAAATTCGATTAATTAACGAATAT
This sequence comes from Anoplophora glabripennis, assembly GCF_000390285.2. NCBI lineage: Eukaryota > Metazoa > Arthropoda > Insecta > Coleoptera > Cerambycidae > Anoplophora > Anoplophora glabripennis. The sequence goes on along the minus strand of NW_019416397.1, from coordinate 483,040 downwards.
TGACATAGCTGCGTGAATAGATTACCATAATATACAATGTTTATCACTTTTTAAATTTCTTTATGTTTAATTCTAAAAAATAATTAGCGTTGTAATAAATTTAAATTTCGATAAAATTCATTCATATCGTTTATTAACACGAGGTACTAAGGTGTCCAGCAATCACCAATACGCAATTCCGTTGGTATCTGGATTCGACCGTGTCGGAAGGTTTTTTGCGTACCACTATTTCCTTTTCTTGAGGTGTTTTCCAGCGAGTGCGCGAAAATTGGATTCGAAGGTGTTGTGCGTCCATCGAAAATGGTGGTGGATATTTTGAGCATATGTTGTAGATTGTTTTGTACTTGTGCGTTTATAAATCACTGAATTGTGCTTTTTGGTAAGTACCTAAATTATTTTTAATACGTATGATTATTTGGATGACGTGAATTTTTGGGTACTTTAATTAGATATTTTTCAAATACGTAATTTGATTAAAAGTTAAGTTCCTGTTTTAAGAGATTCATAATCACTAAAATTCGAGCTAAAATTTAAGCACAACACTATCTTGGTGCTACAAAATCGATACATTTTATTTTGTTTATTTAAAAACTGGAAACCAATTGTCTTGAAATATACTAAATGTTTTACAACAATAGTTGTTTACATTTTTTCCGTAGGACAAGTCTGCCGCGCGTACGCGTGTGTGCATCAGCAGGTCAAGCGCTATTGTCACGTTATGATGAAACTCTCCAATATTAATACTCGCTGTATTTTGAAAACTTACGTCTTAGTAATGGCGGTCAAACTTCTTATACCCTGTATGTCTTAGAAAAATTGCCTACTAGATCTCATTGAATAAATGTCAATAAAATCAGTAATCTCCAAAAAGTATAAGGATTGTTGCTAAACAACTGAGTAACTTTACTGATGATGCAGAATTACTTCAGTGAAAACGTTATTTTAGATAAATTAGCATTTCTTTTAGACAAATTAGCAATTTTTGAATGTCTCAAACTATAATCATTCGAAACGATATTTTTAATCGACTTTAGATCCTTCCCAAGTCGACCGAACCACCTACTTCCTCCATCAAGCAACCAGATCGCGATTACCCAACCAGCCTACTGGGATTACATGGTGAATCCTACTTCCGCTATCAATTTCTCACGTGGCTTCCCAAGGAATCAGACCGGGGTAGGCGTAGACGAGCTCGCAACCGTGACGTCACCGGACACCCGACAACCTTGAGACCGTTTTCTTACGCACATGACGTCACGCGGACGACTTGAGACGCGTGTCACGTGACGTATCGGCGACGGGCAGATGTTATTAGGGGCATTTGCATGACAAAGGGCATTAAGATTGCGGCCCGGTGGTGTGCGAGTAGTAGTAGGCCGTGAGGGGCGATTTTCTTTTGTTGGCGGAGGGTCAAAAAACGGGGCCCGTGCCTGACACGCGCTGCCTAGATTGTGTTCGGTCGGAGGAGAAGTTGAGATAAAAATGTAAACGGAAGCCAGTGGTGTGCTCTGTTTATGTCTGTAATGTAGCTCTCGACGTAAAAATCGTTTACTATAAACAGAAATGCATATAACTGTTGAAATATTACTTTAATAAATATTTATTTCCGGTTCCGTGTGTGTACAATTTTTTATATAGACGTACTGAATTAAATTATATGTTTGTTGACTGAATCTAACCTAACATTTTCATTTGGTGGCGATACGCTTTTCTCTATGTCCAATGATTCTGGTTAACAAAGAATCTTCTTTTACAATAAGCAAAACACTTTTTAAAATAATCACCTATTGTTGTATTTGTAATGGTTTTAATAATTCGAAAAAAAAAATGGAAAAACAAAGCTGGAAAGGATGGAAAAACCGAAGAAACTAGAAATAGAAATACTTGTTGCTTGTAACATCGGCAACATCGCAATAGAGGAGGGGCTGAATGAGGATCGGTGGCGGGAAATTTAAATAAACGGTTCGATACCAACTTAATCATTAAAAATGGATTACATTCAATGTTGTGTGAAGAAGTAAAAAATACAGCAGCATACAAACAATGAAATATTTATATTTTGCATCATTTTTATATCATTTTTCATTTTAACATCATATCACAGTATAATACTGCGTATATCAAAATGTATTATACTTTCATAAATGCAATCGCTTTAAACGCTTGTCTTATAAGGAACATTTGTGTTCACAGAAGTGCATCATAGTAGTACGCTACTTATGCATGTAACTAAATCATATTTAAACTTTTCAACGCGAATCACTTCTTGATTATAGTTTATAGATAATCTAATATACGTAAAAGTTCTTTGCAAAAAGAGCAGTGCATGTTTTGTGTCATGTACTCTTATGTCGATTAGTTGATGCCCCCGTACGGTGTGCGGAGGTTCTGACTCCACAATCTCTTCTTTAATAGTTTTTTCATCATTGAAAGACGGAAATATATATATAATGGATGGTTGGATAAGTATTTTAAACTCGATTTTATTTAATATCTACAAAAGTATCTCAATCTACTTACTTTTTCGTCATAAATAATATTTTTCTTTGCTTTGACAGCAATGATTATAGAGTCCCCCGCGTCCCGCTTCCCCCTCCCTTTAAACTCCATACCTTCTTGAATATCTACAGTCATTTCAATTTCTGCAGGCAACCTTCTTAATACATATGTAGATATAGTCAAAGAAATTCAGTTATTAAATATCATTTCGTCATGTCGTGATGGATGTATGGATTAAAAGGAAACAGAGAACACACAATAGAAAGCATAAGGTGGAATACATCTCTGAGATTATTTTTTATGCCAGCTGCAGGTACATCTTACCTGCACATCCAAACCTGGGATGTCTTGAATGGCTTGAGATCCGAACAGCAACGTAAACAACAGCAAACTGATTCATATATTCGTCATCAGTAGTAAGTGGTTTAAATCTAGGACGAAAATAGCCACAGCTACGTGCAACGATAGATCCTGCAGCATGTTACGAAACAGGAATTAATGTTATCTACATTAATCCATTTTTTTGAGGAAATATCCAGTGAATCACGATTTCCTTCAAAATTGTTTGCAATTCGCTTTTATCAGCACCCTATTCTAAATGAAATGCGGTCAATTTGTTTTGATTTTTTTCGTATTATCTACCACTTGGTTTGCTCATTTTTATTTTTAATTCCCACTGCACTGATAGCAGCTGCTATTTATCTAGAACAAAGGCACTGTCGTCAACTCCTACTCATTCAGTTACGACATTTTTTTAAGTCCAAAAATAGAAATCAACCGGAAAAATTGGATGCATGAATGTGTTGGATCATTATTTTGGCATAGCCCACGGACGCCACTGATGCTAAGTAAATGTGACGGTGCAAAGTTGGCTAGCGGACAGCTGCACCTCCTATGAGGGAGCTACGCTTCTGCAGCCAGCTGACTTATTCTCCAGCCCGTAACAAAAGACGAGCACCCTCCTTCCCTTTCGATAAATAGAAACTGCATTTTACCCTTCTTCCCCTTACATTGCAACCTTCAGTTTTTCCCCTGCTTCGGTACCCCGCTGACGGACGCGTACCTCGCCAACTAAAACTAACCGGTGGCCCAAAGAAGCCACAGAAGTCGAAATGAGAATAAGGCAAGTCGTTGATGATATTAGAAAGTTCAATAAACTGGAAATGGTATTGGAATAAATGGGAATGAGCCAACGGTATGCTTGAGATTGGGACAACTTGCCTAGGCACCAATAGGAACTACATCAACAAGAAAAAATAATCATTATGTTGGTACAGTGACAGTGACAGTTATGGTCTGAGAGAAAACCTAAAGAGGAAACCTAGAATGCAGCAATAGAGCAACAAATTCCAGAATTAAGGATACCAGTATGAGATATTCAATGTAAAAAGTCTGAAAGCTTCAGTACTTCCAAAGGCATTGTCAGCTGGATCTCCCAAAATCAAATATGAAACCTACGTCACTGGATCAGATGCATTTATAACCTTTATCTAAAATATAAACTCTATAGGTCTTAAATTGGAACCTTGGGTGATACCCAGTTCCACACTTTAAGTAAACTTGTATGCTCTTTGTTAGATATGTGATATTTTTTGGGTCACCGTATACCTCGCGCTAGTGCTGGTCGAAGCTAAGGGCTATAATCTCGAGTAGGTTAGGGCACACCACGCCCTGTACTGGGTCACTGGTACAGAGAGGCTGGTGTGTAATTCCATACGGATCTGGCCCGTGCGTACGAACTTTTGAATAGAGTTTTTTTGTCAGTCCTTGATAACGCGGATCACGGTAAATTGGTTATACGAGTTTTCAGGGGCTTTTATGAAAAATTATTCGATGATGAACGCGGTAAATATAACATAAAGGAAACGGTGTATGTTTGTATCGATGAAATAAGGCGTTGTAATATGGGGAATTATTGGATAAAGGAGAATAGATCAATGAAGTTTTTTTGTTGTTAAGGAACAGCAAACCACTTATGAGATGGTACAGTTACACATTGTAGAAGAACCGCGAGAAGAATATCTGCAGCTTTTTTCATGGTGAATGGCAAATAAAACAAATTTAATTTAGTGAATTAAACGATAAAGGAATGAGATATCAAAACAATATTTGTTACATTTTTACTATTAATTCACATTTTTTTTGTTTGTTGATAATAAAATATTTTATTTTAATTTAAAGTTAAGCCAGTTAAATTGTACAAAGTACTAAATTCTCATCAAATTATGTACAGGATGTTTTTGAAGGTGAAGAAGTGAAGACAATTATTATAACTCTGGATTTATAATTCTTTAACAACAAACTTGTTTACAAATAAATAAAGAAATATTGAAATATGAACAAACGACTTTGTTGAAAATTCTATGAATGATTTTCTTTAAATTATTATTTAACGTTATTGTTTTTTTATTATGTTCACTTAATCTTCCTTTTACTTTTTTCTTTAAATAAAACTTGTTTAATTTTTCTATGTGTACTTGTTTTTTATTTATTTGTGAGCAAGTTGAATCATTATGACATAATACTGGTGCATAGCTTTTATTTGTTGTCACTCAAACAAGGCAGGCCTAACTGACCATTTTTTTTATAGCTCTGTATAAAGGCCATCTCTGGTTACAATCTCCAACTTTCAACTGTTGAATGTGCTCAATTATTTTCTGTATATAGTAAGGGTCTCACGAATACTACATTGTAAATGTTGTAGGTACTCATCAAATCAATCATCCTGTATAAGTCATCGAAATGAAGTTTTGGTATTGGCAAATACAAGTGTACTTCAGTCTTTTCCCGAAAAATTATCTAATACGATTTTCCAGTGTTTGATAAGTTTTCTGAAAACAATAGGCCAAGAAATTAGAGTAGAACAAAACTATAATCTATCTCGATAACTTCCCAGGATTGAAACCTAACAAAAAAATTAGATAAATGACGCAGGGCATCAAAATTATGCTGTTTACCTTGGATTTAACTTTGACATTCAATTCAGAGGGCAAACTAAGGTCAACATGGAAATCCATAAAGTTTTTTAAAATTTAACAAGAGTAAAAAAAATGTAAAATTAAATTCTGCTGTGAATTAGTATTACTATTTTTCGATTCGATCAATGAAAGAAAAGTTCGGTACAATTTTAGGGGTGAGTCATCCCCAATGAACACCTTGTAGTGCTTCAATTAACTTTAAATCATAGTCAAAGCAGACCAGTAATAAACCTAAATGTACCAAATTTGGTTCTTCTGCAGTAAAGTGTTGCAGAGATATTAATTTTTTTCGAAATTTAGAGCCCCACTTTGGGGGCTAATAACTCCTCAGGGCTGCAACTTATTATATAGGTAAATTTGGTTAAATTACAATATTTTGGACACCCCTATATCCATCTGCCCTGTGTCGGTTTATATGCGGGACACTGTATACAGGGTGTCTCATAATTAGCTGCCAACCCTGAACAGGCCGATTCTATGATCAAAACTAAGTAAAAAAGTTCATATGAAAATAGGTCCGGAAATGCTTCCTAAGGGCACAGGAACCCATTGAAGAGGGAGGAATGGAAATCATTTTTTTGCAATATCTTTCAATCGCGTTGTGATAAATGAATGAAATTTGGTATACACAGCTAAATTTTGATGAGCAATTTGATGGACTAATCCATTTATTTCCACAAGGTCCATTGGGGTGGGTACGGGGGGGCCCTTGGTACTTTGCGTGTGTAACTTTTTCATCTTTGACTTTTTAACAAATTGGACAGCAAATTCCGTTTTCCCGAACTGTTTTACGTTAAAAAGGTACTCTTGTTTCAAATCGTTATCTTTAACGGTTTCTGAGAAAATCGCTCTTGAATTAATCCCACTTTGGTCAATTTCATAGTAATTTAAACAAAAAATAATAATAATAATTTTCCTTTCCTCTCTTTTCCATTTAAAGGATTAATTTTTATTTAATTTAATTTTTTATTATTATTTTTTTATTAAAATTAGATTAAATTTAAACAAAAAAATTTTTTTTGTTTAAATTACTATGAAATTGACCAAAGTGGGATTAATTCAAGAGCGATTTTCTCAGAAACCGTTAAAGATAACGATTTGAAACAAGAGTACCTTTTTAACGTAAAACAGTTCGGGAAAACGGAATTTGCTGTCCAATTTGTTAAAAAGTCAAAGATGAAAAAGTTACACACGCAAAGTACCAAGGGCCCCCCCGTACCCACCCCAATGGACCTTGTGGAAATAAATGGATTAGTCCATCAAATTGCTCATCAAAATTTAGCTGTGTATACCAAATTTCATTCATTTATCACAACGCGATTGAGAGATATTGCAAAAAAATGATTTCCATTCCTCCCTCTTCAATGGGTCCCTGTGCCCTTAGGAAGCATTTCCGGACCCATGTTCATATGAACTTTTTTACTTAGTTTTGATCATAGAATCGGCCTGTTCAGGGTTGGCAGCTAATTATGAGACACCCTGTATACATATACCTTCAATCAGCAATGGCTGCACCATATAATTGGCCTTCTATATTGACATTTTCTTAATTTTTTTGTTTTCGGGTTCACTACGTTGTTCACTAATAAAGCATTGTTTAAATCGTTTATCCGTAAATCGATTTTTCAAAATTCTGTAGTGGCGTTAACTCAAAACTGATTTTAATGTTAGATTGACATTGAAACTTAAGGTAAAAATCAAATCCAAGGTCACGTTGTCTTATATTGGCATCTACTTCATCCACACTTTAATCACTTTTGTCTGTTTACAACAAAGACGCTAATATAAAAAACTTCCAGAAAAAAAATTGCAGAATAATATAAAAAGCCCTTTCACGAGAATATGAAATTAAACAAATGCGGCGCGCAATGATTACCGTTAATTTGTTTTTAATGAAACCCGATACTTTATTTTATTCGCATGTAATAGCGGCATATCCCCGTTAAATATTAAAACTAAAATCAGACACATTTTTTGCCCGATTAAAATCGAGCGCGCCGGGCGAAAAAAAATTACTCTCACTTTCCGCAAATATAATAATACGGTGTATATTTTATTATTTAAATTGACAAATATAATTGCCAATTGCGACGAATATAAATTACCGCGGCAAAAAAATAAAAACACCGGCCGCCCGCCGACCTGTTGATCGCAGAAATTAATTAAAATATAACCTAATTTCACCCCCGTATTTCGAATAAAAATTACACAGCCGCATTAAAAGTGCATTCATTATTATATTCGGGACGACGGCCGTCGTCATTATCTACGGGGATCCCCGTTAGTAAATCAGACGGGTAAGTGTGCCATGGTTTATAAGATAGCCTCGTTCTATTGTTATTCTGTGAACAGTTTCGTTTTATTATATCAGCGAGAGGGGAAGTAGTCGTACATGCACACTTCAAGAGCGCAGATGGATCACAGGCACCGTTCATTATGTAGTTTATACTTCCTCACGTTGATCGCGTCTGAGTTGAAGTGAGTTTTGCAATTTGTTACATTTTTCGAGCGCATCTGTTGGCGGATCTTAAGATGTGACCGTGTTTTCTCGTCTCTAAATCCTTTAAATGATGCCTGCGCCACATCTAAGGGGCCTTTTCGTTAAGAACTTCTTTGAATTCGTCTAAGGAGCAGGTAGCTCGGTTTGTAATTCTGTTTTGAAGTAAAGGGTGATTCTGAGATGCGGTTGAGGGACGATATGCATCTGCTTATAAACACCTTTTTGCATTTCGCATCTGCGGAATGATTCTATTGTTGAAAGCAAGGGTTTCTGCGATTTTGGAAATCTGATTCCTCTCGTGAGGTTAACAATAAGTGTTGGGTAATTTCGGCAAAGGATTCGTCTTTGAAATATCCAGTCCAGAAGGAGTACATAAGGAGACAACGACCAGTAATATATAAAATTAAGTAGATACTAATAAAGTTTAAAAAAATTAAGTTTGGTTTTTTTTTTGACCGGTTTTCATTTTTTTTTCTTTTTTTTTATACAAATCTATAATTTCTATAACAAACGTCCATGAAACTAAACACCGAAAAAAATGTCTTGTAATAAAATAGTATTTTTGTGGTCCTCTACTTTCCACAAAAAACTGTCACAATTATAATCAGGTATAAAAAGTAATTCAACAAAAAAATCCAAGACAATTCCTAGAAATAAAACGTTTACGAAAATATTTCAAGAATTTTGTAGAAAATCCATAAAATTTTGATATTTTATTGGTATTTATTTAACATAATGATATATATCCTATAGAAAATAGAAAATACACACAATTAAATACATTTTAAATACAATTTGTTGGTGATGTGTGACACAATTAGTAGTTTTTCTATTTGAATTGTTGTTAACAGCGTCATAATTAAATACATTTTTATTATAATTTTTTTAATTATATCCTGGCATATCATTAAAATCAGGAAGGAGGCATATTTCGTAAAACAATGTCCTAGTTGTTAACTGTCAAATGTTCTTTATAGAATATTTAGATCCACAACAAGAAATTTTGTTATATAAAATGATATTTCTAGCAGAGATGACAGAAGTCATATCATCATAATATGTATTTGAAAATACGTAGGATTCTTCATTTAACATTTTTTTCGAAAATGATCCCTTTTCGAAATACAGTGATTAAGTTTTAAAAGAAAGTCGAATATTTTTTATATTTTCCCAACTTAGCACAATGCTCCTACAGAAACAGAATTTTTGGAAAGATTGTCAGTTTATCATTTTGAATCAGTAGTTGAAGTTTTCTTGTACAGTAAAATCAATTTTTAAAGTCATAGGTTTTGTGTAAACCGTGTAATTAAAAAAATAACGTTATAAATTGTCACAAAGTAATTTTATTTTGCATATTTACTTATTCATTCATCCTTTTTAACCACAATCGCGATGGCCACAGTAAAAAGATACACATCGTAGTTAAAAAAGCTTTCCTAACATTACCCATATTCCTGTTTGTCTAACGCAGTTATAAAAAGGGCCTCTATGACTTCCACCGCCATTAAAACATTATCCTTTGCCCATTAAAACCCCATCTCGTTTAAACTTTACATTCAGCAGAGGAAAAACCGATTCGTTTCTACGTTTATAGCGGTCAATTGTAGTCGTCGATAAAAAACACACTCAAAACATTACTCGGGCAATAAAATAAAATAAAATACCTCATAATCATAAACCTCACGTCCGCCTCGCCTTAAACGCCCGGCTAGGTAAATTACTTTTCTATAATGCCCGTTTATTTCGGTGCGGCATCAAACATCACGCCTACCACCTGGGTTCTGAGGATTCTCCAGTTCTGAAACCGATTCGAAACTGTCATAAAACCTCCTCGTTTATTATACGTTACGTTTCTTAAGATGCCCACCTGTCTTGGGACGATTTCGCACAATGAGGCCTTCTTGCCTACGCTTCCGGTGCTTTGGAAAAGAGAAATTACTCTAATTTGCTACTTATGCCATTGAGTACCGAAAGAACGCTTTTCAGGTTGATTTAGTGCAGACAGATTTAGTGCAGTTTTGTCGCAGTTGTTTTACACCACGTACAGATGTCTTATTCCACAGACAAATTGCTGAAAATGGGATTTATTATGGTGTTTTGTCCTCTAACAGGCAATTAAGGTGTTTGGTACACTTTGAGGCCATTCAGATTTTGTTTGGCAGGCAATTGAATGCGATTGTTGGTAGTACTTTGAAGTTTCAGTTGGTCACACCTATGTATCCTTCAGCACTTATCTATAGCTATAGGGATCTGCCAGTAGCAATTAATAGTTCCAATGTTCAACATTTTCAAAAGGTGTGATAATTTAGAAAGGCATCTGCGTGTTACAACAAGTCTTCAGACAGTCTGGATGAAATAAGGATAATAATTCTTTAGCTTGTTAAAATAATTACTTATTTTTATGTAGGTTATAAATAAATGAATGTAAAAAAATTAAGAAAGTGAGGTCATATTATGATCTTGGTGGCCAGTTGACATTAAGCATTATACAAAATAACTCGCCCGGGAAACTATTACAGTTAATAAATTGTCTCACGAGATGTGTGACAAGTTGTTGAAAAGAAAAACGTTGTCTACGCCAACATCTATCAGTTTATACGGAAAATGTCCTGCTTTCCATTAACAATCACACGATTTACATTATCATCCTCAAAATAAATAAGGTACAATCACACCTTGACCCCAAAAATCACACCAAGGCCCAATCACACCTTGACCCCAAAAATCACACCAAATCACAACCTTGAGTCCAAAAATCACACCAAATCACAACCTTGAGTCCAAAAATCACACCAAATCACACCATGCGCCCAAAAATTACACAAATAACAACATTGAGTCCAAAAATCACCAAGCGGTGACCTTCTGAGGATGGAGAATCACTTCCTAGTTCATCTGAGGATTTTCACCTTCACAAATTCTTCAATTGCGTGTATTTATGTATTCATGTAGCCCGACATGTGCTTTACCATTAAACATACTTCTTCCTTAAAATGTGGATCAAGTTCCAACTGCTCTAGAGCTCTGTTTGACGCAGATGATGATCAGTTGGCTTCAGTTTTTGAGTAATTTGAGCTGTATAAGTCTTTAGATGGTGATCGTGAAACAAAATTCGACACACTGGTTTACAACAACGAAGTGATTGGGCAACCCAACAATGAAGAGATGTTAACTTATCTGTAACTGAACCCATTTTTGATCTATGTGGAGGCCGTAGATATTCCTTTGGCAAAGTGAATGTATCTCCTTTCAATCTTAATTTTTTTTCTAAAAAGTCAAGTCAAACAGAAATCTGGATATTCAATAGATATTTAGCCCCACAAATAAGATTCCGAACTGTTAATATTGCTGAAAACAGCTACTATATGGGCTACAAGCTCCAACTAGCATTGTCTTACACCCGCAATGTTCAAAGAAATGGTAAATGGTTTTGAATGTGTTTAATAATAAGCTTAATACTTTTGTACCAAAGTAAATGACTGCTAATAATAGATTATGTGTTTTTTCTTTAAGAAACTGTTATTATATCATCATTTTTGCAATCTGCAACATGAAATATTATTTTACATTTTAAAAACATTTGGAAACTTCCACTAACAGTACGTGGACCCTCGCAGATCCCGTTCCAGCGCTTATGTATAAATAATCTCGCTCTGCACCCGGATTTGGCACATGGAAAAAATATGGCCGGCGCGTCATGAAAAATTGAATGTTTATCCTTAAATTGTTCCATGATAAATTGAAATTCGTATTCTGGCAACACAATAGAGTATGTGGCGAAGTAATTTTATTAAAATTCCGTAATTTGTCCAGTGACCATGTTGGGGCCCGAGCCCGGCGAGCAGGCAAATGGAAAACAAACAAACCACCCTTCAGAAACACCTCTACGTGTATAAATCATATCTGCCGGTATCGAGTCGGATGGCGATCCTTTTTTTCCGGCCGGATCGGCGCTGATCAGGAGCGGGATGGAAGAGCGCCACATTCTCATCAGGAGTGGGACAGCAGAGGGCCACGTCCCGATCAGAAGTGGGATAGCGAAGCGCCACGTCCAGAAGCAGCTAATGCACACGTTTTTCCACGGCCTGCTGCAAATTAGCGGCGGTCGAGGATGAGGAAACAGTGGAGGATCGGGCGGCGGGCGCATGTGCTAGTGTTGGAATTAAAGCGGCAATGAGGGAATCAAAGAGCGTACTTTTGAAACGATGACCGCTCGTTCGATCGATGTTTTATAAAGCGAAGCTGTGGCCACACCCATGGCTAATTGAATGATGCCTGCACTAGACTTGCATGTAATTTTATGTGCAGTTTTTGCTCGCCGCACGACGGTGACTTCCATGCCCGGCTGGTCAATATATCGGCGATGTTATGCGCGACATTCATCACGGGGCCCTGTCAAAATTCCAACAATATGTGGAGATGTGCGATGCGGTTGTATTTCAGCGGAATATTTTATATCCCGCGCCGATTGTTCCTACCTCGAATTTTCAGCCTGCCCGAAATAATTAAACTATTCAAATTAATCATCAATCTTTCAGCCTCAGCTCGATATAACACATTCGTCTTCTAGCGTCCGTTCCATCATGTATGACCGCCCCAACTTCAATCCGGCCATTTTTCTCTTATAATTAATTTTACTCGCAAAAAACAATAATTACAATACCATTTTAGTTAAAAATCTAATTTAATTTTTATGAGTGTTTATATTACAGATTACATCAATTTTTACAGATAAATATTGTTTATATACACACACTGTATTTGTATTAAATTATAAAAGAGGGGTAGATTATTTGTAAAATTACATTAATGTAATTTTATTTCATTAATATTCAGCATTTTGTAGCATATTATTCTTAGATCTTATAAAAAATTATATTTATTTACTTGTTACTGCTATCACATTTGTAAAATTACATTACTACAATCGATTTTGATGTAATTATTCAGCATTTTGTAACCCACGGAATGTTACCATATCGATATTTCTTTTCTAATTATGAAAGATGTTAGTATTACAATTTGTCGTGTTTATCAAATTTGTAAAATTATGTTATTCTTTGAGTTGTTATTTGTAGAATTACATTATAATTCTATTTTTCTGTAATCATACACAAATATTATCAGTATCTGACATCCTTCTCTGATATAAAAGTACTTACCGGTCACTGCTAAATATAGTTACTTACATTTATCATATCTGTAAAATTACATTACCGTAACTGCATTTCATTAATTCAGCATGAAATATTATTACCTCAATTTTTTGTTTGTCCTATTTTATGAGAAAGTTAATATTACTACGAAATGTTTATGAAAAAAAAAAAACAGTTGCATTTATCATATTTGTAACATTGCATCAGTCTCTGAATGTTTCTGCTGAAAAAATCTCATTGAAACTGGAATTTAGAGATGGGCTATGCGGTTGTATTTTATATCTCGCGTGACTGCTCATACCTCGAATTTTCTGGCTGCCCGAAATAATTAAACTATTCAAATTAGTCATCAATCTTTCCAGGCTGACGTTCGTCGATGGCTGGATATTACACATTCGTCAGGATCTTCTAGCATATATTCCATCACTTATGACTGCCCTTATTTCAATGCAGGCATTTTTTCCTCCGTTCGTTCATTTACTGAAAAATCCAGCAATCTCAAAAAAATCGTGATGTAAAATTACATACACATTCACATTAAAGAGAACATTGAAAGTTTTTTCTGTAAATCTATAATATTGTTAATAAAAAAGTACCTAGTCTATTGATGTTAAAATTTAATCTGCACCATATTTGTAAAATTACATTAATTTTTATAGTACAATATTCACATTGCAATGGTTTATAATGTTCATATAAATTTAAGAAAAGCTAAAATGTATTGTAAAATTACATAATTAATTGTATTTTATTATAATAATTTAACATTTTGCAGACCATGCTAAGTATATGTAAAATTACCGTACTAATCAGTAAAAATACTTGTATTTTCTGAAAAAATTAAATTAATACAAAAATTATGATTCAAATTTCTGTTACTACAACTTACATCCTATTAAATAAACAACACCAGTAATTGTGTTTCGTATACTGAACTGTATACTATAAAGGACTATATTCTTTTGTTGATTGTGTACAAACACTAAATAATCGAGCTAACCAATGTTAAATATATCCAACCACAACAATTTGAACAATAATTTTCACTCATTATATTGCATTTTATCCAGAATGGCGCAATAAAACTGGTGTATGTATTACAAACAACGTGACAAATTATTTTAATATTAAACAAAAATTAACTTTATATTGCAATTAATAAAATCATAAATTATTGGCAGGATGTCGTGAATATTTTTATTTGATGCAACTTGATACTAACAATATTACAGTAAGTACTTATTTAAGTATTGAAGCAGGATTTATATGTAATAATAATCCTAATAGAACTATTATAAGATATTTATTAGTTACGACTATGCTTCTTTCTTGCACTAACAAAACGTTTATTAAACGTTAATATATTTATATTATAAACTCTATTACAATACAATATTTGCTACTATTATTATTTATTATTTCTATAATAATAAATTAATTAACTCATGTTGTTATTAAAACAGTTTGTAAAACATAGTTGTTTGAGTTCGATGACAGTCTGAGTATTAAACACCTGGTACAGAATTTGCTGCCTTACTCCAGCCAAAGTGCGATTTCTATAATAGCGTTGCATGACTTGAAATTGTATAACAAGAAGAAGCAACTAACTGTCTGTCATATGTCTTAACAATAATTAGAAATGGATTCGTTAGGAAGTGACTGAGAACCAATTATATACGGCAATCAAATTGTTACCAACATTTGCCAACGGCAGCTCAACCCAGGACCAGGCCAGATGGTCAAAATTCTCCCCCATTTTCGAGCATTATACAGTTTTTTATAATTCTTTGCAACATTTAACATCGAAATTGGTTCTTGCGACTAGAAAGAGAACTAACAGTTTATATGTTCTGTTTTCTTTTACCTAGTTTTATCTCTTGTTTTGAATTCTTAGTCAGGCACGTAACAATTTGTGTTTCTTAATTATTGTTTTGTATTTACAAGGTATTTTATATACAAAAACAAAGATATGATGTGATAATTATCAGGCAGAGAAAAAATGTCAACAACCTTCATTATTACCTGTAAAGATTCGAATATTCTAGATAATTTAAAAATAAACAGTTCTCAAATAATTTCTGAAGCATTTGAAAAAGCAAACATCTAAATAACCGTAACAATGCAGTAAAATATAAAGTACTTATAGACTATAGATTTTAGGATTCCTCAAGGACCAAATGTGAGTCCCTTACAGTCTATTAAGTGCTATTAATAACAGTAATAAAATACGTACCGATATTCAAATAAGAAAGTGAAATATTAGGCTGCAGCTACGGACCTACACCGGAAATATACTTGACTTTTTTTAAACCCCTTAAGTGACACTAATATTTGCTTTTGGTTTCGAAATTCAAAGAGGCATATCAAATTCTCCTCGGTTCATCGGTGGAACACATTCACCAAGATGCCGATTCACGTCTTCATTGTTTCTTTGATGAGTTGAGAGTGACTTGCTTCTTCCAATAAGGTTGCCACTTCCTTCCGATACTGGGACATCTGTTCTAATATTGTCTTATGTAGGTACACCCTCTCAATTTGATTAGGTAACTTTTTTTAACAAGACGTGGAAGACAATGGGTGAAAATGGAACATCTGGCTTATTCGCAATATAATATTCAGTAGGGAAATAATTCAGTTTTATATTTTGTTCTAAGCATAAATGTAGGTTTTTATAGTTTCGATTCGCTTCTTTAATAAGTCTATTTTATTTGTATTTATCTATGAAATTATTATTGTGCATTCTATTATGTTTATTTCTAACAAATATATTTTATAATAAAATTAAAAATAGTATATTTGTCGTTACAATACTTCTATTAAACCGTAATATTGCGTTTTCTTTATTTGGTGTGTACAATTTGGAGAATTGCTATTTGCTAGGACATTCTACCACGTTTATTTTTAGTTAAATATAGTAGGTAATACTTTCAGCTAAATTAAAAATATATGTTTCTGAACTACTGGCTAGTTTGTTTAACATACCAACTGAATAAAAATTTATCTCTATTCGTTTTTGCGTATTATGGTTTTTATTTTTCACAAATATATTTATATTGGATTTAAAATGACATATTTGTGGTTACAATACTTCTATTAATTCGAAATGTTGCGTTTTCTTTATTTTATGTGTATAATTTGGAATAGCTTATTTTTAACAAATGTATTTATATTAAGATTAAAAATACAGTGGATAATATATTCAGTTAATTAAAAATATAGATTTCTATACTACTGGCTAGCTTGTTTAACTACCAACAGGATATAAATTTTTCTCTTCGTTTTTGTGTATTTTGGGTTTTATTTTTCACAAATATATTTATTAATCCGTAATATTTTAGTTCTATTTGTTTCATTTTCCATATATGTATATAATTTGGAATACTAATAGCATCGAGAAAATGTTGGGAAAAAGCAGTTCATCGGAAACAATTCAGCAAAATTAATGTTGGTTAATGTACTATTGATTCACTTGCATAACGTGTTAATTGAGTAGAAACGTATCTCTATTTGTTTCGTATAATCCATTACGTATATTTTTAATAAATATATTTATATTAAGATTAAAAATAATATATTTGTGATTACAATATTTTATTAATGTAAAGTAAGCTTGTTAATTTTATTTTTTGAGAGTGTATAACATGGAATAGTTTCAGGGAAATTTTCAATGTAGGTTTCTATACTGCTAGCTAACTTGTTTACCACGTTAATTAAATAGAAATATATCTGTTTAATTTTGTTTTTTATTTATCTTTATTAATTTCATGCATTTTGTGACGTTTATTTCTAACAAATATGTATATATTAAGATTAAATATAATATATTTGTGATTACAATATTTTATTAATGTAAGATTGTATTCTTTAATTTCATTTTTTGAATGTGTATAACTTGGGGTTGTATCGAGAGACTGATCGAAAGCAATAAGACATTATTTCAGAGAAATTTTAAATGTAGGTTTCTATACTGATGGCTAATTTGTTCAACACGTTATTTAAATAGAAATATATCTGTTTATTTTTGTTTTTAATTTATCTGTATTTATTTCTTGTATTTTGTAACGTTTATTTATAACAAATATATTATTATATTAAGATTAAAAACAGTATATTTGTGGATACTATACTTTTATTGAACCATAATATTGCATTTTCTTTAATTTATTTTTAATAAGTGTGTAATTTGGAATAGTAATTATAAATTGTAGGAATTGAATATAAATCCATCTTTATTTGTTTGGTACATTCTGCCACATCTATTTCAAATAAATATGTTTATGAGATTAAGAATAATATGTTCGTGGTCGCAATACCATTATTTATTATTAATATTGTAATTTCTTTGGTTTGTTTTTGACGAGTTTAAAATAATATCGAGAGAATGTTGGGAAAGGGCAGTCGATCGGATGGAACGGAGGATTCTTTCAGCGAAATGCCGTCTTTAAATGAATTTTTAAAGCATATGTGCAGCACATCAAACGTGAAAGGGAGCAAAACTTTTTTCCCGGCCGAGCGGAATACTGACCCTTGGCTTGTTTTGTGTAATAAAAAGTACCAACTGAATGCTCTTTCGCTGCGAGCCATACATCCTACTGCTAATTAACATATACGCTGGGAGCTCGCTGATGGAAATTAGTTTCGGCCATCTCCCGATTTTTTAATGAATTAATGGAGTCGATATAACCTATTCCGGTGTCAGTTTTATTTTTTAATTGTCGCCGATATGATGTACGGATTCTTGTTTCGGGCGATAGTTATTTTTCAATTAATTACGATGATCAATCAAATGTTTGGGAACGGCCGCGATAATCGGATTGTCCTCACGCAAAAATGTTTAATTTCATTAACGATCGCGCGCTGATTTCGGCCCCGAGGGGCACTCTCCAAACTTTTAGCAAAAATCGCTTTTTTTTAGTTACACACGAAATATTTTTAAATTGTACGTGTTGCGAATCCAATTCTGTCCATTTTTGTATCGAATTTCACGAATTTTTAAAATTGTTAGGTGCTCACGCAAAAAAAATCTAGATTCAAATGTACAACATTTAATTTTAAGGTATTGCACGTTTATACAGGGTGGGCGATTAGTATGAGAAAGTAAAATAACTTCCTTGTTATTCATTATACAGAAAAAAAAGTTTATATAAAAGTAGTACAGAATTAAAAAACCTAAAGGACAAAATTAATTTGAAACATACAGGGCGATTAGTAAAAACGGGACACGTCAAATATTACATTTTTTAAATGGAACACCCTTTATAAAGTTTTAAATATATGGATTTCCGAGAAAATTCTTTCAAAATGGATTTACTTGTACAATCTTAACAAACTATTTAAAAATGATTGCCTGCAAGAAATACACGAGCACGTTCTATCAGGCAGATAAAATTAAAAAAGCATCAAAGAAATTATAGCAAAAAATAATGACATTTTAAAATGATATGTGGTGATTTGATTCAATTTTTAGTACGTTTATTTATTTTTAAATAAATTTAGTATTTGTAAATAATTTGGGTATTGTTGTCCCCCCTATAACAATTAGAAGCAACTTGTGGTATATTTTTGGAATCAGCTCAGTTAGGGCAATCCGAAAATTGGAAAAAAGTGGGGTGTTCCACTTAAAAAAAATTGTGATGACGTTATTACTCGAACATAGGTCACCCTGTATATTAAATTATTATTTGAAAAAATAGTAAATTAAATTCAAAAATCGACCTGTTTCGGGAATTTTTAATAATTTCTTTTGTTTACCTAATAATGAATTTATGCACGACTTTAGGGGGACACTGTATATGGCAATATAAACAGTTTACCATTTTACATCTTAATTTTTATTAATTTATAGAATACTCAAATAAATATTACATAATAAAATTAACTCAAAATTGAATGATAAATTGTGAACTGACAAGTTCACACAATGTGACAGTTTTTTCCAAAGCCATTTCGTTCGACCGAAAATAATAAAAAATAGGTTTTTCCAGAAATGTTGCTATATTTTAAAAACTAACAACTTTAGGTGTAGAACGTACTTAAAAGTGAATAAAATAGAACAATAAAATACAGGGTGTCCCATTTGAAAAATATTAGAAAATCAACTTTTAGTTGTACTCATACAAATAGAGTGAATATTTCATTCAATATAGATTTCTTTTCTTCTAGTAATAAACTACTCACTCACTTCTTTAAAAAAAATACTTCATATAACATACACAACCCCTATTTACGTTTATGGGCACATGCCATTGGCAGAATTGAAATACGATAAATATTCAGCAATTTAATTGCCGTTGTAGGTTTTTAATAAAATTTTCATTTGGTATATTATTTATTATTTATCGAGCTTAATGGTTAATTTATCAAATGCTAATTATGAACTAACCACTATCGGCGAGTGAATTAAACAAAACAACAAAATATCCTGCTTTATCTGTTTTCACATAATTATGACAATTATTTAATAATAAAAATGCATCGCGCCACGAAACTCGCCCTTTAATTGCACATTTTCTGTCTAAAAAGACAAAAAACAAAATATAGGGTACCGAAAATATTTTGAATTTGTAAACATTGTGTGGTTTTAATTTGCAATAAATAATAGCAGTAAAAATATCTGTATATAACGCAAAAGCAAAAATTTGGAGGGTACTAGTGTACTGGCCAGGCATCCGTTCCTGGTTAACAAACTGCAAGGTACTCTGCAAGGACTGGACGTTCGTACACAGGGTATATTAAAATGAAACAGTAATTAACAGAAACCCATACATTCCAGGGAAAATCACTTTGGCGACAGAATCAGCAACGAAGATCTTAAGAGCAATCAAGATAGTCTAACAGTTGTCACAGGACTCGATTGTCTCGATTGCGCTCCCGGTCCAAGTAGGCCGTACAGTTAATAACTGACAATCGATACCTTAAGAGCCCGTAATCTGCGACGTGTTGGCAAATATCGGGGCCGTTTTTCTAGTTTCCGTTCGCATTGTTTGCTGGGAGCCGAGCGGGCTTTGTCTTGTCTTTATTAGGAACTAATGCGGGACGAGGAGAGAGCGCATAGACGAAGACGGACTGCGAATTATGGGATTAAATAGTGCTTCGTCGTCAGCGCGAGATTAGGATTATTAAAATTGAAGAATTGGGACGGTGCCAGGGGAGCGATTCTCTACTTGGAGTTTATTGTCGACTTTTCCGCCATGCTGAGCTAATTAATGTAGTTGAGATAAAAATTAATAGTTTAACACAGGATATGCTTGTGGAAAATGTAAACAGAAATTAGCGTTAAGGTCGTGACACACTTGATTTACAGCGTTTAAATTTTGTTGACCTATTTTTTGCAATTGTAACATATTCATCTTGAAGTCAGAAGAAAGAAATATATCCAAGCTCTCAATACCTCAGTTCATGAAGTTCATGAACCTATAGCTACTATTTAATAGCTACTTTTAAGTAAAAGTGACTTTGACGGCAATTTTCAAGGTAAGGAGGAGTTTGTATGAATTTATAGTCTTACTTATTCTACATAACAAATTCAAAGCCACTTTGACGTTCTGGTGACTGTAGTTCAAAACCTTTAAAGCATTTTTTCATCTAATGAGGTATTTATAGTCTTATGTTCTTCACGAGATGAGATACTAAGTTGCTTCAATATTCAAATGTGTCCTAGAAAGAAATTATGGAGATGATTCCTCGTTTTAAATTAAAGAGAGTTTTTCGTATAATAAAGTGTCTCTGCCTCATCATCTATGGCTCCTCAAACGACGAGAGAATTATTTAATTTTCTTTTGTCTTAAATCCCAAAGGCACCGGACAATTTTTTGACCTTCCTTTTTGGTAGCAGGAGGCACAACTAATCAACCCTACAATCAATTTCTTACCTGACTTAATTCTGTCGCCAATATGATCATTTAAAATTCTGTTTTATTAATTCTTTCACATTTATTTACACCGGTTATTTCCATGAGTTATCAAAGGAACTATCCACATAGCGAATACTAAAACAGAATCATATTAAATTTGATTTAATTGATTCTGATAATAGGTTGACTTGGTCGGTCTTGCGCGACATGTTGGCCAACAGAAATCCCTGAATTCATCAAAGATTAGCCAAAATCTTCATTGAAATTCCTTGGAATTGACCGCCCCAAAAACATCAATTTATTGCATTTTGATCGAACATTTGGGCTACCGAAAAGTGTGAGGAGAGTTTGATCCGTACAACCTGACTGACGACCAAATTGCTCAAAAATCAATATTTGAAGGACGCCATCAAGGAGGCCAAAAGAACAAAAACTTTCTTTGCAACATTGTGATGAATCGAGGTGTTTTCAATATGATCCAGAAACCAAACACCAAAATGCGGTGTTGGAGGCTACAAATGAGCCAAAATCCAAAAAATCTCGTTTGGAGAGTCAAAAGTAAAGTTCCAAAGACATTGTCCACAAAGAGTTCGTTTCACCGGGCCAAACAATTAATGCACAATTCTATTTTGGCGTTTTGAAGCGTTTGGTGCTACGTATTCGTCGTATTCGACCAAAATATCGCTAAAAAGTTGTCCTTTGTTGCACGGTAAGCACTATCTCATCGATCGACACTTGTGACCTATTTTTTTTTACTAAAAAACGCTTTTACCTATCAACTACTCCCCCCGTTCGCCTGATTTGGCACCATGCGACTTTTACCTTTTCAGAAAAATGGATTTGCCGATGAAAGGAAAACATTTTATGACCGTAGAAGCCATCCAAAAGGCTTGTACCGACATCCTGAAGGACATCCCAGCTGAAGATCTAAAATTCTTATTCGACATGCTTTTAGACCATGCAAATGGCTGTATTGAGTCTAAAGGGGACTATTTTGAATAAAATAAATCGGTTTTGCTAAAAAAACTTTCTTTTGTTCCAATTTTTAAAAGGTCCTATTTACTTTGTAGTTTTAGTAACACCAAACTGGACTAATAAAGTAGATGTTTCCTATTCGGATATATTTCTATCCCTTTTTGACGAAATTTGCCACTCATCAATATCCAAATACTGTCGATGAATTCTCTGTAAAAGTCTTCGATCAGAAAGCGACGTTTCCGCGTATCGCCCCCTCCCAGTAGGCTCGATCCGGTCGTAAGAAAGGTCCGTAATGAGCGTGACGCTGACTTGAGACCAAGACCATTGATTCAGAGTTGGCTCACGAAAGGGAACGGTCGAGATCAATACAAACCGAAACCTCGTGGTGTGGGTAAGGTTAGGGAAGTCTGCGTACCCTTCTTACGACTGCACTCTACTGCAGTCTTCGCTCGCTCCGCGCTGCGTCGCGCCTCAGGCCGTCCGCCGGGAGCAAGACGAGGATAAGCGGGAGTAAAATTGCTGATTTGAATGCTGATTCAAAGATGCCGGCTTTTCCTTTCAAGGGCAGATCAGTTTTATACTGCGAACAGTTCTAGTTAGGAGATAGCTTGTTTCCGAATTTTGTAGAACTGTTCTTTGCAAGATTTATTATTATTTCTCAATTCTCATACATATTTATATACAGGGTGTCCCATTTTTATTCTGAAACAAATCAGGAAAAGATAGATCCGATAAAATTAAAGGGGCCTTGCTATCAGAGATGATTTTATAAAATGTCGGTTTACTCCGTAACGGTGCCTATTATGGAGAAAACGTAACAATACTTTTTGGCAGAACAATGCACGGACAATTGAAATTATTTATTATTTTAAAGATCAGTCAGTGACGTAACACATACCTTTTATAAAAGGTATCGGCAAGTGCGGAATGCACGCCACTGGTTTTTTCTGTCGAGCTGAGATTTTGTGTATTAGTATTTGTACACTGTGGCATTCACCACACAAAATTTGAGAACAATTGGTTTATAACTCCAAGAGATATTAACAAAAGATGAAAAAATNGTCTATTTATATATTTTTTAAATGGAATTAGAATTAAGTTAAAGAATCTTGGAGCCTAAAAAAATATATTTCTTTAAGGATGACATCTTTTACGCAAAGGAATCTGATTTGCATTATTTGTCGTAGCTTTTGTTTCGTAGTTGTGTAAAAGTAGTGGATAATGTTGTTACAACATAAATTAATGAACTCTATTAATATAAACTTCTAATATCATAAATATCGATCGGTTCATAAAGCAATTTTGTGGGATATCTACTACTGTATTTGTGAAACAAAGTATTTTATCTGCTCCCACTATAGTAAATAGGCTATTAATACATTGTTTTTAAGGAGAAAAGTGGATTTTACCGTAGAAGTGGAAGTTGCTATGGACAACCGGAGGTAAGTGAGGTAACTTACCTCTCTAGGGAAAAAGCGATTTCGAACATAACTTTCTGCGGCTGATTTCCACTCAACATGTCTCTTGATCGCTAATACATCAACACCTGTATTAGCCAGTAACGTTGCCGATGTTCTTCGGAATGAATGGCCTGTATATGTTTCAGGATGTTCTAGCTTCAATAACTGTGCAATTTTATTAGGAATCATAGAAAGGGCATTCTTGCCGACTGGTTGGTTAAAACGTATACCTGTAACCCGTGACAGTTGTCACATTGATTGTTACTTACCTGTCATGGCCAACCTAAAATGTGCTAAATAGATGGAAACATCATTTTAAGAAAAACGAGATGTTTATTCGTAAAGAAAATGTAAACCACTGGGTTTAGTATAGGGAAACTTTAACATAGTTACACTTAATTTTAGTGCAGAATGCGAATGCATTAAACAATTAGGAGTTTCCATTTAAAAATTTCGAGTTTTCCACATTTTCTGAACTTCATATTCGATAAATTTTTTTTGACTACCCTGTATAAAAACTGGAAAATTTTCATGTCAAATTCGATAAATTAGGTCTTCCTCTACAAAATGTCCAATTTGCATAAAAAAATAAACCTATGTTTCCGGGAAAACTAAATTTTGCTGACAGTCTGTATCTGTCAATTTTTGCTTAAAAATCAAAATATCTCGGAAACGGTCAATCCTAAGTATGGAGTGAGCTATATTTTTTCCACTTAAAAATGGAATGCTCTTTCCAAAAATGCAATAATATACAGGGGCTTCCATTTAAAATAAGAAAGTTGGTATCGAAGTACGATAACCTTGAAAATATTCCATGACGAATAGTGTCGAATGTTTTAGTTAAATCCAAAAATAATATAGCAAGACATTTTTTCCCATTATTAATATGGTTGAGTGTGGCAATAGTCAAGGTAATTCTTGCATCTTCAATACCTTTGTTAATATTTGCATCTTCTAAAAACTCAACCAACCTTGTTTAGAAACTTTTGAATGTTTATTTTGGACAAGATTTATAATTTATAAAATTTAAAATTGGGAGACCATAGTCCTTTTCTACAAGCAGAAGAATAGTTCTGGGGGACTGAGAATTTTTTAAAATTTTCTCTATAATAAAAATTTTTTATCATAGAAGTATTTTATTAAATATATCCATCGATACTTTGATATATATATATCTTTGGTGGTTTTTAAGATATGATGCCAACATAAAGATATTTTTGTAGTTTTTGTATCTCAAAATAAAGTGTATTAAGAAACACCGATCGCCAACTCGATTCCCAAGACCGAGTCCATTAAAATCCAGCGCACGCTGCGACTCATTTCCTTGTAAGAACGCGAGCGTTCTTTCCGCCCCTCTCTGAAAGAAGCGGGGGTGCAATACATCTTTGCATCACATAGTTAAGACCGGAAGGGTTGTGAGTGGTCTTGGGGATGCGAGGGACCAGCCATCTCGAGTGGAAAATGTGATTTCTTCATCTCCCGCATCGGCGCAGAAAAAATCGTCCTGGTCGACACATCCTTATCTCGGGACGACAGGTACGGCGGTGCATGTGCAATAACGGCTTGATCGACTGCGAGGCAGGCGTACACTCTGCCACGAAAAAAATTACACCGGCATAATGCAATAACGATCTCCTTTGCCGGAAGTCTGTTTGTTTTATTGAATTCCTTTTTAATAGACTAGTCCCTTGTTTCCTTTTTTGCTGGCTACTACAGTTATATTTATTTATAATAATTATTTACACCATAAAGGAGGTAAATATTGCGCCCGAGCGGAGCGCGGGCTGGCAATAGTGTCCGAGACTGGTAAATTATACTCAACTGCTGCGTGGTGTAACATTTTATATGCTCCCACAGTTATTTATGGTTCATGAACTAGAATAGGTTTTATTTTTTGACATTTCATAATCAATTCATTTTGACACTATTCGAAATATTGCAAAGTCACCTTGGTTCTTTGGATTTTGTCGTTTCTATGGTGTTTATAAACAAAGCTACATAAAAGTTGCAATTTTGCTGGTTTTGAATTCTTATTTCTAAATGAGTGATTTTCAAATAGAAAATGCAGCAAATGCTGCCTGCAGATTTTTTGCCCGAGACGTCGAAAGTGCACTACAGACGAGTATATAGAAATTTCAAAGACTGGTGCCAGAACAAAAATACTGGTGTTTCTGAAATGTCACTGCTAGCATATTTAATGGAGAAATCAAGAACGATTACTTGGAAATTGGAAAATAAAACTGAAATTTCACGCTTTTTTATGCGCTATCAAGCAGGTAGATATTACAACCAACCAGTCGGCAAGAATACCCTTTCTATGATTTCTAATAAGATTGCACAGTTTTTGAAACTAGAACATCCTGAAACATATACAGGCCATTCATTCCGAAGAACATCGGCAACGTTACTGGCTAATACAGGAGTTGATGTATTAGCAATCAAGAGATATGGTGGGTGGAAATCAGCCACAATTGCAGAAAGTTATATTGCTGACAGTTTGAATTAGCCAACAGGATTCTTTACAATGACACTTCAGCGTAGTACATCGCATTTTTTAACGGATCAGTCAGATAATATTGAGCCTCCGGTGACTGAAATGGGGCGGTCAAATGATTTTGAAAAAAATGTGACAATTAGTAAACGCGAGGTGAATAATTATCCAGATTTTATAAATGTTACTAAATGTAATAACTGTACAATTACTACAAAAAGTCATATTTATAGCTTTTTTGATGATCTGTTACACGTTTTGTTTTGGTTCTTGGATCTAGGTCTGGTATTTTTCCACTTTCCACTACTTATCCTTTATAGGAGAAAAATTTATACAATTCGGAAGAATACTTTATCTTTTTTTTGGACAAGATTACATTCATATTATTTGGCCTCCTTTCCTTCCTCGTAAACGCTAATGTTTGCTATAAAGTATTAATACGCCGCCCCCTCCCCCATACCAGTCGCAAAGTTTTCGGTAAAACGACTGCGCATGTCGCATTTTTTTTTCAATTTCAACAGGTTTGGCGCAGTGCGACGCAATTTTTTTGAACGCGGGTGTAAACGCCGCCGTGTCTTCTGAGGCTTTTAATCACATCTCCTCGAATAATTCCGCGAATGCGGAATGAATGGCTACAAGGTTTTCAGCGGAAAGGATCTCTTAACAAGATGCGGAGGAGGATTGATTCTCCTGCATTTAAATCCGTGAAAGACTCTTTCAGAGACTGCCGAGATATTTTCTTTATGTGATCGTATGCTGCCTTCTCTGTCTGCGAATTCCTATTCTGAATGAATTATTTCATTACTGTCCGTTTATAAAAATGTGTATTTTCGTCGTTTTCGTCTAGGTTAAAGTGTTTCTTCATGGTGTTCCTAATGAGAGGAATTGTTCTGCTAATCCTAAGAAAAAAGTTCCTATGTTTCCGAATTATAGAATGTAAAATAATCGCTATGGATGTAGTACCCTTGCAAGTGTATTTATCGAAAAAAAAATAGTGTACGCCACTGACAAGTTTCAGTGGATTATCTCTTCCAATTCTTAGGCAAAAATCAATTTATTTTATCCTGTATCCCATTAAAAGCACAATCATATACAAGTTTCTTTAAACGTATATTATTCTGTATGCAAAATTAGAAATATATTTATATCTTTGTTGTGGTGAAATAGTGGTAAGGAAGAATTGTAAACAGTTGCAACATTGTTCAAAAAATTCTTATTGTGGCTAGTAACAGGAATTGTGGGATATCAGAAATTCCTCGACTACATTAAAATTACTATAAGCTGTGGCGTCTTAGAAAAAAAAAACAGTTCTTTAAATGGTCTTAATACAGTGATCATCGACAACGACAGCAGCTTATCTTACCTCAAAAACGCTTCATTAAAACTTATAGGGTGTTAATCTTACCTTTGAAAAAGCCTTTCGTTGATATCTAAGAACTGGCTATCTGATAAGGGCGCTAGAAACAGTAAAAATCATCTTTAAACATTAACTTCTTTGCGTCTCTTTTTGCAAATATATGCCCACTTATGGATCCTTTTAAGGAATAATACTGTATTTCTGTTTTTTACTCTGTTTTAAAAGTTCTAAGCTCATTCAAACAAGTTTATTTTTTTTAATGTTGTCAAACAATGTTCTTCAATACCAGGAGACTAGGTATGGAAAAGATATTTACTAAAGCAGGCAAGACTAACAAATGTTGGTACACGAACTAGTATTGAATTATACTAAGCTAATACCTAGTAAACAGCTGGCCATAAATAATTATTTAACATAAAAACAATAGATATATATAATTAATACAAAAATGCCTACTTGATACATGAAATTATTAAGTAACACAATCAGTCAAAGAAACATCCTGTATTCCTGCTGCCCGATTACCACTCTTGATAATAGCGTCGCTATAGCAGTAAATAGACTAAAAAAATCGATGAATTGACGTCCGTTATTATTGTTGAAAGAACTGTGCTTCATTAGCAACTTTGTTTTTTTTTTAAACAATTTGGGTCGAAAATCAGTTTTTCCAATATATTGGAGAAACTATTGATTTTAGAGAAAAGTGTTCAATAGACGAAATATGCGCAATAAAAAGACCTACAAAATGCCGCAGATTAAGATAGGATAAATCGTTTAAAAGTTATTGCAAAAAAACATCAAAGAAACGTGGAAAATCAGCATTTTTTTAATTATCCATAACTTGGTTGTTATTTGTTGGAATTTTACAAATATGCCTAAAAGTTGCGAGTTTTTTTGTTCTAGAGTTTAGAAAGTCGATTTTTAAAGCTTAAAACCTGACTTTGTTTTGTATTTAAATGGAATTATAAATTTATTGCCCTTTTGATTTTTATAAAGGCACTGTGATTTTTTTGAAAAAAGTTTTTTTTGGGTTCCAAAGGGCGTTGGGACTTTTTTTTTAAATGTGTGTTTTTTAATTGGCTATACAATCACACTTTTTATAATTAAATATTATGCATGGTTTTGGAGATAATCTAAATGATTATAAAAAAGTGGTTAAATGTAAAATTTTATTGTAAAATCTTTTTACACAAATAGGAAGTAAACAAAATAAATATTTTGGGCAGATTAAAAAAATATATATACAGCGTGGTAAAAAAGTTCTGCATAAAATTCATATTTTCGTTAAATAATTTTTTTTTCGAAAAACGGTGAGACCCGTCGATTTTTATTTGATCCAGGGCACCTTGTTATGTGGAATTTTTTTTTTCGATAGGTAATCCACTTACGGCAGCGATGACATAATTTTTTTTTAAATGACAACGCATATTTTTTTCGTTCGAAATTGATGACAGTGATAATTATCTAAACAACGGTGTGAAAATTTCGATGTCTTACATAACAATTTTTTTTAGAAAAATGCACCTTAAGTTCTTGAATGCAATAATTTGCTGTTTACGGATCAAATGCCTTAGAAAAAAATTTATTCGGCAGAAAGCATTTCAGATAACTTAAGTTGCAACTGGTGTTATGTAATATTTGCGGAATTATTCATCAGATATTGTCAGGATCCTGATTAAACTGCAAAATTTAGAACCAAGTTCAACCGCACAAAATCCAAATAGTATGTAGCAAATTAAGGTCGACTTTTTGTCTTCGAGTTTGCCGATAAATTCCTCAAAAAAAAAAGATCCAAAGAAATGTTTACTTGAAAGGAGTAGATTACCTGAAATATTGAAGACTAAAAATCAGTACCGATTTAACATTCTTTGGTGAAATCGTTTAATTCGAAATGGCAAAACTTAGTGAACGCGAAAGAATTGATATTTTGAGGATGATTGGTTTCGGCGATAAGTTACGAACCCATCAAGAAGCTTGCCAATTATTTAATGCAACGTACCCTGACAGACCACCAATTACGCAATCTACGGTTAGTAGGGTACTGGCAAGGTTTGAGGAAACTGGTAGTGTGAAAGATGCTCCTCGTGCGGGTCGTCCTAGAGTAGATGATGAAACTAGATTGAATATCCTGGTGGAGCTCCAGGACAACCCTCATTCTAGTACAAGGTCGATTGCATTGAACAATGATATTTCACATGTAACTGTGCTGAACTTTCTTAAAAAAGATAAATTTCACCCCTATAAGGGTCACTGGATACATGCATTGACTGAGGACGACCCAGATCGCCGTTTCCACTTTTGTGAAGATTTAATGCATCGATGTAACGGAGACCCCGACTTCCTCAAGAACATAATTTTTTCTGACGAGGATACTTTTTATCTTAATGGATCGGTGCATCGACATAACTGCCGGTATTGGTCTCAGGAAAACCCGCACTGGGTGCAAGAAGTAGATCATCAGCCTCCGAAAGGTGAACGTTTGGGCGGGAATAATAGAGCGTCGTATTTTAGGCCCGTATTTTTTCGAGGAAAATTTAACTGCTGCTCGCTATTTGGATTTCCTGCGGTTCGATTTGGTCCCAAGCTTAGCAGAGTTATTCCCGAACAACGAGGATCCTGATATTCCTGAGGAAAGAATTTGGTTTCAGCAGGATGGTGCACCGCCCCATTATGGAGTGCAAGTACGGGAGTACTTGAATAACATGTTTACTGGCCGGTGGATCGGGCGACGCGGAACAATCGAGTGGCCTCCGCGTTCGCCTGATTTAACACCTCTAGACTTTTTTGTGGGGCTATTTGAAATCGCGTGTGTACACAAACAGACCAGGTGATTTGGAAGAACTTAAAAACCGTATTCGTTTTGAAATAAATCAAATCGACCCGGGAATGCTTGAACGAAGTGTAGACGGCGTTTACACACGATTAGGACAATGCCAAATGGTACAGGGTGGGCAATTCGAACAATTTCGCTAGACTTACACAAACATTAGTGTAATTTTACTCGTTTGAAATGTAATTTTGTCAACTTTGTCCTTTTCGGAGCCATTAATAGTGTAAGTAGACAATTATCACTTATAAGAACCTAAGGTGCATTTTTCTAAAAAAAATTGTTATGTAAGACATCGAAATTTTCACACCGTTGTTTAGATAATTATCACTGTCATCGATTTTGAACGAAAAAAATATGCGTTGTCATTTAAAAAAAATTTTTTTTTCCACATAACAAGTGCCCTGGATCAAATAAAAATCGACGGGTCTCACCGTTTTTCGAAAAAAAAATTGTTTAACGAAAATATGAATTTTATGTAGAACTTTTTTACCACGCTGTATATAAAGAAAAAACGAAAATCGTATCTCGACATATTAATTCGAATTTGAATACAGGGTGTTTTTTCTGTTTTGGTCGTTTGTTTATGTTTATATAATAATTATACTATTATATTTTGTTTTGTGTTTTATTATGAGTTATAGTCATATTTATTAGTTACAATTAAAATTGTTTAATATTTTCTGTATTTGGTTATCCTATTTAACCGTCATTATGTGTATTGTTTTATTTTTCTCGGTGGAGTGACCACTTTTAAGAAGAACATAGCAACGAATATGTAAACAAAGTGACAGGAGTTACAGCGATTGTTTTTCACAGTAATGTTGATTAAGTCATGACTAGTTCCGATACAACATAATACATTTTTGTATAATGTTTGTTATTGTAACTTTTTAAGGAGAATAGATAGAGAAAAAATTTCTACACAGAAAATGTTAATAAAAAATAGATATTTTTAGATATCATAAAAATTGTGTTTGCTCGTGGGAAAAAAAGGAGATAACATGATTTAGACAGATGTCATTTTTTTTATTTTCTGAATTTTGGAAAAAATGTTTTTCAAGTTTGAGATGGACCTTAGCGAGTCTCTATTCACGCCATCTAAACAGATTTTTACTGTTGTTTTTCGTTTGTGTGTTATGAGCCTTATACACGAACTTTGGGCACCCTGTACATCTATTTCCTTAATTTTCACACACGAGGCGGCCAGAAGCCGTAATCGCCAGAATAGAGTGTCGCCTGCTAATTATCCAGTTCCGCTACCAGTTTTGTTTCGCGAATCACACGAAAAACACCCCGGCGAAAAAAACGGCTTGCGTCTGCCTTAAAATTAATTTTTTACGCGGCCGCTAATCAGCATATCCGGTGCGCCTTTCCAGATATTGCCGTAATGGGGAGCGCGAGTGTGCAAACAAGCAATTAGCTAATTAAACGCGACGACCTTAGGAGAATTTTATATTTAGCCGGGCCGGTTCACACAAACTTAAACGCTACTTCCGTTTTCTTCAATTCCACCAGCGGATAAACATAGTTAACGGCAAGTGTGAATGTATGATGCGAAGTCATCACTTTAACTCGCGGCGCAATTATGTAATTCTGGTAAGTGGCCTGGGCCGGTACTGCTACGCTCAATCACAGACGCAGCCCACGTCAACATGTTTACAATGCTACGGTGGCGGTCTTTCTGGTTGTTGTCCCAGCCGTAATACACGTGGTTAAATTTAAGATGCTCAAAAACGGTCTGTCAAAAATTTAAGGCAATATAGGCCAGGAACTATACAGTTGGACGCGACTTTTCGCTGAATTTATCACTATAGATGCTATATATTATGTACAATAACATTAGTTTCCACAGTCATAAAAATGAGGGGAAGATTGTTTACATTATCACGATAATATTCATAGTCCTGCCGTTAAAAAAGCGAAATTCGCTTGAAAATAATATATTTGACAGTCTGTAACTCTGTTGTTTTTCAACGAATCGTGACGATTTTTTTTTTTAACTTAAAGCTCTTTTCATAAGCTTTCCCAATATGTAATAATATATAACTATATCACGCGCGTGCGTTTTGCAACTAAGACTAAAAAATAAACAAAATCCAGGTTGCAAATTTGAAATTAAAAAAAAAATGATATATTTCAATGTATTATTATGAAATCTACCTTGAAAAAAATCAGTGCGATTGTGGAAGATGCTCGGGATCGTATAGACTAATAATTAGTTAATTTGTTTATAAAGCCATAACTTGTAAACTATTCAACTTACCGATTCCAGATTTCGTGTGAGTTATTAGACGGTGATAAGGAATGAGAGGATGCGATGCCAAAACGTTCTGCGAAAAATAACGCAGTTTATAAATGTTTAATTCAAAAGTCATAAATGAACTTCCTGTGTTTATAACTTTTGATCTAATCAATATTTTTTCACGCTCAAGGGCTAGTTTTATAGATCTTTTGAAGACGAAAAAATGTACTTTACTGTTTTCTCGTGGATATGTACGGAAAAACGTGAATTTACGTAAAAATTATACAATTACTGGTTAATTGTAAACAATCTTCCCCCCATTTTTATGACTGTGGAAACTAATATGTTATTCTACATAATATTGAGCATCTATAGTGATAAATTCAGCTTGCCGAAACAAAAAGTCACGAAATGGTCATTTCCCAACTCTTTTTCCTGGCCTAAATAGAGCAGTAAAAAATATCAGAATCACGTGTGTTTCTTCAATTGGAACACACATCCGTATTATGCCAAGCAAATTCATGAACGAGTAGGTCTACATTTTATTTTGTCCGTATGTAATTGTTTCCATTATATTTCCTAATTCTATCCTTAATTTAATTACATATTTCAGTAATTAAAAGTAAGTCATTTTGCGACGACAAGCTTCTAAACATAGGAGTCCCTCAAGGTTTAATGACAGGCCCTATTCTGCTGTCGCTCTGTATAAACGATTTGATGCTCGTCATCACCTATCCTTTCTACATGAACAAAACATTTGGTTCCGTTAAATCAGTGGCGGCTCGATACATTGTGAATAGGTGAGGCCCGTGGCTTTTTTACTTGGTGAGCTAGAAAGAAAGAAAAAAGCGTCGCAGGAAAATTTTTTTCAATTTTCAATGTCAAACGACTAAATGCATCTGAAAATTTTAGCCACGTGGCTGTTTGGGTAAGTTCTTTCAAAGTCCAAGTCAATCTGAAAGAAAAAACACTAAATGAAAGAAAACTAAACAAATAATCTAAAACAGTTCTTGTGTCTTATATTTTTTTGATAATTACATTATTGAACACTTGTTTCTGAGTTTGGTAACATTATAAGTGACTGAATACTAGTTTCGTTTTATTTTGTCTATATCACGTCATTTCCTTGTAATCATGTTTCTATATTTTAGTAATTGGAAGTCAATCATGTTCCGACGATAAGATACCACAAATTTGTCTTTCCACAAGGTTCAACATCAAGCCCTGTGTTGCTGTTGGTTTATATAAATATTATAATTCGACTTGGTGCTAGTGGTTTTAAACTCATGAGTACATAAAATTATTTTAATGCAGAATATTATGAATACATATATGATGCGCTAAATACATTGTTTAATACTGTTGCAAGCAAAATTCATCAATATGTCCCACAAGCTTTTACAAGGTCCTTTGTGCTGTTGCCCTGTAAAAATGATTTGGTTCATTGCTTTACTTATCTTTCTTTCTACATTTATCCTTTCTAATGAACAGAACATCTGAATTAGCTTCTTCCTATATATTCATTCAGGTTTTATGAAACGTCTCCTGTCTCATAATTTCATGCTTTATATCACTCACATCAAAATATTTCTAAACCAATTCTTATACGTCAATAACACATAATAATCGACTGTCACCAATAGGATATTATCGGCGCTCCACAGGGTTCCACTCTAGGTCCCTATCTATATCTTCTCAATATATTTTTAAGAGTAGACACCAATCTTTTATTTACATAAATATTATAATAGGATTTAATGCTGTTGCTCTTTTATCCCTTATATTTTTTCCACATGAATTTTTTTGACAATTTTTAAGTTGCTTTACATTTACCACATATTTAATATTTTACTTCCCCATATCTAAATATTTCTCTTAACTTATATTTCACCACATAAAATTCAATCATGTCTTATTAGATATCGGTATACCTCACGGCTCCAATCTAGATCCCTTTTAGTTTTTTTATCAATTTGAATGACCCAAAATTGCAACTATTTATCTGTGTTTAGTGAAGCTATAATTGGGTGATTGAAGAGTACCATCACTGGATATTAGATACAGTTTGGTAGATATTAAATATAGAAACATTATCACGTTTCTGTTTTGAAAAAAAGAATCTGTTGCAAACTTCAGTTCAGTTAACTTAAATACAATACAATTAAATATGACTTACGTCCGGTAGATTCTGAAAATTTGCAATAACAAACAACTGATAAATGAAATGCAAATCTTCAGCCTTGATCCTGGACCTAGTGACTATTGAGAACGAAACTATACACATCGGAATACATATCCATGTTTAATAGGCCATATATCCATCCCGCCTTGCAATTCAATAGTGGTCAGGTAGCGGTACACACACGAAGATATGTAAATGGGGCTGTAAGATAATGCGCTGGTGGTGTAGGTGCGGAAGGAAGGAAATCGTATCCGACGTGTTCCTAGGAGACATGGTGGTTGGAGAGGTCGTCTATCTCACGGCGATCGCCGTCCTCTCCCTCGCCCTGAAGACGCCGCTTCCTCGAGTGGTTGTCGCTGAATCACTTGTCTCCGGTGTAGAAGTACATCAGAACACTAAAATAACCATAGCGAAAAATAATTATGAGCCGACCCTTCTCACACACAAAATTTTGATATCTGGATTAATCTCAAATAATTATGTGCCGCCCTTTTTCCCTCCATTGTTTGTATTACATTTCTACATTTCTGTACTAATTCTAATGAGAAATTTCTGGGAAAAAATATTCTAACCTACCACGAGATTCATTAACAGTAATGTACTTTTTATTTAATAATAAATAGCTTTATTTAGTAACGAATGAACGGCTGAACTATCTAATTATAAAATTAAAAGCCATATTTCCTAACTTTTCTGTCGTATTATTATTCCATTGGTAATACCCTGATTTTATATTTTAAAATTTAATTTATAATAGAAATCAATACTCGATACCTACTACTGCAGAACTAAAAAAAATAATTGTCCCTCTCTTACTGGCGTGCTGCTGTTGTATCACAACTTTTCATAACGATATTTTCTTTTGTTTAACACATTGAAAATCCAATCCTAGATCACATTTAGAAGAAAAACAATCAAATATGGTTGGTTACTAAAGCGAAATGTTTTTTCATTTCTTTAATAGAGGAAACATATTTAAAAAATTATTTTATCAAATTTCGCACTAGTTTCGTGCATTCAGTTATGTTTATTAGTAACAAGTAACTTTCTTTTAAAGTTAAATACAATATTTTAATGAATACAATTCTTTATTTCGTGTAAAGTCATTCAATATAAATGTATAAGGCTTAATTTGGTAGTTATTTCAAACATTCGATGTTTATTTCTAACAAATACATTTTTATTACAATCAAATATATTTTTGTGGTTAAAAAATATTTTTTCACGTGAAACTATTGGAATAATTTTAACTAAATACAAAATGTAACTCGTTTCATGCATTCTGTGGTGGTTATTACTAACAAAAATATTTTTATTAAACTCAAATATAGTATTTTTGTAGTTACAAACATTTATTCGCCCGAAGTTATTGAATACTTTATTTAAATATAATTTGGCACTTGTTTCGTATATTCCCGTATGTTTATTTGTAATAAATATATTCTTATTAAAATCAAATATATTTTTGTGGTTAGACAATATTTTTTCACCTGAAACTATTGACAATTTTAACTAAATCAAAATGTAACTCGTTTCATACATTCTGTGGTGGTTATTACAAACAAAAATATTTTTATTAAAGCCAAATACAGAATTTTTGTAGTTACAAACATTTATTCGACAGAAGTTGTTGAATATAAATTTATTTAAATACAATTTGGTACTTGTTTCGTATATTCCCGTGTGTTTATTTCTAACAAATATATTTTTATTAAAATTAAATATAATATTTTTGTGATTACAAAATACATGCACCCTAGTCTGAATTAATTATCTACTTTGTTGTAGGTAATATAATGATTCCATTAAGCAAAACAACGCATATTAGTGAGTAAAAACCCAGTACGGCCCCTCCTCGGCCCTCTATGACTTTGCGTCGACGATTCCCGTCTCTACAAACGCTGTTTAACTGGTAATTAGCGATACCCCCTTAATAACTAGCCGGTCGTTGTTGTATCTTGCCTGCACTCAACCGTGATTCATCTCCGTTGCACCGACCTCATCGGCGTTGGTCTGTCTCCCTCACTTGTTTCCTCATTATGCACTTCCTTCGAGCGGGATTTTCTCAGCAAGGGTTTACTTTGATTTGTTCCTTTCTCATACGCGGGCAGGATGTTAGGCAATTATTACCGCTGCGGAGACAATTAAGTTATTATTATTCGGCTGGTGCGGCGTAGGTAGAAGGAAGGGTACAGTTGTACTGTGGAAACGTTACGATCTAAAGAAAAATTAGGGTTATTATTCGATAATAACTTTTTTTGCAATTTCGACTGATGATGTGCTGTTTTCTTAAATTCAGAATCGTTTGTTAGAGTGGCACTTTACCACATGAAATGTCACTTTACTATACAGGGTGTGTCACGGTGACGAGACATTAGACATATTTCAGAGACTATTTCGATTTTAATTTTGAAAATTTGGGCAACAGCGTTTTCGGGCATGCTCTTCTCAAATAAAATAATGGCGTCCACCTAACGCTTATACCGGAAGTTGACGTCATCTTCGTTATTTTAAATGGAACACCCTGTATATCGGCAAGAATATCCTTTTCCGATTTGGTATATATACACCGGAAACAAACTGAGTAAATTTTCCCTCAAAATCAACACGATTTTTTGTTAAAACTAATATTCACTCATATTTTGAGTTAAACACAACACAGCATTGAGTTATATTATCAATATATTTCATTGGGGTTTTCACTATATCTCTGAAATATAAGTCAACAATGAGTAAATAATATTTGGACTGAAGAAATTTCTATAAATCTTTTACTATGTATTGTGGAGCTATTTTTTGTTAAAAATTCTGAGCATATTCCTCTGCAGATTTGAATAAACCATTTTTAACTAAACATTTTGAATAACTTACTCAAAAATCACCATTCCTAACTGAAACTAAACTATCTTGATTATTATCAACAGCAGATCCTCCACAAAATTTTCCTTACCTTTTATTATTCCCACTTATAATTTCTCGTTTTTGCAATCTACGCAAAATAATATTTACAATTAGAACGGGAAGACATTATCGTTACATATTAAAAAAAATCGCATGTTATCTTTGGGTTTTTCGTCACCACGTGATAATAACAAGGAAGTTGTTGCGACAAGCTAATTCGGTCTGGATTTTATTTTTGTGGGTAGCGTCTTTTGAAACCGCATAATTGGTCATCTGAAAGCGACTGGGATTTTTCCTAGAATCAGCTTATATTTCTGGGAATTCAGATGTAGGATATAGACAGACGGAATGTATGCATAACCGGGGATTTTGCGGTAATATTGCTAAGGGGGCTCGAATCATATTTTTAGTTTCGGAAATTTCGCGATGCCAATGCACTGTTATCTCAAATGAAAAAGGAATAATAGAATAAGTAGCTTGTTTGGCGCCCAGTAAACCGAGAAATAACATTTTTGGATCACCCTCAAAGCGGAAGCTAAAAAAATTGCACTCACAGATTTACAAAAACCTTTCCGAGCGTTCAGGTGTTAACCCCAGCTTTCTTTTATGCGAGGATTAACTATAAAAATTCTTATCACGCAAGTAGACGTAAATTCGGAATTGCCGCTGTCCCATAACCGCTCGAATATAATAAACATGAAAATGTTTAGGGCATTTCTTTTTAAAAGTCATTCCATCCCCCGAGCAAGATTATAAAACGGCTAATAAAAAAGACACCTCAATACAATAAAAAGGATCGCTTCCCAGATATATTACCTACTTGACATTTGTTTCTGGTTTACGGCGAGTCGTACGGCGACGTATACGAAATTGAACCGAGGCTATAACCTAAGAAAATGAATTAACATCCCCTGTACTGTGGGTCTAGGGGTGGGTTCTCTGCGAGAAAGTAACTTAATGACAGGAGGATGAATAAGAGTTGCAAGGTTCGCGGTTTAACATTTTTCGTACTTTTCAAACAATAAAGTAAAATTATATTTTAAAAGCGTTTAAAACATTAAGTAAAAATGCACCGCTTCAAAGAAATTAAAACTGAAATTTCACGCTTTTTTATACGCTATCAAACAAGTAGATGTTTAGAACTAGAACATCCTGAAACATATACCATTCCATAGGCCATAGGCCATTCATTCCGAAGAACATCGGCAACGTTACTGGCTAATAGTAGATGTATTAACAATCAAGGAACATGGTGGGTTGAAATCAACCACAATTGCAGAAAGTTATGTTGCTGTCAGTTTGAGTAACAAAAATGAAACTGCTAAAAGGATTATTTCCTAGTTTGTGTACTTACAATAACTATCTATCGACAATATATTAATACTTCGTAGTGAAACGTATTTTTTTAAGATGTTCCTTTGCTATTAGTCACTATGTCAAGGCCGTCCTATATCATTTCCAGAAATAATTCTTTTAACATAATTATCTCTATTTTTTTGTTTTCATTTTTTCTTCTGTCTAAACAGTAATAGTTTTATTACCACCAACTCCATAATTAGTTACTTCAGTATCAGCCTATCGCAATATAAACATTCGAGCCCTGAACACTTCTAGGAGCACATTCATTAAGCCGATATTCTTCTCTGTCTTATCAAATTATAAAACGTGTTCGTTTCCTTTCAGACAATCTGGCACTTAAGATAACACTCCTCCACAACTTGGCACTTACACATTCCAGATAAATCTTTCAAGGAACACTCACACTGTCGTGGCAAATATACGAATTATCGTTTGTGTAACGTAACCGAACTTCGGTTAGGATAATTCGCTTTACCTTAATTGTAAAATTAGACGTAACTTTATTGTTAAGATGGCAGTAAATAAATCTACTCGTACGTTGTAGTAAAACTTTTGGGGAATCAACTCGTATGGTGATTAAATATTAACCACAACAATATTCCTTCGTGTGGCAAATTATAAGTTCCGGCGTCTCCTTAAATGAATAAAAGCAACAAAAAAGCAAATCGCTACCCTCCTAACGTGTCATTTACTCTCCGGGTTTCACTTAAACGTAACAGACAGTTATTCGTATAATTTTCTTCGTTCGAGTCTTTAAAATATGTAGGTTCATAATACGACCTCGCCAACTACGCCATCAATCTTTGATGATGCAAAAATGACATCTTTTTTGTACCGTTACAATTGTCTTCATTTTTTATTCTCTTCCTGTGACCAGCCAATATGGAATTATACGATAAGTGGATTGTAAAACATACATTGCTACTTAGTCTATACTTTTTAAGAATTTAGAAGTTTAGTTAAGGATAATACCATGCAGGTTAACATGTGTATAACACAAATTGTGTAAAAATACATTTCTACCTACTTAGAAACGTTGGTTTTTAATTATGTGTAACACCAATCGTATAAAAATTACTAAGTAGTTTTTTTAATAATTAGAAATATCACCAAATAAGTGCGTATCACTAATTTTGTAAAATTACATAGTTACTTGATGTATTATGCTGAGTTTAAGAGAATTCAAAATTGTTAAGTACATTTTTGTAAAACTAATTAATTTAAACTTTTGTTAAAACACGTACATTTTGGATCAAGAGTGTTGCAATAGTTGTGTAAAAATACATGGCTGTGTGGTTTATACCTTTGAAGATATCGAAAGCTTAGTGAAAACCAAATATGTGTCACTAAATATGTAAAAAATTCATTAGTTCAAACATTTGCTAACATACACTATGTAAAAGTATATGTTTGCTTAGTTTATACTCTTAAAGAAATCGAAAATTTGGTTAAAAATTGCATGAATACACTAAATATGTAAAAATACATTAGTGTAGTACTAATTCTGTAAAAATACATGATTACTTATTTAATCGTTTCAAAAAAGTTAGAAGTTTACTTACGCCGATGTTCCTAACGTATTTTCGCAGATTTATGCAAATGTCAATAAACAAGTATGTATCACTAATTTTGTGCTTAATGTATTATACTGAGTTTAAGAGAATTCGAGAATGAAGATAATTCGAAGAATCCGAAAGTTTGGTTAAAAGCAACCATAAATACACTAAATACGTAAAAATACATTAGTGTAATACTAAAATTATGTAAAAATACATGATTACTTAGTTAATAGTTTCAAAAAAGTCAGAACGCCAGGTTCCTAACGTATTTTCGCAGATTTAGGCAAATATCATTAAACAAATATGTATCACTAATTTTGTAAAAATACATGGTTGCTTGATGTATTATACTGAGTTTAAGAGAATTCGAAAGATTAGTTAAAAAGGCTCAAACGTTTGCTTAGTTTATACTCTTAAATAAATCGAAGGTTTGGTTAAAAGCGTACATAAATACACTAAATATGTAAAAATACATTAGCGTAACACTAATTATGTAAAAATATTGCTTACTTAGTAAACCTTTTTAAAAAATCCAGAAGTTTATTTACGCCGGGGTTCACTAACGTATTTTCGCAGATTTAGGCAAAAAACTTTCTCACGAGAATCTTAAAGTTAATTCTTAACCAACCCCTATTGCTTTATGTCGAGGATCGTAACACGATATAATTTCTTTTCTTACCTGACTTCACACCGTTATCCTGAATAGCACATTACAGAAAATTCATTAAGGTACGATAATCGGGTTCCCCAAGATATTCAAAGAACCAGTACTGCACAAGGTTTACGAGATTTCTTAAGCTCAGCATGGGAATAAGGTCTCGACCTAGAGGGAATAGTAGTAAGCAGGTAGACACTTCATTAATGCTGAAAAGTAGAGGAATATTTCTATTTTCCCAAAACTCTCAAATGGTGACGTTTAAATATTAATTCTACCGGCGTTAACGAAAAATTCGTGGTTGGCAACACCACACCCTGAAATATTAATAAGCAGGGTCGGAAAGAGCGGTGGTACACACTTGAGCAGTCTGGTCCTTTGTTTTAACCCTCTAAGATGCGATGCATTCAGTAGGGGAGACGAGACGCAAATACATAAACTTACACACCCCGCGTACCCCCTGTTCACCGGTAAGAATACGACTATGCACACCTACTTCACGGTTTCATTACGCTTTTCTTAATTAATGAGGATACAGCGTGAGAAAACCGAATGTCTCTGTCTGATATTCGTCAGATGTAATCCCAAGATAGTGTCTTTATGTGGGTCATTTCGTTAAATCTCTCTGTGTACAGGTTTGGCCGCACAATCATCGTATAGTACAATATTTTTTCAATTTACATAAGAGTTACACTAAGTAACGAATTACCAAAATAGTGTACAAATATGTAATGCACAGATTTTTGTCGAATTATAACTATATTGAAAAGTTTTCAAAAATATAAAGTGTCTTCTATTTAGAAATACGAGTAATACCTTTTCCAAAAATATTTTTTTGTATCATATACTAATTATGTAACACTAAATTGTTCCAACTCTATGTGAATGCTTATAAGTATATGAATTTTAAATGTATAGTTCTTAGTGCAAAGCCAATAATTATAATGACACAAAAATTAAGAATTACGATAATTTAAGGCATGTGAAAGTGTGAAACAGCAATTACATTTTTACATAACAGTTGCACCATTTACAGAATTCTCAAAATAACACACAAAATAGTGTACTAATATGTGATTAATAGATTTCAACTGATTTATGTCAAATTATGATCTCCACACTATATGAAAGAAGTATCTGAAGTATAAAATACCATCTGAACATATTTTTTTCCAGAAAAAAAATATTTTTTTTTTACATCATATACACTAAATATGTAAGACTATTCTATTACTTATACGTATATGTTTATTTGTGAAAGTTAAAAGTTGAAAAATTCCCATATGTTGAGGCAACTAGAATTATGAAACTCTAATTATGTTACGTAACAGTAACACTATGTAAATAGTTGCCAAAATAGTGTACGAATATGTAATTCATAGATTTCAATTAATTTTTTTCAGCTTTAACTTTGACGCTATTTCAAAAGCTGACTACTATTTAGACAACTGGAAGTGTGAAACACTAATTATATTACATAACAGTGTACGAATATGTAATGGCTAGATTACAATTAATTTCTGTGGAATTATGATCTCAATATTATTTTGAAGACGTACCGAAAATATAGAATATTAGTCAGATATAATTATTAGTTTTTTCAAAATATATTTTTTTATAATATACACTATGTAATACTAGATTATTACTTTAATATCTTATGAATACTTAAAAGTACATGAATTTTAATTAAATAGCTTTAGTGTTTAAGAATTCCGATATTTTGACGCAAATGGAAGTGTGAAACACTAATTATGTAAAAAGTGTTACGCTTCTGTAAGGTGTCATTTTTTAATGAAAAAACTCATCGATTAGATAAGAATGTTAAAAATTACAGAAGT
Organism: Anoplophora glabripennis; assembly: GCF_000390285.2. NCBI lineage: Eukaryota > Metazoa > Arthropoda > Insecta > Coleoptera > Cerambycidae > Anoplophora > Anoplophora glabripennis. The sequence goes on along the minus strand of NW_019416397.1, from coordinate 440,199 downwards.
AATTTACATAGAATGTGAAAAAGGTGTAATTTACACAAATAATGTGTTAACAATTTGCTGTCAATTCAGAATATTAGTTTTAAGTCTTCTAATCGAAACTAGGGCAGGAACAGGAGTGGGAGAGAGTTTTCCCTGTGAAATAATCGGCAAATTCCCATGATACACCATTATCTTCCTTTTCGATCAAGTCAATTACCCGTCCATCTGCAAACTGGGCTGTCTGGTGCCGTATTGTTCAATTCTCGCCCCCATAGCGCACCACCTGATGTTTTTTCTTATTCATTAAGAGTATATCACCGGTGGGAAACAGTTCCTGGGTGCTCACCTCGCATGACCAACCGGAAATACTCACGCATTCGCGATTTACCGGTGACGTTTGCGCCGGAAGTCCATCTTCCATAGGGCCATATGCCACCTAGGTCTATCTGCGTATGTAGACCGTTGTTAACTTCGATTGTGACTCCTGTGGTAATTGTACAGTGCCCACCTGTGGACTTGGGGTATGGTAATTCGGTAGCTTACCATTTGACATGAATTAATACTAGGTTATTAAATTCATTATTTGTTATTACTTATGCAGATAGTACATGTTTGTATTGACCGGTTTATGTAGTACCTGAATTGTTTGCACTTTGCTGATGACGACCAAAAAGTGTCGAACATATCAAAATTTGACTATTTGAAATGTTCCACTATAATTAAGGTGTTCCCATTTTTTAACTTATTTTTACTATACAGAAAATTCGTTTGGAATCTAGCAATCTAGCAGAAAAATCTAGCAATAAAATTAATGGATTTTAATGATCTTTCCGTTCTAAATTTTAAGAATGCTCATTTAAATGTTCTTCATTCAAGTATCATTTTACCTCCCTTACCTTTTCCTCTCTATTTTTGTAAGTGGCAGTCAAAAAAATTTTGAGGGGGGATAGACTGTTTTTGGCATAACCCTGTACGAGGACAAAATTAAATTGCTAGTACATAGCGATAATTATTCACCTTGTACATTTAGGCACTGTAGATATCGATTTAAAACTTCATGAAATATCTGCTGAATGTTCAGATATTAATTACAAAAGTTCGTGAAAACCTAAAACTTCTGTCGACTCTCATATTCTACCTTTTTTAGGAAGTTTCAGTAAAGATAGCATCTAAAATTTTTCATCGTAAACAAATATGCATTTTGGTTAGTTTTATATCAAGGAATATTCCAAATTCTGCGGATAATATTAAGAAGCTTTAATTGTATTAAAACTACGACGAAAAAATAATACAGACTGTTCTATAAGAACGTACCATACCCAGAGTAACGGAATATTAAAAAGATATCTACAACAGCAACAGCAACAACAACAACAACAGCAACAACAACAACAAAAACAACAACAACAACAACAACAACAACAACAACAACAACAACAACAACAACAACAACAACAAAACAACAACAACAACAACAACAACAACAACAAAAACAACAATAACAACATCAGCAGCAGGAGCAACAACAACAACAACAACGACAACAATAACAACAACAACAACAGCAGCAGCAGGAACGCCTAAAGCAGACTTCTTAAGACGATTTCATCCAGTCAACCATCGGTTTATTGTTTATACAAATAGAAGATGTTAAATCTAAAACCTTATTTTATTAAATTAACCTAAATCAAGTCTACGAATTTCATTTAAAATTCTTAGCTTTTGAAGACATCTATGTTCTTTGACACCGAGATCTGGGTGTGCTAAAAAGCTAAAGATATTGTATAACACAACTTCTCTGCGAACTAAATCCCCGCCCCAGAGTTGAATTGTAGTTGCAATATCTAGTAAACATAATAAGGGTGAGATATAAGATGTTATAAGATCTGTTCAGAAAATAATATATTTAGTGACATGCGGTTGGCATTGCGTTGTACATAACCTCATCTGTAACCACCCTGGGTTTGTTATTATTTTTTAATTAGTTATACAGGGCGCTGATTAAAATACAGCCTTTGAATATTGGATGCGTACCCACCAAGCACTATTTCCCTTGTTATTTTGTGCCTTGTTGCGGTCGACTGAAACACCCCGTATAAGGATGTAAGCGATATTCTTGACGGCCATTTCCTGTCCAAACAAACGTCTTTCTCGTTCATGTAAAACATAGTTCAGGAATTCCAATTACACATCGCCGCAAAAAAAATAAGTAGCGTATAAATTACTTCCACATTTCCTGCCACGCTTACAGAGTGTGCCCCAAATTACGAACCGTCCAAGGCGTGAAGCCCAAATTGATTAGAAAAAATTATGAACTCTCATCCGACACATGAAAAAACACCCGACTTCCGATTCGGACACCTTCAGCTATAATAGAGATCGGTGACACGCACGACGGAAAAAATCGGGCCACTAAGTAGGGCTAGCGGGTACCGGAAGGTTCTGTGACGTCACGAGGTGTGATTGTCCACCGGAGATGACCCCGTTGATTGTTTCGTTTCCGGTTCCGTTTTTGTAATGCTACCTGTGATTTTGGTGTTTTATATCTAGCGCTCTTCGATCTTGCAACATATCGGAACAAAAGCGCAATTGTTATTGTATTAGTTAAAAGTCGTTGACTGGTGCTGGACTTTGGACGAAGTTCTACACGAAATTAAGCCATAGTATATTAATTGATATGTTTGTACATTTAAACAACCTTCTTTAGCATAGCAATGCGATTAATAGAGACTGAGCATAATTATCTCGGCACTTGAGAACGTAGCACTTCGGACAATATCTAATTTTGACTCCTGTATAGGGTATTTTAGAAAGACCTGTAAATTCAGGGGGTGATAGTACGCCAAATAATAAGAATTTTTATCTTATGAACTATATGTGTATCTCCTCTTGTTTTCGAGATACAGAGCGACAAAATAAAATTTTTTAAATAGAATTTTTACGAAAATTTCCGAACGGTTCGAAATATTTTTATGAAATTCGGTATTCCGGGGTTTTTTAAGGACGCCAAATATACTGGTCTAATTATTTTTTGTATATTTTATAGAGGCCGCTAGTTATGCTACATTCGTATTACATTTTAAGTTCAAATTTTTTTGAGGTTAGGTTTTTCGGGCTCTAATTTCTAATGTACAATTTTATTTTCTAAAAATAATGTACTCTTGTTAGAACTTTCTAATGTGGACGGTTTTCGAGAAAAAAGGCTTTTAATTGAACTCTTACAATATTATGGTGTAGAAAATAAGTGACTTTTCTCAAAGTAGGCTTATGTCAAAACTTATTGATGGATGTCTCATAAACAACGCATACATTCTCAGTAATATTTTAAACTCTAATTAATTTTATATCAAAATTTTAGTGACTGTAATTAGTCATTCCTAACTACAGTCACTAACAATCACTAAAATTTTGATGTAAAGTTAATTAGAGTTTAAAATATTACTGAAAATGTATGCGTTGTTTATGAGACATCCATCAATGAGTTTTGATATAAGCCTACTTTGAGAAGTCACTTATTTTCTTCACCGTAATATTATAAGAGTTCAATTGATAGCCTCTTTTCTCGAAAACCGTCCACATTAGGAAGTTCTAACAAGAGTACATTATTTTTAGAAAATAAAATTGTACATTAGAAATTGGAGCCCGAATGGTAAAAAACCTAACCTTAAAAAAATTAGAACCTGAAATGTAATAGGAATGTAGCGTAACTAGCGCCCTCAATGAAATATCCAAAAAATAATTAGACTAGCGTATTTGGCGTCCTTAAAAACTCCGGAATATTAAATTTCATAAAAATATTTAGCACCATTTGGAAATTTTCGTAAAAATTCTATTTAAAAAATTTTATTTTGTCGCTCTGTATCTCGAAAACAAGAGGAGATCGACTTATAGTTCAAAAGACAAAAAATTCTTATTTTTTGTCGTACTATCACCCCCTGAATTTACGGGAGGTCTTTCTGAAACACCCTGTATATAAAAACTTTTGATTTTTACAGTTTGTGTTTTATTTCTTAAATAATTTAATTTAAATATATCTAATACACCACCCCTTACACTGGTTTAGAACAAGAATGATTTACTTATGAGGCATATATCAAACACCTTTGTAAGATGTAAAATGTTATTTTTTCTTCCATCTGTTTTTGGAGTCAAAAAAGTTTATTTTATTTTAAACACCGTAAAAAATTGAGTAAATTTTCTCTCAAAGCCCACACAACGCGTTTAAAACGAGTTAAAAAGAGTATTTCCCCTACCCAGAAATGCATAATATTTACAATGAATGGAGTGATATTTACACAAATGTTCTTCTCAAATATTTTAGTTTTTCTAACCTGAAATTGTGCTAAGCTAATTTATATGTTAGAATCTTAAGTTTATTCAAAATTCAAAGAAATACTTCACTTATTCACTTTTCACTTTCGCTATTTCACCATCCAATATTATTTTTTACAGTGAAGAGATTTGTGTATTCGAACGTTCAGTTAAATTCATTATACACAAACAAAGATGGCATCCCCATCCTCAGTTGTGACGATTTTACGGCCCCAAACAGAAGAGTTAATACACTTTGCCGATATTTAATGTCATTAGGGCCCGATAAAAACCTTTCCTAGGGCGATTATCTACCAGAAAACTCCCCGCAGAGCCGTTCATTGTCATCACTCCACCTTCTTTACATGAAACTGTGCCATATGGCGGCAGAAGTGTACTTTACCGAAATTCTCACAATATTCCACCATCTGTCGTGAATATACGTTGTCTTATCTACAAAAAATTACAGCCGCGTAGCTTTTCAAAGATGGTTAGATAGCGGATGGTATGGCGTACCCAGAAATAGTGTCGTTTGAAATGGACATTATACCATTTCGTTTTACGTTTAGACAGAATTAAAAGCAATTTCATTGAATAGCCATATCCACTTTTTTTCGGAATAACTTCCGAAACAAATATATAGAGGAAACAGTGACTATTTGTTGTAAAACTTCAAAGCAATATGTAATAAGTTCTTGTAAGTACATTTTTGGCAGAAAAGGAAATAACATTTTAGAAATACTACACACAAATATAACGATTTTCTTAGAACGTAATAAAATATTGAACTCCCTCAAACATATTGCAGAATACCATATTATTTATGTTGAAGGAAGAGTAAGGACGAATAATTCACATACTGTGACTGTCGGAAGTTTATAGAAATATTTGTGACTTCCTATATTGTCATTACAGTAATAATATAAAGCAAAGATAATAATAATATTGTTAATGTTATTGTCATAGATCTGGATATATTAAATACATTTAATGTTTTATGTTATTAACTAATGCGATATTATTGTAGAATATGTTTCCAAAATAGTGAACTTGATTGAAACGTTTTAGGAGGATAAAGGAGGACAAATTTAAAAAAAAAACTTTTAATTCTTTGCAAACGTATCGGCTTTGTTCTACATTATCTTCAAAGCTCTAAAATACATATATACGTGTTTCTAAATTTGCTAAAAATGTGTTATTAAAATTGTCAATTTATATCTAATAATAATTTTAATTAAAAAAAAAATTTAGTAACGTACTTGTATCTATTTTAGAGTTCCAAAGATGATGTAAAATAACACCGGATCGTTAGTAAATAACAAAAGAAAAGTTAATTCAAATCAGGTCTAAAAATTTTCCTAAAATTCTCATGTAATGAAGTCATCTAGGTATACTTATAATGAAATTATATATCATCAATGGTACACTAAAAAGCAATTTCAAAGACAAGCTATTTGTTAATAACTACGTTTGAAAGAACTACTCTGCGGACTGAGGTCAAGTCCAGAATTGAGTTACACTCGCAATATACTTAGGTATGCATGTAATTAATACAACACATATACCTAATAAATTGAAATTATTTCTTTAAAATATTAATCACGTAAAAACAGCTTCTGCGAAGAAATATTTTTGTTTCTGTTTTACTTGGGACTGTTACATCAGGAAGCCTTCCTTCCAATATTCAATTAATATAAATATACACAAACACCACATATTTAGAAAAAAAGGATCATATTTTGAAATGACACTGTCAGAAGCTTTCGAATACGACTAGATCGTTTATAATAATTGTTTTTCTATTTACAAAGATATTAGTCGTTTTTATTAAACCTTTTAAACTAGAACTAAAACATATTTTATTATTATCTATTATTATTTATTAAAAAATATATTTTTTTATTTTGTTTGATTCAAGACATAGTAAATAAATGAGATAGATAATAATAAAATACATGTTTTTATATATTAAGGGTATATAAATGTAATTATTTGTTTTAATAAATTTTGCAATTATCTCCAAGAGTTGTCCACATTGTGTTGAAGTTTGGTATGTATATATTTTAAGGGGCCTGTTTGAATTGGTTTTTAAATAAGTTGGTGCTTGTTAAACTGCAATCCTCGAATATTTTAATATTTTTAAAATAGGATATTGGGTAAGACCTTGCGATACTTAATATTATATAAGACACGTGCCTTGTTAAAATCCGTAAATTTGCCTAATTTTCGAGAAAAATCGCCTAAACTTTATTTGAACTTAAATGTAAAAATACAATTTTTAAAATAACTTAATTCATACTCGTAATCATTTGTCATTTTTTAAAAGGTTTATGTTAATGGAACTTTGGCCTGCAAATGTATTCTAAATGCTTATGTTAAGCACCTTCTACTTGTTTTTTTTTTTCACTGTATACACAATTTACATCTTTCACAGAAGAAAATAGATAAATCTAATTTCTAGAATATTTTTTTGAATAGAAAAATTATTGATTTAACTGGAATTAAAGTTGAAAAAGATTGTTAACCGGTATTTTATATCATTATATACTTAGTCAATTATAAAAGTTAATATGCAGTACTAGTTTTTATCGATCTTTGGTACAACGAGGAGTCGAGTACGGGCGTCCTAGGAGCCGTCCAGAAGGACACGCGGAGGCCCCTGCTCGACGCCACCCAAGCGCTAGCGAGACACTGCGGCTTCGGAGCGGCGATCAACAGTTGTCGCTCCTCGGCCGTCGCAGGTGCTCGCCAGCGCCCCATTCTTCCTCGCTAAACGCCCGTGCACGTCCTCACTGGGTCTCTTTGCTTCCAGGTATTGACATGGGCGACTATTCTTAAAGTGGGGCAGCGTGATCTGGAGGGGGACCTGAACGACCAATAACGCTCCAACTTATGATGTCATCGGAGGAGGAGACTGAGTTCGGTTTGTACACAGATAAGCTCCTGAAGAAAACTAAAAGAACTAGACAGCGCGTTGACGCCGGCGAGCCGCGTAACTCGTACTCCTCGATCCCGAACTTCAGTTCGCGACCGGCTTTTCTCGGCAGCGGTAATAACCTCTACGGCGCCATTTTCACCCAACAGCAACAGTTCGGTCTCTTCGGACCGGGCTTCCCACCCGCCAAGATGCTCAACGAGCTGCTCGGCCGCCAGAAGGCGGACGGCGGCGCCGATAGCGAGGACGGCAAGTACGACTCATCGGGGATCCGGTGCGACGGCGGCAGCCCGCCCTCCGGGGAGCAGCTGGCCCACCACATGCTGCGGGACATCCTGCAGGGCAGGAAGCACGAGCTGCTCGCGCTGGAGCACGACATGCGCAACGGACAGGACCACATCATTAACAACAACAACAACGAACCCAAGGCGAGCCCCGAACGGAACGACGTGGACGCCGCGGCGGCCATGAAAGAGTGCCTCGCCGAGGCCGGCGTCGTGGGCGACCGCCAGCAAGCTGAGCTCATGGAGGAGGCGCTCAACGGCATGGAGACCGAATCGCTGCCTTCGCCCAAGGTAGAGCCTTCCAGTCCGGCCAAGCCGGAGGACGCCAAGAAGGCTCGAGTGGAAAACATCGTCTCAGGTATGCGATCCAGCCCGGCGCCGCCCCAAGTGAACGGCTGCAAGAAACGAAAACTCTACCAGCCCCAACAACACGACAGCAATGCGGAAAGGTACGTCGACGAGGAAGAGGAGGAAATCGAACCCATCCGGCAGAAGCGAGTGGAGAAGAGCATGCTGAAGTCCCAGTTGAGATCGATGCAAGAACAATTAGCCGAGATGCAGCAGAAATACATGCAGTTGTGTACGCGAGTGGAACAAGGCTCCGAAGAAAGCCAAGAAGTGGAAGAGATACCTAGTGATAGTGAACAGAGCAAGAGATCGGCCGCCCCGTCTCCAGTGACCACCAGCACGCCCACCCCAGTCCCACAGCCGCCGCCCACACTGGCGCAAGAGGTGAGCAAATTAAAGATAAGTCCACCCGGCCCCCCGTTCCACAACGGCTTCCTCCACAACCCTCACCAACACATGAGCAGCGCCGCCGCCATGTACCTGGGCGTGAGCCACAAGCTCCTGATGGAGCAAGAGGCGCGCCTGGCCAAGGAGGCCGCCGCCGTCAACGCCATGAGCAATGAGCCGCCGCAGCAGCAGCCCCAGCAGCCGCCCCCGCAGCCTCCACCACCCAAGCCCGACCAAATAGCGGAGCGGCTGAGCATGATGCGCAGCATGAACCCCAGCGGCACGGACCTGGAGGGCCTCGCCGACGCCCTCAAGAGCGAGATCACCGCCTCCCTGTCGAACCTCATCGACTCCATCCTGCACCGGTTCGTGCACCAGAAACGTTGCAAGCAGCAAGACGCCGCCACAGCGGCCGAACAACTCAACAAAGACCTGTTGATGGCCTCGCAGCTTTTGGACAGGAAGTCGCCCAGGACCAAGGTGGTGGAGCGGCCGCAGGCGCCGCCGCCGCAGCCCACCCACCATCAGAATCAAATGGTAAATGGGAACTCGGGCTGTCCGCCCATGATGCCCGTTCACAATATGGGCAGCATGCAAAAACCGTCAGATCTTCACATTCGGCCTCCGATGTTTCAGCCCCCCAAGCCGCCCGGCATTAGCGCGCCCCTCTACGGCATGAGCAGCCCCTTCTGCGTGTCCAAGCAGGAGACGCCCGAACAGAACGAGGCGCTGAGCCTGGTGGTGGCGCCCAAGAAGAAGCGGCACAAAGTGACGGACACCAGGATAACGCCTCGCACCGTCAGCAGGATCCTGGGCCAGGATGGCATGGGAATGTCGCCCATGGAGTCCAACTCGAACTCGTGTACTTCCCCGAGGCCGCCCCCATATCACCAGCCGCCGCCGATGTTGCCCGTCTCCCTTCCGACGTCGGTGGCGATCCCCAACCCCGGCCTCCACGAATCTCAGGTCTTCTCGCCCTACAGCCCCTTCTTTCATGGACCAAGCCACGGCCATCACATGGCAATGCAGGTAAGAAATTTATTTATAAATGATAAATATTTAATTATAGCATTAGTAACTAAATGGAAATTTAAGTAAACACAAATCTACTAAATGTCGACGTTTTGTCTCTTTATTGAGACATCTTCAGGTCCCGTAAATAAAAAAATACAAATGTTTTATAGACCAACCACTCAGTAAATTTGTATTTTCTTAGATTTCCATTTGGCCATAAATTCACCATACTACTAACAATAATAATTTAATTACAGTTAACGTTGATAAAGAATAAAAATTTAATTCGATAAAGAACTAAATTGTCATCAGGGCCTCTCTAAATATTATTATTGACAGTAAAATAAACAAAAATGATATACACATAGAAACCAGCAGGGAATAAAGATAAAGAATGTTTACAAATATACACCTTGAATAATTCGATTTACTTACAATTAGTAACTGCACTGTTTATTGCACTTTTATTTAACTTCGTTATGCTCTTGTTACAAAGGTTATAACACTACTTAGAAATTTGTGTTTAAAATTTGGTTATAGAAGAAACAAAATTTAGAATTTTCTTAAAAAAAGATTAGATTTTAATTCCACTGTAAACATTAACAAATTATTATTTTTTTTATTAATTCCAGACATTTATTATCTCATTTCTGTTTCTAATACAATCATTTTGGATTCACCAGTTTTAAAAATTTCAACTTGCAATACACAACAAAAAAGGGTGTGATTAAGTACGTAAAAATATTAAAAATAGTAGGGGTCATTTTTTGAAGAAAAGTTCTGGCTAGCATATATCCGCTTAGCTTTTGAGATACAGGGTGTTAAATTTTTTGTAGTGCATCTAACATTTGTGCAAATATATTTTTCTGAAAAATGTATAAAAGCGTATATTCTTCTAAATAATTTTTCGTTGGATTATCTAGCGAAAAATCACAACCATTTGAAAATATTTAAATTTCTTGTCTTCTTTGTTTTAATTTCAATACATCAGTTTTCGAAATCATTAAGCTGTTTGCATAATTACTTACCAATTGCATACCTACTAATATATCAAAATTTTCCCTTCTTTTTTCGCTAATTTTAACATTTCCAAGCAGTTTTAGGAAAAATATTGTTTAATACATGTTTGTGGAGTCAATTTTGCAAATTGTTATAGTGTTTTTCACTCTACTTCACAATCTAGAATCAAATGTAATTGTTAAGATACCTATTTGTTTACAAAAATACCTAATTATAAATAAAGTATATTCATCAAAAATTCAAAAAATTATAGACATAGAAACTTCTTCTCTGTCTAGAGAATTTAAATTTGGAATTATATTTATAACAAAAATTTCCCACAGATTTTTCTGTGAAACATTTTGTTTCAAAATCAATGTAAGCGTAATTTACGAAAAGGAAAATAATAATTACTCAAAAACAAAATATGTGTAATGAAATGCAGTGCTAGATTTTCCATAATATCCACCAACTGTATAAAAATTATGAATTTTTATTTCGTTAAACCGCTAGCCCAAATTAGGTGGTTCAACGTCGTCAAAAATTTCGTAAATGACTAATATTAAAAAAACTATAACACTCTGTATATCAAAAACTTTGATTTATATGAACTTTTCTTATTTATTTAAGGTTATTTATTTCCTGAAATAATTTTACATGCATAAGTTATACTCTGTATACAGGGTGTTAGTTGAGTACGTTAACAAACTTTAAGATGCAATTATTTGAGTGATTTTAAGTCAAAAAGGTTATATGAGCATGGCTCCACCAATCAATAGTTTTCGAGATACAGGATATTGAAATTAAAAAAAATACCTGTTCTAGAATATCTCTGAAGGTGTATCATGCAGAATGATGAAACTTAAGCTGATGATTTATCTGATTAAAGGTAAAAATTCACTGAATATAAATATACAGGGTGATTAAAAAAACCGCTGACAGACTTCTAGGGTAAATAATACCTGAAAAATTAAGACGAAAAGTCTTAATAAACATAGGGTCGCAAATGCCTCCGAGATACAGGGCGTTAAAGTTTCTGTAAAATTAAAGCGTAAAAATGACAAAAAGAAGCTTATAATCTAGTTTACTTAACTCACTTGTACACATTGACATTAGTGACAGGCGATGTTTAATTTTATTTTGAATAGCACAAGCCTACTATGCGAAACTAATATGAATGAAAATAAAATTGGATTTTCAAATTTTCTACAAAGGTGTTTCTCTTAAAAATGGTTGCTTTAATCCAAATTTTGCAAGAGACCAATTGGATAGAAAATTGAACACTTTACACGAAAATAGTGCCCGTTTGACAAAATTAGCAGTGGCGTAGAAAATATTTAAAAAAAAGGGTCACGTTGACCCCGTCTCTACGCCACTGCTGCTCGTAAAATTTTGAGCAGTACATCAAACATTGGTCTTAAGGTTCTAACTACGCATAGCAAATTTGAAATAGATATATTCAGGCATTTTGGAATTATAGCAGACAATGTTTAACTTTACAGAAACTTTGACGCCCTGTATCTCGTTAAGGAGACATTTGCGACCCTATGTTTATTAAAACTTTTCGTCTTAATTTTTTATGTATTATCTACCTTAGATGTCTGTCAGCGGTTTTTTGAATCACCCTGTATATACCAGTGGCGGAGAACGGGGAGTCGCTCTCATTGAAAACCTCAGAAATTTTACGTCACGATATTTTAAAACTGTCAGAAATACAATTTTAAATACAAACCAATCAAGACAAGCCCGAAAAAATTAGTGGTGTGAAATTGTGAATTTTTGTTGGTGATAGTAAGGGGTATGACCCGAAAAAAAAAACAGCTTCTCGGACTTTTCATACTTACGTTGTATTCAAAATCGTAATATTTACAAAAAAAACCGGAATTTTTTTCGCGAAATGAGGATTTCCAAAGTTAAAAGTCTGTATAATATTTGTTGAGACATAATTCCAGGAAAAGAAAAAGCCAATAAAGTTCTGTGATTCGAATTATTGTAACAATTTACCGCGGCAGCAGATAATATAATTATAAATAAAAAAAATTAATAATATATAAAATACAAATAACCTACCGTACTCTCAGTAATATCTAGCTGCGAAATATAGTAATATTTTACAATTTGCTATTTTACAGTTACGGAAATGCACGCAGCTACAACTTTTTTACGGATACGGATCGGTTTGTCCGCGCCACGTTTCAGGNCAATGAAAGGAAACGTATTTCTGGGCTTTTTAGTAGTATCTCCGCCACTGGTACCCGTAATTACATAATAATTCAGACGATTTTGACATTTAATTAGATAAATCATGCGTTTCGTCATTCTACAGCAAACGTCTTCAGACATATTTTTGAATTAGATTTTTATTGATTTTAATTTCAGCACTCTGTACCTCAAAATCTATTTATATTTGCACACGCTTTGTTTTTTTTGTATAAGATCATTCCAAGAACCACCCCTTAAAGTTTGTGGATATACTTAAGTAACACCCTGTATCATTTCAGTTTCACGTCACACATTCCTAAATGTAATAACTGTATTTCAATTAGTTCTAACAACTAAGTGAAAAGAATGATTTCCAAAAATACATTTTTTCTCTTTTTTGTATTTTTTTTACTACACTTTCGAATCTCTCAAAAACGCTTTTCTGCTTTCAGGCATCCTCTTCCCCGCCCCGAATGCACAAGATCGAGCGCGAGTCGCCCCCGATACATCACCCGCCCACCCTGCTGCACCCTGCGCTTCTGGCCGCCGCCCAGCACGGCGGTTCCCCCGACTACGGTCACATGCGTGCCCCCTCGGGGGGCATGAACATGGACAACGGCGACAGGAACTCGGACTGCAACTCCGGAGACATCTCCTACGACGGCATGCAGCCTACAATATCCTTTTTATGCAAAGATTTTAGCAAAAATCTTAGCGCTCACCATGTATGTATTTTTCAAGTACCTAGCTTGGCGCCCATGAAATTTTTTCGCGATTTCCTCGCGAAACCATACCCGGAAAAAATCGAGTATAAACTGCTTCTTGTTCAACGAACAGAGTTTACCTTGTTTAAATTTTAATGCACAAATCAAGCTATACTCGCGTATTTATTGTTCAAAAACTCTGAATTATTTGCTTATTTTTGTTTGTGAAATGGTTTCGCTAAAGTGCATTTTCTAGTGAAACAATTACTTTGTCCTAAGTTCGTTAAATTTAATTAAAGCAACTACACCCTCTGTTGTTTTTTTTTTTTGGCTCTTGACAGCTGCATAAAATCGTCGGGCATTTATAAACTTGGAGAGGATTTTTTAATCTGGCTTAGACATTTTTTTTGCAAATTGAATATATTTTTTTAATACCTACTGACTTCTCCCATTCATATGAGAACATTTTTGCGACTACTGACTTTACTGATAGCTCTACTTCTGTTCAAAAGTGTTGTGTCAATTTTCATCAATGTTCCTAATCGTTACCTACCATGTCCTGGGTCATTTTAGTATGTTTATTCGTAATTATTAATACACGTACACGATCCTTTCACGAAAAGAAAACTTGGGTAAAAATAAGAATCTAGAAAAACAAATCACATAAAAACATTCGTTCGCTAATAATTTTCACAATAAAAGCACACGTGTCCATAATGGAAAAAGGATTGCCTAATTTTTTTCAGTCTATAGCAAAAAACGAGAAAAGAATCACGCTGTTTAGGGTTACAACTATTCACCTTTTTTTATGTAGCATGTGAGTTGGGTACGATTCCAGCGGTCCTCAATTGGTTTATTAATTTTACCAACGGTTTTGATTATCGGAAATATATTATTACCTTGTACAATCCTACCTACTATTAAAAATCCTCTTCAAGTTTCTCAACACGGTGTACATAAATCGGGATTATAATATCACTTGCGGGTCTTCCGATAAACCTTTGACTTGGGGTTAAGTTTTGATATAAGGTATCGCATCGAAATCTAAATAAAACCTCATTAGAATCCGTACAATTTGATTCTATTGTGTTACATTGGAAATAACTACAACTTAGAACATACATTCACCAGCAATCAATTCTTTATCACTGCTTTTCCTTTAGACTTGATAAAAGTGGGAACGGAAGTTATTAGCATTTAAATTTCTGTCATTACAAGTTTTTAAACGCTGACTTATCAATTCTTAATTTGATTACGTCTTGTAAGTTACGTGGGAAATGGAACACGTGACAAAGAAAACTGATAAACTTGTTAGCGCTACTTCAAGAACTGCTATTACGTACAATTTACATATATTATCGTTTTCGCGTCGCTATTAGCCAAGCAAAAGTATAACTTTCATCATTACTGCTATAAAACCCAAAGCTGTTGACCTACAATGTGCCACACTAAAATCGCAAAAAGCCAAACTACAAATCAGCGCCGCTTCCGGCCACTTAGAACACCGGATCTGACACCAACAGAAATTTTGTTAAATTCGTTACAAATCGCGCTGATTTCGGTTTTTTACTTTTATGATGTTAGTGACAAGGTCAAAGCTTTCGGTTCGTATAATTTTATACAGTATGGATTTTGTTTTTTCCCCGACACAGCCGAATGTTTCCTTAACTCCTGAGCACTCGTCAACATTAACTCCGATGCACCTCAGGAAAGCGAAGCTGATGTTCTTCTGGGTACGGTATCCAAGCTCAGCAGTCCTCAAAATGTACTTCCCAGACATCAAGTTCAACAAAAACAACACTGCCCAGCTGGTGAAATGGTTTTCCAACTTCAGGTGAGTCCAGCAAAATTTCCATTTAATATTTATAGTCGCGAATATCAAAAGTGCGGCGCAAAAACCCATCGCGATTCATTTGTTTATAAGAACCCATCGTATTTAAAATGTTTGCAGTCGTTCTGCAGCTTTGAACCGGCCTACTGCCTGAAGCTAACATATTATATCCATTAATACAGCGACATATTCCATTTATTTGGCTTTGGGTGCGCGTTGTTCACTTGTTTCGAATATGATAGCTGCGGGGAAAAATGATCGCCTATTGCCTTATACACTAAGAAAACAAAGTAATTTTTTATTAGCAAATGAATTCGCATCAATATTTGAATGCTTCTTAAAAATCATAGCTTACACCAAGAAAACAAGATTGTTTGAAAAATGTAAATTTAATTTTTCATTAAGAATCCAAATAATTAAAAATTTTAGTTGCAGTAGATCATGTGATCATAATACATTTTAATTGACGAAATGCAGTTTATAATGACTTTCTAGTAACATATTTATAAGCAAAGCGGTAAAACATTTTTCGTTGTACGAAAACGAATCTTTTGTAATCGATAAATTTCTTTGTGTATTTCCAACATTCACCCTAATTATTAACATCTCGCTACCCCTAACCTACCCCAAGCGTTACCCGCAGAAAGAAGGCGATATTTCACCGAATCGATACCGGACTGAATACTCAGTCCATGGGTGGTTGTGCACTTCCAGCTAATAATTAGCAAACGTATTCCCGATAAACCACTAGTAATGGCTTATATATTCAACAAAAGTTCACCAGCGTCTGTTTAGACAGATGGGCCTCCTCGATAAGATAAGAAATCCAATATCGTTGGCTTTAATCTATCCAATTTGGTAATAAAAGAATATGGAAATTACCTTCGACTTTTATCTGATTACAAACAATTTCACATTACTTCGATCGATACTATTCACTTCGACTTGTAATCAGAAAAACAGAGACAGCCACGCCAGTAATATATGTCGATATAGTTCATTGCAAAGATGAAAAACTTAACTGAATGAATGTGCAAGCGTAATACAACTCACTACTTTATATCAAAACAACGTTTATATATGTTTTTATAAGTCTAATATAAACGTTAAAATTATATTATTATATAATTATTGTAGTCAAAATAGTCTTCAATTTTCCATTATATCACAACTTTTTATACCTCCTTGATTTGTTAGGCGAAAAATTAGAGCCTTTCTCTATTTCAAATATTTATTTTGTTTACATAAACTTATATGTAGATTGTAGATAATTTAAAATGCTTGCTAAATATTACGATTACTGTTTGTACATTGTTCCAAAAAAAATATTCTTCTGTCTTTAGCAAAATAGGGCACTTCAGACTCAGTGTTTATATAGTTATAAGTATACACATATATAAACGTACATAAACCTTTATAAATGTATGTAAAGTTATAGATTTTTTAAAATTTATTACTTCTTATAAGGCTACTTTATATAAAGTGTCTAGCTTTAGACTTTAGATTTATTTATATATCGAAAAGTTTTATGATATATAAACGTTTATAAAAACGTGCAGACTAGCGAAAATGCGTACAGCGTCGTATTACTTGCCTAGTATACAAATACATTTTTGTACAGAATTCACATATGCACATATGTAAACGTGTATTAACATATATAAACGTATATAAACGTTACAGACCGTGTATTTCAATAAGGCTGCTTTATCCACAAAGGGTCTAGATTTAAACTCTTTAGATTTATTTAGATTGAAATAGTTTATGATATATAAACGTTTATAAAAACGAGGGGATTAATGAAAATATCAGTTTTCGCGTATATTGTATTACTTGACTAATATACCAATATATTTTTTTGGCACGGAATTCACGTATGCGCATATATTATATATTAACGTACGTAAACGTATTTTAACGTTATAAACGTATATAAACGTTGCAGATTGTGTAAAGGTGATTACTTCTAATAAGGCTTCTTTATCCACACAGGGTCTGGATTTTGTATAGACGTAGTAGTTTGTGACTCACAAACGTTATTAAAAACGTGTGGACTAGCGACAACGTCAGTTTCCGCGTACAGTGTCGTATTGTCCGATTAATGTACAAATCTATTTGTGTAAAAGTTCCAGTTAAGACCAATTAAATCTAAATTAGAGTAAAAAATTAATTATGAGCAATTAAAAGTAAAAGCGTAAGGCATTTTAATTCCTACATGCCTACATATCCGTGTGATGACGACAGTCAGACTTACCTAATGACTAATTTTATGCGAGAGGCTAGACAGAGACAAAAAGTACGGCAGTGAGTGCGAGAAAAAGACGTCCCCGATTGCAAAGAAAAATGCCAACCCCACTAATTAGTCTCAAGACCTTAATTAAGTTATTTTTAATAGAAAGCTCTACGTCAGGGGAGCAGAGCATTATGAGGCTAACGTCGAATGGGGTATAAGTTGCTAATTACACAAATTAGTTAATTTCGTTGTAGTCTGATGGATTCTTTTTCTCGCTAGAATTATAACGTTAAGTTTAAGAGATAGTAAACGTTTCGATTTTGTTAAGAATCATTCCGTGGCCGCCCGAGACGCCATTAATAATAATCCAAGGGCCTCTTGGGTGGGTAATTAAAAACCGACCGGAAGTCGATTTGCGGGATTTTGAGTGACCGGAAGTAATTTAGCGGGGTACACCTTCGCAACGCCCATCCCGCCCATATGAAATCATAGCTCGAGCCAGTCTTGCCACATTGCCGTATCAATAATTAATTATCCTAATTGGCGATTATTGATTAATGCGGCTCGGTGTTAATTATTGACGCTTTAGTTAAACGCGGCTATCTCTGCCGGATCTTAAAATCCAAGAAGCAGATTGGAAGTGCTTAAAAAATAACATTGTTCGGCATCTACCTCTCTAAGTGTTTTTTCACACATCTTTTGAATTTTATAGAAATGTAACTTTTCATCGGTAACGATTAAAATTTTTATTTTTTTTTTCTGGAAAATTTGCTAACTACTTCCTAGTCACTCTTTTGTCAAAGACAGTAGTGTACAATATTTTTTTTTGAAAACGGGTTCTGTTGCCATATATATTGTTATGATATTCTAAGTTGAAACGTTAAATAAATAAATAGCACAACGTAATATTGAAAATTTAGACATGTATGTATGTATGTCTGAGAGTGGTGGAATTGTTTTTCCACCGCGGCACTTAGGAATTATTAGGCCCCTTGTACACTCTCCTTCATTACTCGAGTACTTTTCTTCAAACCATCTTATTTACTGCACGGGTGGCTTGGTGGCAAAGTCTCGTACAGTTTATGTATGATAACATGGTCTTGAGTTACAATTTTCTTTGCTCTGTTCTCATTACCATTTATCGGGGACCACACGCATGCGGCAAATGTTGAGCGACCCAGGTCTCTGGTAGGCTGACACAGCCACATCCCCGAGCTTGCCATAGGTCACCCATCCAAATTCCAGCCTGCGTCCGTGATGTTTACCTCGGCAGTTCGAAATCCACCGGCCAAGACACCCGGCTAGGCGGTCCCCCAAAATTTAGACATATTCACGGTAGAAAAAATAGAGAAAAATTGACAACAGGGGTGTGAATTGCTAGACAAGCGAAAATGAAGGATAAAATTTACATGTAGAATAATTTTTTTAATAAAAAGGCAAAATCGTTAGATAAAAATATGATGATAAATATCATGATATGTAAAATTTTGAATTAAATTAGCTGTAAAAGGCAACAATATATAGTAAAAAAGTAAAAAAGTACAACAAAGTACAAATTTGTAAGTCATGTATCATATTGGAGCATTGGTTGAGGAAATTTAACAAAAAAATAAGATTTTGACAGATAGATTGACGGAGAGAGGAGTTACAGTTCTAAATAAAATTCATGCAATAAACTAAGGCTATAATTAAAGTTTATCATACCTTTAGTCTATATTTATAAGTGGAATCAAAATTAAAGTTCTTTGTATAACTTCATATAGCGATTTTCGGAATGTCAAAACGGTGATTCCACATTGTGTGGAATTTGTTGTGTAAAAAGTATTTATGAGATGTAAAATGATTTGTGTTGTGTTAAAAAGATCTTCTAGTCATGTAAAACTGTATTCAAATCCCAATTTACGTTCCAAGTTGTGTGTCAACATTATTCGTTGTCAAAAAACGGTGTACCTGAAAACATTTCAGTTGTTAGTTAATTCATACAGGAAAAGACTGTTCAGAATAGTGAAAATAAGGAAATATTGATGTTGTGGAACAGTATTACAAACATAGAATTAAGCTATATAGCACAGTTTGGTTAAATTTTGCAAAAATAGAAAAAAATTGTAGATTGTTTGAAAATTAACGTAGAAGAAAGATCTAGGTATTGAAATTTACAGAAAATTATGTAGAATTTGAATATGTAAGTGTCATGCTGCAAAAAACATACATAAAGGCATCATTTTCAGTTAAAAAAATTCATAAAACGTCAATATAATTTAACCATAGCAATAGCTTCTTTTGTCTTCAGTTTATAAAAGTTAGAACAGTAGTCAGTCTTTCTTAATTTGCCAAGCTATAAACATGGTTGAGTTACTCCTAAAATAAATAAAAGCAAGTCAAAACTAAGTAAATAAATGGTGAACTTAGTTACCAGTTTTGAAACGTCAAACGACATTCAGAAGTAATCTGTCATCTGTCAAAAAGTGTAATTTTACATCAGTTAAGATTTTTCTCAACTAACCAAATCTCTACTGGAAACTTATACAGGGTGTTAATGAATAGGTGTTACAAACGGATATGGTATGTAAAAAATCCAAAAATAAGTGCAGTTTACTTAATAAACATATGTCCTAAAGCGGCTCATTTTCGAGATACAGGGCGTTGAAATTTAAAAATAATAAACTATTTTTTCCTGTAGCTCCGGTATTAGTTAATATTTCTTTATCAAACTCAACAGACAGATTTACTAGCTTAAAGGATGCATAAATATGGCAGAAACCATTTATTGGCTTCTTCTAGTGGCGTGCGATAGGTGTCGTTTCACCTTTTATCCCCCCTAAATTGTGCGGCACTGTACAAATATTCGTTTTTCGTACGTTATAGAATTTACTAGTATTTTTTACGTAAATAATGTATACTTGTTAGACTTCCATAAAATGAGTAATTATCAAGTTATTAACATTTACATTACTNATGCAATACAATCTGTTAGTTAAATGCTAAATCGAATTTTTCATTTTCTAAACAAATCTCATACTTCAAAATATATCAACATAAGTTAGTGAAACACACCCTGAGGAAGAGTCAGCTCTAAACCAAGTTATTGTACAAGACAAGTTCTTGTACAATTAGTGTCCAGGCAAAATAAAATAAAAAATTACAACAATAAAATTAAAATTAAAATTCAATTAAAATACAATAAATAAATTCAATAAATAAACATTATATTATATTATAAAAAAAATATATAATTACTCAAAAATCATAACAATATATATTATTAGTTTGTTTTATATTTCTCAAAAATTTCGTGTTCTATAACAGCGTACGTAAACCAGCAGGTTTCACTATGCTGTCGGAATGGAGAAGTACTAATCAAGTCCGTAATAAGAACTTTTTAATTGTACAGGAAAGCATATGAAAATAGATAATAATCGTGCTAAAGCTTCACTGTTCCGCAGTGTATTGTCTGAATCGTTAGAAAACACTTTATTTGCAAAATGTATTTCAAAAATCAGTAAAATATTTTGATTGTCATGTACATCTACATTTTTTAATTATAAATAGATAGATACGTATTTATTTATGTTTTTAACTACAGAAAATAACGGAATTATTAATAAAAACCATTTTTACAACAGTAAATATATCTCGAAAATTTTTCTATAATCCAAACACCCCGTAACTTAAAAACAACGCAACCACACAATCCCGTTTTTTCTGCTTTCTCCAGCTGCTCGAATTTCGCTCCACAAATCCGACGGTTTCATTCCCATTCAGCAATTCTTTAAAAGTAACTTCTGCCAACTTGTTCAATACTGTGCATTTTTTAATTAGCATTGACTAATTAGCGTTAACCAACTTGAGTTACGGTCCTGAATCGGACTTACAATGCGGGCCTGGGGGCTTTGTTCACCGCGAACTCTGCGAAGTATGACAATCTTTTCTCTGCTGATAAAGGGCGATGGTGTTTGGAATTATAGCGTGGGTATTGTTTTCAAGAAGATATCGTTGAAGAGTCGATGAATGACGTTCCTTCATCGACGATCGCATTGATTGATGCGATTTTGTTGTTAAGAAAAAGTAGTAAATAAAAGTTTGCTGTATATGTCTTTAAAAACCATGCAATGACGAAAACAGATTCGAAAGTGGGGTAATTTTTCCATATATTTAAAAAAATCGTGGTAGAAGGTAATGCAAAGAAATTTCTAATCAATTTTATATTTTACAATTAGTTTCCTCTTTAAATAAAAGAACATGATTGTCAGATTAGATTAGTAATGAAAAAAATTTCGAACGCAATTATTTGGGCGTGTTTTTGACTAAAAAGTCCTTAAAGTATTAGTTGTATGAGGAACTGTTTTTAGTTTAATATTAAAATTGTCCAAAAATGTTGCCTTATGGATCTACAACATAAACATGTACTAGATATACCTAAAAAATTCTGCAAATAATGTTTCACTTATTTTTACATTATTACAGACGTTTGTCACACCCTGTATGTTAAACTGGAACTCGGAGAAAACAACATACGTCTTAAAAACTGACTGAAGAAACCTGTGTAGTCGATCACAAAGACTTTGACTTGATTTAAAAGCTCTCTTTGACAACGTACCCTTCTTGCAGTTGTACAAACAGCAAATACCTACTTGCCAACCGTCTTGGAGAAATCTTGGCGGCAAAATCCGTTACGCCAAGACGCGTGCCCCTTTTCTTAAGACGGCACGGGAACTTCTCGGGAACAGGCAGGTATCTCACCGGGGGGTTGGCCAAATCAAAAAGCAGCTGTTGGAAGCTTTTGTCAGCGTTTAACGTCTTTTGCCTTTAAGGAGGTATTGTGTGTGACTTACCTGCCGCATTCCGTATGCCTTGCGACGTTTAAAGTTAAGAAAACGCCAGTGGCGTCGCCTTCAAGGGGGTAGTAATAAATAAATTAAAAATTTTTTAACACGGGTGTTATTTAAGTCCTTACAGTTCTTTCTTTCATTTGTGGCATGGTAAAAAATAGAAGAACTATTACACATTTTTAATCATAAAGTTGGTACGTCACTGATTTCAGTTTCCTTCAGATATTTTAATATAAAATACAATAAAATAACATTGTCTTACTACTTATAATAATTTACACAAATTATTTATTCAACAACGAAATACGAATCCCATAAAGTTTGCGATTGAATTGAGGTAAAATAAGAAAAATATAAAAAAGTAAAAATATATAATAAAAAATATATGAAAAAAATTAAAACATTTGCAACTGTGTAAATTTAATAAAGATTTTAAAGTCATCTGCATAGATTATTTTTTGACGATTAAGGTAAATTGTAATGTCGTTAATCAAAGTAAAAAAGCAGAGAAATAGCAGAGGACCCACATTAGAACCGTGGGGTACTCCAGAAGTAATAAGATACTGGACTTGAATCTGTTTTAGCAGTTTTGGTAGATGTATGTTATGATCTGTATGCTCAAATGCTTTTGAAAAATTAGAACATAGATCTATCTTTCGATGCTGATAAATAATTTTAGACATAATCTCAGTAAAACACACAAAATTGGTTGTAGTTGACCTTGTTTCAATAAATTCATGTTGGTTTACAACCACATTCCAAAGACCTTCACAAAATTAGGTAATAAAATAATGGGTATATATTTAGTTGTATTGGATGGGTCGCCATTTTCAAAGACTGGACCAAGAACAACCACTTTCCATCTTGCATTAGGAAGAATTGGCGTATTAAGAGAAATGAATGATTAAACACATTAACTGGTGGGCAAGCTAGAATTTAACCACAATCACAAACGAAAAAAGAAGTAAAACAATATTATATGAAAACTCAGGACCTTGTCTTTGAATTTGAATCTGAAATCCACCTTATTTAATTGTCTTTGAAGACACAACTATCATCTTTCGAAATCGAAGAACAGTGTTTTAAATCAGCGTGACAATAAAGATAAATTGTATTATCGTTAATAAGAATAGAAAATAGAAGAGGACCCAATTTAGAACCGTGATGTACTCCAGAAATAATAAAATACTGACTAGACTTGAATCAGTTATAAATTGTATATTGTAAATAGTTCGACAAGTATGAATTTAAAAGTTCTAGCAAAATTTTTGTAGATGTATGTTGTGATTTATATGATCAAAGCCTCTCGAGAAGCCGGTACATACAGAGTGATTCACAACTTATCCAAAAAAAATTGGGAATAGATGCATCATGAAAAATGGAGTCAATATCATAAAAAAGTTGTTGTAAATTCCTTATAGTTTCCGAGAAAAAAAATTATTGAAGTAGTATTTTCAACCTTTACATCGCTTGTTATTGCAGTTTCTAGCGTCTTTCACCCACGTGGCGATTCCGAATACTGAAATCCGATTTTAGTATTATCGTTGTTCCGATAGTGTTTACATTAGTTTTTCAAGTGTCAAAAATGGCTTACGTGTACAACAAAACTCGGAGTTGATGTATATAGTTTTAATTTGTGGTGGAACATTTGTGTCCTGAATCACCCTGTATAACATCTGCCTGCACATGTTGTTCGATAACATTAGAAATAAACTTAGTAAAACAAACAACATTCGTTTGTAGTTGATGATGTTTTCAAAGAATGGAAAAATGCCAGTATACAACGACATTTCAAAGAACAAATAGTTAGTCTATAGTTACTTTGGATGGCCAGTTTTAAGAAATGGGTACAGGACAAGCATTTGCCGTTTTACATTAGAAAAAATCCCTTATTAAGAGAAAGCGATTAAAGAAATTACCTGGTGGGTAAGTTAGAGTATAACAATAATCGCTAACAAAAAACTGGGAATTTGGTCTGGAAAAGATATTAATTAAATTTTAAATTTATTCTTTCTGCTGTCCTGTAGGCCCTGTACACCTGCAGGAAAAAATCTCAAAAATATTCTGCAATGTCGCTGGAATTATACAGGGTGTAACGGATGTTGATGGCTAAACTTCAGAGGGTTATTATACAAGTAATTTTCAACAATATAGTATTATAAGATTTTTTTGGAAAGTTGATAGTTGCTCTTTTATTTAACACTTTTTGATTTCAAAAATTTTTTACCATTTTATATAGAAACAAAATTATGTTTGTTATTCATACAGCCACATCAAATTTAGACATACCATCGGAAAGAGCGTTAAATTTACTACAAGAGGAGCATATTTGAGTGTTTAAAAATCTTCTATACTAGGTGCTGTGAAATAATTGTGAAATGAGCAAAATTAGTGGTATCTCCTTATTGGTGGTAACGCCAAAAAATTGTTAATGAGGGCGTGTTTTTTCTTCAACAAAAACTACTGTATTTAGTAAGCTTTTCAATGATATATCAACTTTTGAGTTTGGTATTTTTTTTTGGCAACAATATCAAGGACAACCGTAAAAATCGAAAATACACAAACTTTATAGTATTTTATTTTTATTTTTATTGTTGAAAAAATTATTTATAACTTAGTAACATGTTTACAATGACTTAATAATTTTCGATGTAACCTCCCCCTTGACGGATACATAAAGCGCACCTTCACCACACGAAAGCAACTGTGCGACGCACTTCTCCATTTTGCTATCGAAGTAGCTCCCAACAAGCAAACATCCTTTGTTCGAGCTGTTCTCGAGTTTCAATTGGTACTTCATATACCAAAAATTTTAATCCACCCCACCAAATGAAGTCTAACGGAGTTAAATCAGGACTTCGAGGAAGCCACCTAACTGTACCAAAGCTTCCTATCCATCTATCTTCATAATGCTCGTTTAGCCATGCCCGAATCTCCCTGCTGTTGTCTGCAGGGCAACCATCCATTTGAAGCCAGGAATTAATCCGAAAATTTAAAGAAACCTCTTCTAATATATTATGCAGTTCGTTCTGAAGATCAAGAAATGCCTCTGCATTTAATGTATTTTCTAGTATAATTGGTCTAAGAACGTAATTTCCAATTATACCCATCCATACGTTAACTTGGAATCTGTATTGATTATTGGAGGGACGGTTTTATTATCTTTGCCCTTGATATTGTTGTCAAAAAAAAATAGCAAACTCAAAAGTTGATATATCGTTGAAAAGCTTACTAAATACAGTAGTTTTTGTTGAAGGAAAAACACTTCCTCATTAACAAAATTTTGGCGTTATCATCAATAAGGGGATACCACTAATTCTGCTCATTTCACAATTATTACATTTAACTTTTTACAGCACCTGGTATAGAAAATTTTTTAAACACTCATATGTGCTCGTCTTGTAGTAAATTTAACGCTCTTTCCGATGATATGCCTAAATTTGATGTAGCTGTAAGAATAACAGAGATATTTTTGTTTTTATGAAAAAGGGCTCAACATTTTTTTATATCAAAAAATGTTAAATAAAAGAAAAACTATCAACTTTCCAAAAAAATCTTATAATACTTTTTTGTTGAAAATTACTTGTATAATAACCCCCTGAAGTTTGGCCATCAGCATCCGTTACACCCTGTATAAAAAATCCATATAAAACAGTTTGTTTTCTTATTTTTCTGATGACGCCAGAAATGTTCATTTTGCCAAATTATTTAGTTAAGTTCATAGTTATCCGACACAGAGGATTCGTATCCGTAGGTACAATCTTTATAAACCGATAGACAACCTGCAATTGCCACGAAGTACTAATTGTAGGTGATTTACACTTCCGGCATACGGGCGTAGGTGTGCCACTGTCTTACATCTTTATCCACGGCCCACCTAGTCCACAACATCAACATGACTGTTTGCGTACAAAATGTATTAATATCACCTAAACACGGCAGCGTCATGTCATTGAATTCAAACGCCAATTATGGGCCAATTGGGCATTCATAATTAATATGCTTGTATTAGCCGTGGTAAAATATTAACGCTAACAACTGTTGCTCGCCCTGCACGCCCAGCGCAAGGAATTACGACAGCCGAGGTAAGCTGGAAAGCGGCATCACCTAAATTTCTTCTTTGACCCCCTAAAGGTTCAAGCCCGCATCGTGTAAGACCACGCGTGTTGGAAAAATCACCTGCTTAGATGCAGGCCCTCGCGATAAAGGAATCTTGTCGCGGTGTTTGGAAATTTACGGTAAAAATTGATAGTCTGGTGACTTTTTTCGTAAATGCAGTTTGTTGCCAATTATCGTGTGACTGAAATGAGTATCGTTAACGATTCTGCCAAATTTTGGATGTTTAAAATATCAAGAAAGCTGTTCTACGAGTGATATTTTGAATGCTTTTGCAAACTGTTTTAGTAGTTCATACTTCAGTGACGGCTCGTCGTATGAAGCAACTACTATTCTACTATTAACCTAAATAAACAGTTAGGTAAACTAATTTCCAATTACCTGTTACATTTATCAAAAATTAAAATAACAGTATAAGTAAATAATTGTTTGAAAATTGAATATCGCGCCGCTAGCCGTTTCTATTGGCGCAGCGTTGTATACTGTTACTCCCTAGTCCTCACCACAGTGAGGCAAAAAATTCTTTGCTTGTAGTCGCATCACACTTGCCTACAGCATACTACAGTTCCCCCTCCAAGCGAGGCGGTTAAAATAACGTGATTTAGGAGCGAACTGAGGCCGGCTCAAAGATGCTCGTACTTGTCTTGTAGCTTCAGTTCGCGGTAGTGTCTGATGTCAGTGTGAGTACAAAGGCTTTCAGGATAAGAACAAGGCAGGTATTAATTTAAAGTAAATAAAAAACAACCTCTTTACAACAAAACAACGTAAGACTAAATTTAACGTAATTTAATAGATACTTATTATACAGGGTGTTAAAAAAAGAGTGTAAAATATTTCAGGAGGTAATAGTATGAACCAAAATAAGCAGAAAAGTCTTAATAAACATGGGTCCGCAAAGTAACGGTTGCGGAGATATGGACCACTATTCGTTTTTCAAACATTTTATTTTATTAGGAATAAACCGACAAAGGAAGCTTTTAACAAACAAAAAACAAAGTTACAGAAGATGTTCAAAGTGCCCTCCGTCCATTTCCAAGCAGGCACGACATCTTCGTCTCAACGATATTCGAACTCTTTCGAAAACACCCTCCTTGGTTTGGATTTCTTGACACTTTTGATTAATCCGTAGCTGCAGCTCTTCCAGGCTATTTACAGGAGTACCATACACTAATGTCTTCAAATATCCCCAAACAAAGAAATCTAGAGGGTTCAGATCAGGCGATCTTGGAGGCCATAAAACAGGTCCGGCCCTTCCTACCCATCTATGTGGAAAAGTTTGGTGTAAATGCTCTCTAACGGCCATGGAAAAATGAGCTGGAGCACCATCATGCTGGAACCACATTTGTTGCCTCTGATTCAAAGGAATGTCTTCCAAAAACTCATACAGTGTGTTCTGCAGAAAGTTGAGGTAAGCAGCGCCTGTTAATCGGTTTGGTAAAACAACAGGACCTAGAAACCTGTCACCTACAATACCCATCCAAATGTTTAATGAAAAACGTGCCTGATGTCCAGATTCTATTAGAGCATGAGGATTTTCGTCGGCCCAAATATGCGTATTGTGAAAATTAAACACTCCATTTCTTGTGAACCCGGCCTCATCAGTAAAAAGAATGTTTGCAAGAAAACGAGGGTCTTCAGCATCATGACGTAGAAACCAGCGGCAAAAAACCAAACGTGCTTGATGATCATTTATTGGATTTAAGGCCTGTACTCGTTGCACATGGTATGGATAAAGCAGTTGCTCGTGAAGGATTCTCCAAACAAGAGGACCACTAATTCCTACCTCGGCTGATATTCTCCGCACACTCGTACCTGGATTCTGCTCTACCAGTGCTAGAATTTCTTCTTCTGCTCTAGGAGTGGATACCGACCTTGGTCTTCCGGATAAATGGCACTGTTTGCTCAAGGAACCGGTATCACGCAATCTTTGGTGAATTCTTCCAAACATGCGTTGTGAAGGAATCTGGCGATTTGGATAAGCGTCAACATAAAGACGTCGCGCTTCGGTGGCGTTCCCATTAGCACGACCATACATGAAATGCATGTCTGTTAATTCTGCGTTAGAGTAACCAGCCATAGCGAAAGAAAACTTGTGCACTGAGAACAACTGTCAAATACGTACTGTTTATTTCACTAAACATCAACCAACTATTATAAGAAAATACACAACGTTTTTGCAAAATAAAAAAAGGGGCTAAAAAACATAAAACATTCCATATCTCCGCAACCGTTACTTTGCGGACCCATGTTTATTGAGACTTTTTTGCTTATTTTGGTTCATATTATTACCTCCTTAAATATTTTACACTCTTTTTTTAACACCCTGTATTATGAAATACTTACATAGGTAGCTAATAATGAAACTATCCACAATATTGTTTTATCTCTTGAAACACATTTTTCAAGACGTAAAATCACTAGTCAACGAATTTCTGAATTAAGAAACGAAGAAAAATTTTAAAATATTTTAATTATGCGAAAAATATTACTGGACTACCAAGTAAACGGGGCAAAAGTTGCGACGAATTACAAATATTTTCCAAATATATTTCCCCATAATTAAGTATCTATCTACTCGTTTTGGGAATTTACATGATTTAAATTTTTTTGCTTTAATAGATTCCTCAAAATTTCCCGAAAAATCGTTTCAATGTATATTACAAATGTATCCAAAAGTTTTTGAAATAGATAGGTTGAAAAACGAACTTAATATTTTGTACAGAGACGAACAATTTTGTAATTTAGAAGTTCAAAAAACGGTATACATACAACGATTTTAAAATTATATTTTCGAAAACACAAATTATTTTGCCTAGTTTTAACAATTCCTTTAACAAGCGTCTCGGTAGACAGAAGCTTTTTGTGTCTTAAGCGCATTAAGACTTAGAAATACGATGACACAAGAGCCCTTAAACAACTTATCAGTGATGACGATAGAAAAAGAACTATTGAAAGTCTTATCTGTCAATCAATTCCTCAATCCTCAATTTCCTCAAGATTCAAAATCCTCATTTCAGATCCTCAGATTTCCTCAAGATCCTCAATTTTGTGAAGACATTATTAGTAAATTTGCAAATTTAAAAGACGAACGAATAAACCTGTTTTATAAGAACAAATATTTTGTTAAAAGTGGAGGCAAACGAAAAGCTGGCAGCGTTGTTTTATGTAAATAGATTAGTTGGCTGGCTACCTTATGAAAATTTGTTTTTATATTTTTGTTAATTATTAGGTAAATACATATATCATTTGTTTTTTTCTGTTTCTTAATTTTATTGTAAATTCAATTTTTAAAGTTCTAATATTAAATAATAACATAATAAAGAATGACGTGGAAATTTATTCCTACTTATTATTTGAGAGCGGATTAATAAAATATCCAAATAGTTGCGTATTATTTTTTATAAAATCTGAATGAAAATCCTGCTCGTGAACTTCAGTTTTCTGTTGACCTACCAAAAACCTCACACTGAAGAAAAGCGACAAATATAAAATACACATCATTACTATCTATCATGTACTTCAAAAAGTTTGTTGATGTTGATTCGAATTAAAATTTAGATAACTGTTAGCGGGAGTTTCTTTCCTATAAATACTTACTTCTAAAGAATTGTGTTTTTTTTTTTAATTAAAGTATATAGTGTATTATTTCTATTACCAAAATAGATTTAATTGTTGGTTCTTTGTTATTAATATTGTCGAGATTGGCAAAAGGTCAAATTGTAAAAATATTGTCTACATATCTCCGCTAAATGGTGATCATTTTTTAAAATTATTGAAAAACAATAAAGATTTAACTTAAAATTGAAATAATGAGGACCTCTTTGCCATTCCGAAATCTTGTTTATAAAATTCATTACCTAATTGCAAACATGAAGTTTTTATACATAAATTTAATAATTTCATTATATTTTATACTACAGGGTTCCGTTCTGAGACCATTATTATTTGTTATAATAGTAAATACTGGTACTAATGTTGTATATACCTTTGTTTGCTTTATGATGATGGCTTTAAAGTTTTCACCATTTGTCAAAACCTTAGAAAACCTTTTATTTTAATTCTGCACTCTCCTGTTTCCTAATTGGGTGAGAACTTATATATTCAAATTTTTTTGGACAAAATATTTATTATGAAAATATTTATTAGCAAAATAACTGTAGATAAAAGTTATGATAAAGTTTTTCTCTTGGTTTCTTCTTTCTTCACACCCTGTATTACAAAATAACTATATTTATATGGAGTTAAGCAAGGCGAATCGAATTTTCGAACCACCAGAAACAGTCCCCGGCGTTCAACAGCTTAACAACGCGCGATCTATCCCCTCAAGATCAACAAACCCCTAATATCAGGACTGACATTGAACGACGAACAATACCGTTGGATTTCAAAGATAGGGACAGATGTTCACTAGTGAAACCGTTACGAACTATCACGATCGCCTCTTTGCTTTTTATGCGGTACCTAGAAGCGTATTCACCCCTGCACCCCTACCACCGAAAAGCTAGACGTAATCGAGGACCCCTCTTCGTCATAGTTAATAAAAAATGGAAAAGTTATTTGGAGAACGGTAAAAAATGGGAATTTATTACAATGGTAATTTAGTTTTTTCAGTCCAAAAAGGAAAGGACCCTATAAGTTGATACATAATTTTTTCAAAGAGGGTCGCATTAGGGAAAAAGTAATCCGTATGTCGAAATTTACAATACGTCACTACCTAGAACTTATTATTTGTTTTTATTAAAATAAACTTTGAAATTAAGGTGATATATTTTAATACTTACTGGCTTACCACGATATAAATGTTTTGGGACCGCTGACTCTGTTAATAGCTAATTGATTTTTATCGAAAAAAAATTCACTGACGCTGACTTCATTCGTTGTACACAAAGATGAGTAGTTAACTCCCATTTTTGTATGTTTGACAGCCTTATAATCTTTTCATAACAAGAAAACACAGCTAAACGTAAAAATGTAGAAAAATCAAAGACATTAGTTCACAAATAATTATGCTTGAAACAAACAAAAATACACATATAATGTTTCTGTGTATTCCAGCGAATCTCGTGCTATCTACTGCCACACCTATTCACCTCTTTTTATGTAGGGTACGATTCCAGTGGTTCTCAATAAGTTTCAACAACCATGATTAATAGTAATTTTGAGCACCATTTTGCAGTTCCAATGGTTGTGATTGTTAAAAATTTTTATTGTTAATGCATTTTACTTAAAATTCAAAAACCTCTTCAAGTTTGCAAACACATTTTTTTCATAATTTAAAAATTTGACAGAACGAATCAAATAAACCTAATATTTTATTTATTAAAAAAGAACCACTTCTGTCTCGTCTGAAGATGGAACGACTTGTGTCCGAAACGTGCTTATCTGTTGAAATCCAGAGTGTAATTGTGTCTTTCTTTTTAGGGAGTTCTACTATATCCAAATGGAAAAATACGCTAGACAAGCAGTATCCGAAGGCGTGAAAAATGCAGAGGACCTCCATGTTGGAGGAGATTCCGAACTGTATCGAGTGCTCAACCTGCACTACAATAGAAACAATCACATCGAGGTATGGGGGCCACAGGTTCGTGAAGTAGAGAGATATCTCGAACCCAAATCTGTGCATTTTTTTATTTTTTTTATCTTTGTTTTATCTATTCGATGGTTTTTTTCTACAGCTGGACTGTACAAAATAACACCTACTTGCGAGTTATTTTTAAAAAAAGGAAGTGGAATGAGGTCTGGAGATCTAGCTGGCCAACAGACACGTTTCTCCAAACGTTTCTTTTTATATTCAAAATTTATTTTAAGACAAAGTTACCCATTACATTAGAATGTAAAAAAATATGCAGGTTGTCTTTAATTTGGTTACCAAGCTCTACAGGGTGTTCTTTGTTCAAAATTAATACAAAGACTTCACTTAAACTATGGGCCAATTCCGATTCTTTACAAAGATACAACACTGGGAAGATGATCTACTGACAATGGTTTTTACCAAATTTGGTTGTAATTCTTTAACTGATTTAGAAGATATTTAAAGAAACATTGTCAAACAGATCTAGATAAGATGACGGAATAATTGGTCCCTAGCTCCTTTGAACTTCTTGAGTTTCTTCTTTTGCAACACCTACTAGAAGAAGTCGCATTAATATAATCCTTCCACCTAAATTATATGCTATCGTTTTGGTTGCTGGAAAATTGTTGAAATTAACCTGTCTTTAATTTCAAGTCTAACAAAATACAGTCTCATCAGTCATTTGCTTTTAATTCTTATGATTTGCATAATTTCTACCACCATTTTATTATTATTATTTACAGAGGCATCAGTGGGATCGAGATGTATTCTCTGTTAATGTTTTAGTCACATTTATAATAACATATTAAATATACTGAACAGAAGTAGAAGCTACCAGTATAGGAATATTCAGAACTAAAATCTTCTATATGTCCTAGCAACTTTTCATTAACTAATATTCTCCTACAATTTTTTATTTCAGTATAATTTAATAACAAAAGGGGAAGTCTACCAGTAATTGTATAGAACCATCTCTATTATAATTTATATTTGAAGCCAGTGATCAATGAAAGTGCTTCTTTCGCTAGAAACATCTATAGTTTGACCATTTTGTTGACACTTAGTGTGTTAGTATTAATTACTAGAACATGAAGTGACATCTACTGGTTTCTTTCTGTGTGTATAATGGCAATCACAGTATAAAACTGACATATACATATGTAGGTTTTAAAAATATTTGTAGTGTAACAGTAACAACAGTTTCCATTGAGTGTTTTCAATTTTTTTCTGAACCTTTATAGACAAAGTCAGTAATGGTAATTACTGGTACACTTACCCTACGAGCTGAATTAATTCTTATACGTTAACTTCTATTTTTAATCTTCTTATCAAACAAAATACACCAAAACGATTATCACTTCAATTTCTGAATCATCAGAAAGGTCCAAACGAGACCAAGAAGTATGGAGTAAGGGTGATGATGATTTAATGGCGGTTTCGGTTGCAGGTTCCTTCGAACTTCCGATTCGTGGTAGAGCAGACCCTCAGGGAGTTCTTCAAGGCCATCCAGGAAGGCAGGGATGCCGAACAGTCCTGGAAGAAGTCCATCTACAAGATCATCTCCAGGCTGGACGATCCCGTCCCGGAGTACTTCAAATCCCCCAACTTCCTAGAACAGCTAGAGTGACCTGCCTGTCAGGCCAGGTCAAAGTCGGCTGCGGAAGGCAGCCAGTGGTTGCCCACAGGCAGCGCCTGTTAGTACCATCGGTACTAGCGGTCCGTAACACCAGAGAGAATCGGTGACGTATGTTATCTTACAGACTGTCAACAGTTTTCGTTGTTTTTAAATGGTTTTGAAGACGTCGATGTTCAGAAGAACCTTGCCATCTTTGATCGCATTCGGACACTTGTTAAATAGTCGTGTTAAGTTGGCAGGAAGACTATAAAAATGCCTCAGGCTTAAGTTCGTTTGTGCGAACAGTGAATACAATTCAATCAATTTGCCAGTGATTACCTGAATCTTTACCGGATAGAATTATTGACGTCAAGTCCTCAGTTTCTTAAACCAGCAGTTAGCAAAGTTCAAAATCTGCACTCTTTCCGTTTACCTCTGGCATCTACTTGTTTGCTGCCACTGTAAACTGTGCTGTGCTTGTACCACTTGTAAATAGATAGATCTACTTGTATATAGTATTTATCACTTATTTTAACTTATATGATTATTATTACATTCCTAACCAAAGTTATATTTTTGCTAGTCTATTTTTTGCAAATAATTATTTTATTTTATTTATTTCAGCGCCATAGATTGAGGACAGTCCAGCAATTACCTCTTTCTGTGGTACTGACAAAACCCGGTACTTGCAATCCTTCTTGGTATTAAATACTGACGGATCGCAACTATCCTCATATATTAAGTAGATATGCCTTTATGATTATGATTTGACCTGTAACAAGTGCTAGAATCCATAACAAACATCTTATCTCAAAAGAAATCCATTCACATCAACACCTTTCACTCTGCTCGTTGTAGAAATGAAGAGGAAGACAATGTTCTTGATAACCATCAAACATGTATGATACTAGATGGTGACTTTCCCATACAATTTTTGTTTGTCATAAATAAGGGTTTTAGAGGAAAGTTGTCGTGTGGTATTTTCAATCCTAGGTTTAACTAGATGTACAATTATATTTAAACAAAGACAAAATTATCTAGAATGCTGTCTGACTATCTTCAAAGATTGTACGTATTAAATTAAATTTTTGCAGAAATCAATAACAATATCATCTTTGACTTTCGTAAACATGACTATTATGTATTCTAGCATTTCCCTTTTTTGTTTTGTACCTCGATATTTTTACTTTTAATTTTGATTGCATTCTTTGTGTTCCGACTAGTTGCTATTTGTTTATTTTTGTAGCATATCTGCTTGATATATTGCATTATTATTACCATTATTATTTTTAAGTTTTCACTTGCACAATAATAGTGTAGTAATACACGATCTCCCTATCACAGTGTGAGGCAACTAGTCAAAAATAATAAATATATATAGTTTTAATTTTTTCGTTTTGCTTTTCGTTTTCGTTTTCTTCTTCTTCTTCTTCTTCTTCAGAGATCCAGTGGCAGTTTACAGTGGGGTGGGAACAATTTAGGTCCAGACAGAGCAAATTGTACATAAAATTTCTGAACCAGTATTCCTTCTGATCCCTTAAGAATAGATAAGTCACAACCAAAAGGTCCCGGGGTAGTTATCCCGGTCTACAGCTAGACCGGGGGTGTCGTGATTTTGCTGTTCCTAAAGTTATATATTCGAAACTGCCGAAATTCGAAAGACTGCCATTCATTTAAGGTTGAGTTATGGCCTTGGTTGTCGTTAAAACGTTCAGTTGCTTTTCAAAATTAATGGTTTGGATATTATTGGAGATGTTGAGTTGACGTTTCGTTTAGTCTCGGGACCTCTTCAGGTACGTTACATATTAAAACGTTTTTTAAAATTTAAATGTTAATATAGTTATTTATTGAGATAAAGTATTTAACGTTGTCGATAGTAAAGTACCCATTGCGGGCAGTCCTCAAGCTCCCAACGCTCGGTTCTTCAAAACAACTCTGTAATTATTAATATAATAAAAAAACATACTGGGATAACCTAAGTCAGCACCACGAAACAGTTACAAACTTTAAAACAAAGTGAAAACGCATATCTCTAATCTAATTCAACATAACCTCAAAACAGCATAACCAATATCGCTGCTACATAACCTCAAATTGTGATATATCGAATGTTTTGCAATAATGTACTACATTTTCTAATAATAATAATACAAAACTGCAAAGTAGGTTTTTTGTAATATAGGGCACAATTTATTCTATGGATTTTACCAATGTTTTCAAAATAATTACACTCCTGTTATCCTTTTTGCCTTCCTGTCTAGGACAAAATGGTAAAGAGCAAGGTTTCAAGAAATTTTCATTGTAAAGAAATATACAAAAAAAAAACAATTGAATGTTGCACTTCGGGATATAAACCAAATTTTTGTGTCTTTTAATATTCTTTTATGATTACAATAATATATATTTGTTCGATATTTGTTTTGATAATTTGCATAATTGCCGGTTTATTTACTGACCTTCCAATTAATCACTGTTGCCATTGAAAGAGGGCGTAGAGAGTAGATTTTCCGTTATTAAACTTACTAAACAAATTTTCTAGATTAAAAAAAATACCTTTTTTTAAGGTCTAGTCTTATAATATCTGCATCCTGTTCTA
Organism: Anoplophora glabripennis; assembly: GCF_000390285.2. Lineage (NCBI taxonomy): Eukaryota > Metazoa > Arthropoda > Insecta > Coleoptera > Cerambycidae > Anoplophora > Anoplophora glabripennis. The sequence continues at coordinate 404,244 of NW_019416397.1, read as the reverse complement.
GTCAACATGTTATATTGCAAACAAGCTTTTTTATAATATCTTGTTCATTCTTCGTTCAGTATACTCTTTAAGTCATGTACCTACATTCTCAGATGTGTTTATTTTATCTTCCTGAATCATATTAAGAATTACATATTATAGAACATAAAATTAAATTAACGTTTCCACTGTTTTGCGATCTTGATTAGATATCCAAGCCAAGGTTTTAGTTGGATAAAGATCAATAAATAAAAGAACACTATATTTTAAAACATTTAAATTATCCTCATAAATGATTATTTAAAGCATGTTCTTTGTCTACAATATAAAGTATACTACACTATAAAACACCTTTATAGTGTAATATGTTTTTATTCATAAAATATTAAAAGTATGTTTAATAGATTTAATAAGATGAAAGCATAGGTTCCACAGCACTTTTGACTTTATCTTTTACGGAGGTGTCAAATTGTGAAAATAGATATATGTCATGTACATATGATTGTAATTATAGAAAGCAGAGGGTTACAAAATATACAAGTTGGTCCATTTAAAAGAGCACAAGTTCTTTTTTGATTTTTTTTTGAGATAGTAAGAAAATTTCGTAAGCGCTTTAGTCTTTACAGTTTTTTTCTAAATGGAAGTTCTAAAAGATAAGAGAAGTAGAATTATGTGATTATTTTTGTTTGCATATTATGAAATTATTGAATAATCTATACTGGATGTTTCTTATGCTGCAATCCTTGAAAATTTCAGGGTACTACTTTTTTGAGGTTAGGTTTTTGGAGTAATTAATAGGATATTCTTATGTACTTTTTAATTATACATAAAAATGTACTTTTATCAACATTCATTAAAAGTATACTACCTCTGTTTACTTTTTGTTTCACGTAAAATACTTATATTTGAAACTATTTAATAAATGACTGAACTCTACCAGAACCAAAAAATATATATACCTAGGTGTAAACCTGACAGGCCTACCTCCACATTTTGTTCTTTAACAAGAGAATAATTTTATATAGAATTAAAAAGCACGTAGGACTAGTATTAATGATCTTAAAATCTTAACCTCAAAAAAGTTTAACACAAAATTTTCAACAAACACAGTTTATAAATTACTTAAGGAATAATAACTAAAAAAATATTTATGGCCTCTGAAAACATAATTGTAAACAACTGATGGTGGACTCATTGAAAGAATCTTCTTAATATTTGATATTCTACTGCTCCTAGAACGTATATTATTGCAAAACATTGTGTATATAAAATGTAAAATTATTTGTTGATCATTTTCAATATATTGTATGTAATTTTAGTTTTACATTAACAAAAACGGATTAAAAACATGAGTAAAAGTTATTTTTTGTTATGTAGTTATTCAGAATGCAAAATATTACACATTGATTGATATGAAAGTAAAAAAAAAGATCAGAAGTTTATTATTTTCAAACCTGGCTTGGGTTATCGCGGGAAAAACAAAATATACATATGTAAATAAGCTTATCTCCATGCAATAGATGAAAACTGGTAGTAATTCTGCACATATTCGGTGTTACTTTCGAAATATAAATAAAATAGCGAATCGGGTAAAAACCTGAGTACAAAAGTTTTTGGACTGGCCGCGCGTGACACACAACAGGGATAATGAAGTGAATACCCAAGTGCTTTATTTTTAAATGTTACTTAGAGCAAATCCTGCAGATTTTCACTTAGCTATGGGCCGGCGGCGGCCCTAAAGGGGACCGCACACGAGCGAGTAAATCCCGAGACTTACCTGACTCAACGATCCCGGGAGATACTCGCCGCGTGCGGTCCGTCCGCTTTAGGCCGGAAGCGCGCCGTCCGAGTCCTAGAACTTGACACAAGACCTCAAAAAGTTACTGTTGGTTTTAACAATTCACCCAACTTTAACTTGCTGCCACAGAATTTACCGACGACGATGATGACTCCAAAAGCGCGGCCGAAGGGCCCGCACCAATTCGCGCTTAGCCCTTCCCGGGGCTACACGAATTGTTGAAGACAAATCTCACAGATGAATTCAGAAAAGGCCTGGACAAGGCCCAGGAGGAATTACATTGCTTTCTGGATGAGACTGTATAAGTAATTTTTGAGGTCGCTCCAAGCCCGATGTCGGGCCGTAGTGTAGTTTCCCTTCTTAGGTAGGACCCCAGCATTGTTCCTTTTCAGTTGGATTCTAGGGAGCCGCCCAAACGTCCCGGTCTGGACAGAAGCGAAAGCCGCAGCTGTCCTTATACGTAACAAACCGAAATTCTAAGCAAAAATCCGGAAAAAACTAGAACAAAACATAATCGGAATTCCACAAGGAACAGTTTGGGGGTCGCTAAAATACTCAAGAACTTTTAAACCGAAAAATTATCAAAAAATAAATAATTCACAGCTGTAATTGATTAATATTATACAAGACCAAAATTAGCTTGCAATAATTTGCCTGAACATTCTACAATCCACGACTAAAAATAAAATAATTCGTTTATACAGATGTAGAGAAAATGATGCATGCTTTCTACTAGAACTACAGACTCTTAAAGCCTTCAGTCTCTGAAAGTTTTTCTGTAACTATTAGAGATGAAACAATTCAGTTTTGCACAGAACAGAACCACAAAACAATCTAACAGTCAGAATACTAATTGTCTGAGGTCTACAAAGACGGTAAAAAATGGCAGAAAGTAACCTGTATCGAAGGTATTATAAAAGTATAACCAGACCCCTATAAGGACGAAAGCAAAGTTTCAAATGATGATGTTGCCATAACCAATTATTCTATCATCAATTAGGTACATCAGCAACATTATTAACTTCATCGGTCGAACACACCAGTCCTCATCATTGTTAGTCCTCATCAATATGCCATATGTGTAACAACCGACAGACGATCCAGACTTAGATTCATTAAATCCAGTAAAGTACTAAGTACAAATAAAAGATGTAAGATGTACATCACTGTATTTACTCCTTTCCTGGATGTAGGGAATTTAAGCAGATGGATCATTCATCGGTTGTCGCACTTATGGCATACTGATGAATGCTAACAATCGTTATAATCCTAGCTATAGCAGAGTAGTTGTGGCAATATTGTGACTTGACTCAATGTTTCCACACATCGTCATATCCGTATTTAGATATATTAATTCACTTGTTACAGATCATTAACACAAATGTACATCTACACTTTTTTGTCAGTTAAGTTTTGTTTAGATATTTATACACCAATGAATCCACAGGTTCTATTTCAAGATCGGAGTGATCGAGGTTATTGTTGATGTTGTCTGGTTGTTAGGCATTACCATTACCTCCTAGATTAACAAGGTCTCCAGGCTTCAGGCGAGACGTCACGTCATTAGTGAAAGATGCATTACTCACTAAAGCCATAAATCGATTATGAGATGGATTCACGTGTTAGAAATTCTGTCAAATTAAAAAGATATGAAAGATGTACTAGCTAAATTACATATTTAGTTGTTTGGTTAGGAAAAAAATCATTGCACAACATAAGATGAAACGGAAATGCTAAACACTACTGTTGCATGTTCAAAAGATTGTAAAACTGCGATTGATACACAAAAGAACTTGTGGAAATATTTAAATTAATTCAATTGACTTAAAAATGTAAAAATATATTTTTACTGGCATTTAGTTTCTCTACTTATGTGATTTCATTTGCCACAAAACATCATTTTAAGTTTATGTATTTCTTTAATCCATAGGCTTATTTTAACAGGTACAAAATATTGGATAAAAATGTGAGATTTCGGAAAAACTTATTAGATACATTTTTTTTGGCTTGTGAAAATTTTAATACTTATTCTTGGAACACCCTGTTATAGAATTATTTAAAATCGCGTTTTACATAGTGATTAATCTTGCGACAATTGCCGGAGTAATTAACTGAGTTTAGTGGTTGAAAATCATTTATAAATTCTATATTGTGATGACCTAGCCAGGGGAGTTTGTAGATAAAAATTGCTCCAAATATATAGAAATTTTAGATATAAGTAATATAGGTTGCACTGCACACAGTCCATAGACAAACAGGCTTTAAAAAACAATTAATTAATAATCACTTTGTTCGTTAAGAAAATATAAAAACAAAATTGATTGTTAAAAATAAAAATTTATATCATTAAAATTTCCTAGGGAAACAATTGGATTTAAATTGGAATTAAAAACATAATTTAGGTATTATGATGATCAAACATTGTTTTCTTCTGCTCTTGATTTATTGGTTTTTCTATATATTTTTAAAATTTTTTAAATAGTTCTTCTATAATTTTTTTCGTTGCTCTATAATTGAATTTATGTCGTAACTTTATACATTATTATCTCCAAATTAAATATATAGACTAAAATTTCTAGATAACATACATATACCTAATTCATTTTGATGAGTTACCTCAATTTATATTTTTAATGTTATATAAACATTTTTGTAATGATATATATCAGTTTTACTTCAAAACAATGGAACCTATCGAAATGATACATTTTATTGCAAAATTGTCCAAAATTGTAAATAATATTTCAAACAAGCAGTGAAAAAGTTCATCAATTTATAATTTAAAACAGATTTAGCCACAACCTCCCAGTTTGAGACGCCTCTGACTAGATTTTTAAATAATTTTTGACCATTAGATTAAAATCTAAGAGTGGTTTTATTATTGTGATGAATTTATTATATAAAAAAAAACAACTTTCAGAGGCTGCATCTACTTTAAGCGATTTTAAACCCTTTATGAGATATTTCTGAGAATGTACCAGTAAAACATTGCAGGCTAATTTTAGTCTCTCACTTATTCCGGCTTAATTGGAATTAGTTGATGACTTTTTTAAAGTATATTATTTTTAACGTCAATCCTATGAGAGTTATTTATGTTAGAATGAAAGAAGTTGTTCCACAAAAATTTGTATTTAAATAAAATGCTACAAGTTTGTTGAACAAGAATTTACTTTGCATCGTCAGACCACAATTTCGATTGAGAATATCAGACTGAAATGTTCTTGGTAAGGTATATCTTTCGATAAAAATTCTGGTCTAAAGATGTGAGATAATTAGTTGCTCAGGAAATCAGTAGCATTGTACTTAAATACAGAATTTTCTTTCTTTCTATTCTAATATATTATTTTCTCTTTTTCCTCAATGGTTACCCTGAATCTAACTTTTCCATAAAGCGACGGAAAGATACTTATCAACAGTTTCAGTTGTTATTTAGATCCATATGGTTTTTCCTGTCATGAAACAGATGTGGTAAAAATTGAAAAGGGTTCCAAATTATACCCTTGTGGAACCTCTTTTGGTATTTCTAATCTTACTGAACCATGCAGCAAATTAATATATCAACTTGCACACAGCAAATAGCTGCCGATTTTGAAGGACGCCGCCCCAAATTATTTCCTTGCGGAACTCCTTTTGGTATTTACCATTTACTAAATCAATGAACCAACTTGCAGACACGAGCGAACGACTGCAACTTTCGCCGATATTCAGAGTGGGGGTGTTTGGCGCTGGCTCCCAACCAGCGTTTTGCAACTTTTGGCCGTTTCAAGGATCTTGATTTACCGCGTTATTTTGCACCGTTTGGTTCCATATGCACACACATTTGGACAACATCTTGGCGATATGCGGTTCACCAGGCGACCCCTAGCGGGTCCGTCCGGCAACCACGGTATGCGTGTGGAGGTTGATCTTCTTCTTTTGTGTTACAGGAGGTACTTCTACTTTACAGAAAAAAAAATACGCTGTTCGGAAAAAACGTTTAGGTCACCGGTTCAAAAATGATACATAAAAATATCACGAAAAAAGTACAAGCTTATTTTAAGCACCTCTGCGCCTTAAAATTAAATTCGAAGCAAAAATGATATGAGTGTGTATAACCAAAATCTGCCTTATTCTATTTTCTTATGATGAAAATCTCCTACCGTTATAGCGCTATTATTTGCTAGTGTATATCGTTCTTTACCACTGACACTGACAATTTTTAACCGTTTCTCCATAAAATTAATTATCAACTAATCTAGTCCAATATGTAATACATAGAATTTTGTGTGGGTTGTAGTATATACATGTACAATTGTTGGTAAACTACCGGGTGTCTTCCTTGACTTCCGCCTCGGTTCTGGTTTCTTTGCAAACTCTGTTCAGTTATCGTTAGATTGCGTTACAGCGTAGCCACTAGTCATTCCAGACCTCAGTTCCGTATACGATGGGTTTGCCACACTCAATTCGGCGGTTTCGACCCACTCTCCCTCCTTTAATCACAGCAGTTGTTGGGGATAGGCAGGCGGGCCGCTGGACACACCATAAACCGACAGACGGACGCGCGCCCGTCGCGGGAACGCCGCCCCTCCGCCCTTGCACGACCGCCCGATTTCACCCCCAAGATGGGCAGTAGCTGAAAACGCAGGTATTTGAAATTTCTAATCCGAACAAATACCAAATCCAAAGGTGATGACGCAAAAGGTAGCGTAAACAATTCTATAGGGTTCAAATCGGGGCTAAATGATGGCCACAAGCCAACCCTTTAGCTATTTGACACTAGTTTTAAAAACTAGATGAACTATTTTAAAAATAGTTCATAGTTCATCTTCGTTCAATTGGTTCTTCAACGACTGTATTATAACGATTTGGAAAGTGTAGCTGTTTCTATTTTTATTTACGTGCTCATTGCATTACAAATGGGGAAGGGGGAAGGGAATAGGGGAAGGTGTGATAATATGGAATCTTGGTGTTACTATGAAACATTTCCCTTAAAACGAAAACCATAATAATAATCACCGACGGGCAGTCGATTGAGCGAGCAAGATTTATTACAGTTTTTACAGTTGAGTATATAAAGAATTAGGAAACAAAGTCTAGCTGACATAAATATGGGTTATGTAATGGAGTATTCACATAATATTCCACTCCCCAGATCTATTTCGTCTTTCTATCTGAGAAAATTTGTAAACAAAAATATTTTAGGAACATTTCTAGGATCATAAAGAAACATAAAATACAATTGCAGATTCACTTTCCTAGATACAAGCTTTTGATTAAACAGGATGGTATATTTGTAATATTTTGAACTTCTCCCCTTTTTCTCATTACAGTAACATACAAGTTATACAGGATGTTTATTACGTACCTGCACAAACTTCAAGGGGTGATTCTTTGATTGATTTTAAGACGAAATGTTTATATAAATATAGTTCCGGTAATACTTCGTTTTCAAGATACAGAATGTGAAACTTTTTTAAAAAATCGTTATTTCGTAAAAATCTTAATAATCCTTTAGCTGATTTCGTTGTAATTTAGCAGTTATTTGTGGTAGAAAGAGGCTACATTGGCCCTAACTAGATTAAAATTATTAAATCCAGTGATTTCTCTGGGGGCACTTTAGCCAATATTTTTTACAAAAAAAAATATGTGCCACTGACTTTTTTAAAACTTTTATATTTTTTTTGCATTAAGTAACTAAAAATACAACTTTATGTCTCTAGAACTTTGTTCGTATCTTGCTTCCTTTTTGGAGAAAAAAAATTAAAATCACTTTACTGCATGTTCATAAACTACAAAAAAACCATTTTTTAATAGTTATTAAAACAAAAATATTTTTTGAGCGAGCATTAATTTTTATAAAAATTTCTACAATAGACTATTGATATGGAAAAAAATAACAGGTACACCCGAGTTTTTGATTAGTAGTTTAAATTTTTTATTATGTTGTCTCACGGACATGCAATAAATTGATTTTTATTTTCTTTCTCCAAAAAGGAGGCCAGATACAAAAAAAATTCAAGTGAAAAAAAGTTGTCTTTTTAGTTGCTTAATGCGAAAAAAATGATATAAGTTTTTAAAAAGTCACTGGCGCACTTTCTTTTGTCAAAAATATTGGTTATGGTGTTCCCCGGGACGCCACTGATCTTAATAATTTTAATCTAATTGGGGCTAAATTAACCCCTTTCTACCATAAACAACACTGCCAAATTTCAACAAAATCGGCTAGAGGAGTATTAAGATTTTTACGAAAAAACGATTTTTTAAAAAGTTTGAAATACAGGGTGTATTTTGAAAACGAAGCATTACCACACCTATAAGTGCGAAATTTTTTAGGGGGTGGTTGCCGAAGTTATTTTGTGAAAAAAGTTCATATAAACGTAAGTCGAAATATACTTCGTTTCCGAGATACAGTGTTTAAATTTTAATTTTTTTTATTTATTTTTATTAATTATTTCAGAGTTTTAAATATATTGATTCGAAATTTGAACGCTTTGGAGGGATAAATGTGAATTTTTTGAGATGATCCGAATATTTCTTCTTGCACCAGTGACGTGCGTGCGGGATGTAGCATTCTTTTTTAGTAAAAAAAAAATGGTACGCCACTGACTATTCCCCGTTTTTTTAGAAATCCACCATCAATTCTGAATGAAATTGGTCTCTTCTACTTTTTTCGTAGGAAGCACCGTTTTTCAGGAAAAAAATAAAATATATTTTATTGCAAGTAGTGTATTTTTAATTTCTGTTGATACATTACCTAGTAGGTTGTTATAAAAATTTCTAAATAAAATACAACCATCAAATTTCGAGTCAATATCTTTAAAACTCTTTGAAATAATTAATAAAAATAAATAAAAATTTAAAATACACTGTATCTGGGAAACGAAGCATATTTCGATCTACGTTTATATGAACTTTTTTTCACAAAATAACTTCGGTAACCAACTCCTCAAATATTTCGCACTTATATACAAACACCCTGTATAAACTTTTAGTCAGTATCACTCAAAGAATCACCCCTTGAAGTTTGTACAAGTAATTAATAAACATCCTGTATATTTGTTTGATAATTTGATTTTGATAATGCAAGTACCTAGTCAAGATGGCCATCGAACCAATGCGTCAATATTTTTCCGCGGTTAGATCTTTAATTCCTTGAATAAGAAAAAAAACGTCTATTTATAAAAAGATGTAAAATGTTATGTGAATATCCCTATACATTTTTTGTATCACAAATACATTTGGTGTTTTATAAAATTTCAATAGATCGATCTTCATTTATTAAAAAAATTGTATATTTGTTACAGAATTTCTTACAGAAAAAGTTAATATTTCATTGTCAGTACATTCTGCATCATAGACTTAATTGATCTAATATGAGTTACAGGAAGATATATAATAGTTTGAATTGGATCTCAAAGAAATAAGAGTATTAAATATTTATGCTTAAAATTTCCCCACACAAAATTATGGAATTTACAAAATTGATTGGTTATTATTGTTACTAATACACCATATTGGTTTGAAGAAAGAAAAAAAAATTAGGTATATTTAGACAATTCCATATCACCAGCAGAACTTTTTGGGTCTAAAATAAACATAAACAGTATTGGAATACTGTTCCAAAACGATTCAAATAGAGACATGGTGAACATATCTAAAGTAGATATAAGGAAAAACTGTAATAGTCGGATTTTATTTCAAATTATTCGTATTAAACAAAGTTAGGTTCCATTTTACATGCCTTCCATTTATTTCTACAGTTTTTTGCATCTCCCACTTTTTATTCCAAATAGTATTAATTGTCTCATTTTTTATGATGTCATTATTGCCTCATCAACGTATTTTTGCAATCGGCTTTTTGGTGGAGTGTGAGTAATTTGGATTAGTATTTGGGGATTGGATTTAAAATTTGCAACAAAACCTGCGGGCTCAGCTGGCGCCATCTTCGCCGTGGAAATCGCGCGTGCGCGCACCTGTGGAGACCTGGCGTTCCTGTGGACGTAGCGCGACAACACAAACTTGTTTCGTTGATAGCAAAGCGTTGTTTTGTGGCAGGGTCGGGTCCAGGGGGTGCTCTCAACCTGAAATAGCCATTAAAAAGACACACTAAAACTGACGCAATAGCAATGAAGGCAACCAACCAAAAACTACAGTCACTCGAAATTTCGTATACCGGCAATTTACTCATTCAAAAATTTCACTGGGCCAATTCGTCCGTCAAAAAAGTGCCTTCAAAGTTGTTTTTACGAAAAAAAATTACAAAATAAGGGCCCTAAATAGACACAACGCCCAACCAAAGCCCTCCCTGGACCCCGCCCCTGCCTACTGTGATTCTGCTCGGTTCTACCAAGAGACACTCGGTTACATAACATAAGATTATTTCTTAAATATTATATTGTTATGCTAAGATGGCCGAAGGGGTCGGCGCGCCGACCCGGCTATTACTATTTGTGGTATATAGTAATTTTGATTAGAAGTAGATAATAAACATACAGAATCAATGGTTTCAGTTACCCATGTTATATACACAGTTTACGTTAGCTGTTATTGTTATTTGTTAGGCTGCCGCTAGGGGGAGCGCTCTCGGGCCCTCCACTGTAAGGAAACTATCCGATTCTTCTGGGCGGACACACACTGTATATATACATACACACCAGCACACTTTTTGTACATTATTGCATCCACTTTGCCACTCATCGTGAAATTCAAAATTTTCTGTAGCGGCAGGCCGGAGGAATTAGACCATCGCGACCAGTTTTGACGCTGAATAATGAAGGAGTTTCAATCCAAGCTGAAGATGATTAAGCTAACGGAATCAAAACACTTGGAATGCGACACCATCCAAAACTATTCAGTCATCTTCAACGACATCATCATTTTGATGCATCATAATTATCCAACTCTTGTGCTGGTCCCAAAAGGCTGATTTCTTCAGCCTGCATTCACCAAATAGTTTCCATGAAACGTGCAATACGTCGAGTGTAGGCGCCCCCTGGCGGAAGCTACTCCTATTAAGTTTACTTTCGTCACCAGATGACTCTTTGGTCTTCCTCGAAAAAGCTCGACAACGACTCCGGATGACAATCGTCACGACGGCCACTGATATGTCAAATTTCGGCATCTAAATTTCTGGAAATGCAGCTGGGAAAGTTGCATGGATATTGTAAATTGAATTTATCACTCATTTGGCGATTTTCACACATATTTTTAGGTTAAAATTTTGCATAACTCAACAAGGGGTTTTTGTTTGCCCCACCTAGTACCCGATGGTTTGTTTGTTATTTCGATGTTGTTTTGTTTTTGTAAGGTGGTAGCCCTTTGAAATCTAACAACACAGGAAAAGAATATATAAGTAACACCTTATTGATTTTATTCCTCAAATATAGTTAGCTTTACCAAATATACTGAATCACCTTCTCTGAGTTGTAACTTTTTTATACAGGGTGTCCGGAAGTGAGTGGCCCCTACGTCAGTTGAAGCAGCTTGAGTAAACCGATCTAGATCAGGTTACCTTAGTACAATTTTATAATTAAGAAAATTATTTACCCTCAAAAAACATTTTGTATTTAATTTTTTTGAGAATTTTTTATTAATTTGAACACGAATATGAACTTATCTCTTATCTAAAACAAAGAGGTCGACAAAAACATTTTAGACAGTTTTTTGATGTAGAGATTTTGAGACAACATAAACATAGATGCTTCTTTTAGATGCCACTTTATCTAAAAGTCTAGTATAATTAAACTCCATTTTATGAAATTTTCTATTAAAAGACAGATAATACTAAGATAAAGATTTTTTATTGTATCCTGTAAATTTAAACTCACAGGACTATCCCAGTAGGTATAAAGAATGGAAGTAAGTTGGTCCGTATCGCAAAAAATATTTTATTTATTTGCAGATAAAAAAAAGTTAATAAGACTAGAATAAATCCAAATATAACAGATGACTGTAGTCTGTGAAACAATGTACTTTAGCAGCAAGCAACAGTAGGTATATCATGAGATAAAACTCATTAAATCACAAATATTAAACTAGAGTAGAATGACTTTAAACTTTCATGCATGGTGGCACTCTGTTTTTTACTGCTGCGCAACGGTAGCCATGATCACCGTTGTAAACACTACTCAGAGATTTTCAAACAAATTTTGCAAGTCTAGTTAAATTGACGGCACATTACAAATTTAACATGGGTTTCATAAGGCTAATGTATTTCATTATTATCTGGATAACATTGGAAACTAAATTTTAATTTAAATTACATTTCTTTAGTAAGAAAATTTCCAAGGGAATAGGTATATTTTTTCAAATAACTTTTTTTGAATTCTCATAACTTTATTAGGAAATAAAAGTGTACTAAGGTAACTTAATCTATCGCCTCGAATCTACGTCGCCAGTGGCGTGGTATCAAAGTTTTTTAGAAAGGTACGAACAGAGAATAGAAATTTGACATTTTCTGTGAAATTTCAAAGCGGTTGCCACCAGTTTATGCCCTGTTACCAGTTTCCGTATTGATAGACGTTAAGTTTGTGTATTGTCACGTGATAATTTTCGCTGATTTAGGGTTTTTGGGGCAAAAACGTTGAGTTATCTAACCAGGTAGTAAGGAAGTGGTCGTAGTTGTCGGGATCTGGTCACACGGTCACTGGTGTTCGCCACGAGACTCCCAACTATATTAAGGTTAGGCATTGTGTCGATAGAATCGAATAAGATTGTATATTTAGTACAAAAAAATGAAAAAATCGAGATAGCTCAAAATTAAATATATCCCCCGGCCGGTCCCCGCCCCCAAAAGTTTATATGTGTAAAAATTTAAGAGTATTTTTATATTTATATTGGTGTAAATCAAAATTTGGTATCGACAAAATTATCGTAGGCGTTTTTAGGTTGATAAATTTAATAAAATTAAGCTTTAGGAATTTTTAAATAAATTTGTATATAAAATTTATATGATATATATAGATGGGGAGGGGGCGCGGCGGGACTTTGTCGGTATATGCGTTTGCATGGAGGCGTGGCGACGTATACTATACTATATACGTACAAAGTACTCATAGTCGTGCGAGAGCACTTCCTACGTTGCTTTTTGTTCATTTAGCGTGTGCCGTATCCATGTTACATTAGACAATTTTACTATTTGGTGTACAGCAATTGTTTCGGCCGGTCCACGGGCCAGCCGGGATGTTGTGACTGTGTTTTCATTGAGCAGTATAATAAATATATACATTTATTTGGAGTAGTGTGTCTTATTTCACTTATCACCTTACCCCACTTTACCCTATCTACTTTATAAAGGCGGACTGATAACAGTACCCCACTCACCCCCATATCTCCCAATAAGTGCATTTTACATTACATTATTTCACTTAAAATAAACTATACTGACATTACAATATAATCATTATAAATTAATAATATTATTTTCTTTTATTTCCAACATATAAACGTATAAAATATTTCAAATAAGTTTAAAATTTTTCTTAAAAAAAATCCTATGAAATGAAATCATACGTAATTATTTAATACCAAAAATTTAAATATCTGGGAGATATCTAACTTCACAAATAAGACTCAACTAGCATTGAATAAGAAAGAAATTTCTTGTATTTTTGTTGTCCTAACACGTAAAAATTGCTGCTATAGAAACATCTTACCATTTCCATATTTTATTAGCATTGTTTTTTCACGTAGAATCACAAAAAGATGAGGAACATCAGCAAACTGATTAATAGGCTTAGTATGGCGCAGAGTTTAACAGAACCGTAGTCAGATTACGAATGAAAATATTAATATGTTTACAGAAAATATGTCGTAACATAGTACTATTACCAAAAAGCAAAGTTAAGCGGAGAATAAATTACAAGTACAATTTTACATTTTAAGTTACAACAAAATGAAAAGAAAACGATACACTAATTAATATTGCTATTATGCAAAACCATACTTATCGTATCAACTTCGACGTCACCTGTTACGTGGGTGTTGTACAATAATGAAAACGTAATATTGACAGTTGGTAGAACGAAGCGCAAAAACAAACGCTAAGGTGGGGAATTCTGGAAGGAAGCCTAAATAGTTGAAGTGAGAACAGTGTGGAGAGTGAAAAGTAAGACGATCGGTGCACGGTAAAAATATATAAGTAGTGAAAAATCAAAAGTGTTTAACCGGTATTAGTTAGCACGTAATTATTCTTTAAGTACTTTGTTGTTAATTGTTCTATGTAATCTTATGATTGTGATGGTTATAGATGTTTAATTATAATAATTCTTTGTATATTTATTACATGTTAAAATATATATATTGTCGTGACTGCCCAGATATTGCAATAACAACTCCTTTGTTTCACATTTAACTTGTTTTATCATGATTACATTGTTCTATTTCTTGTGCTCACTTTATGTCATACGCATATAAGAGCCTTGTTGAATTTACTAACATTTTCGCTCTTGAGGGACAAATCTGAAAAAAAAATAATAATTAAGTACAAAAAAAGAATTGCTAAAACAGATCTTCCGAAATCTCAATTCATAGCTGGATTGCCTCCCGTATCGGATTCCAGTACCTTCCGGCCCTGCCGGCTAACTAACACCAAACCTCTTCAGTTTTACTTGGAAGTGTGTATAAATCTAAAATTTCTAAAAATTTTATCAAATAAATTCAAACAATATAACATACCCAATTCAAATTGAATTATACCATAAATATCCGGTAAACAGATAGTAGTAATTAATAAAAATAAATATTAAAAATTCTCAATATTTACATAAGAGAACATTTGACATCTTGTACAACTTGTTAAATTAAATAATGTAAACCTTTCAAAGAAATATCTTGTATTCTTGTGGTTCTAACATCACCTTTGGAAAAGACCAACGTGTAATAATAGCCATCATAGAAAGATCTTACTATTTCTACATTCTTCATAAAAGCAGCGTTTGTGGAAACTTCGTAACGATAAATTATAACATCACATATCTTGCAGACTACAAAATTATCAGGTGTATACAAAAAATCTCGTATTCTCTATACTATAGTACGAAATGAATAAATTAAAACACAATTAGATAAAACTGGAACTACGTATTAATTTTGTGGAAGAAAAAATTAATTTGGATATAGTACCTTTGTATAGGCAACCAGTATCACATCCAGTGTGATACAGATTTCCATTGTAGAATGCAGTCGCGTTTGGCTTCTTGAAGTAAGATGGCACCACATACTCGAAAGAGAGTCAAAGTTAAGTACTACAGATATTCCTTATTAAGATGAGAGTTTTTCAACCATTGCAGCGAACATTTACTAAAAGGTATTATTGTGGTTATAAACATGTATATATCTTTTCCTAGTTTTTATGAATCACTGCGATTACAGCTAACTTTAAAAAAAGCCATTGCATGTTTAGTTATGCAATTATCGTGTTTCTATTTTTTTCACTTTTGTTTCCATTTCTTGTTTTCACTATCAAGACAAACTGTAGACCCTAGTGAAAATATTGGCATCACCAATAATTTCACCACTCTAGGTTGAGATGTTTTCATCTAGATTTTCACTACATGTTTGGCTAAAAATGTCTCAAAAAATATCCTGGACTAAATCTATCCATTTCCAAAATGCATTTTTAGTCACATCTTGAAGGAAAACAGATACCTAAATATTCCTTTGTCAAAATTAATCTTCATAGACACAGAAACCTCTTGTTCCATATTACAATTCGAGTGTATTGATTTACAATAGTTTATAATACACAATTTTTGAGTCAATATACCGTTTATAGATTTTTCAAATACTTTAAAATGAAGGGAATGGTACCTTCAGCAAGCTTATAACAGTCTGTTGTATTGGTTCTCAAATATAAGTCTATTAAATCTTCTTTTAGATGTTTTATCTATCGGCGAGTAGATGGCGCTACAGCAGCTTTTATAACCAATACACTTGAATATATCTTTTATATATAAATATTAGGTATATTATTACCATATTACTCTGCAATTGTTAGACCAGTTTCAGTTGCGAGATTATGTCTTCTTATTAGCATTATGATTATGAACTAATAATATTCGAATGGTTTACTTGAAAATGTAATGGAATTACGATGTTCGTGTTCGTATAACCCATAGTTTATTATAATAATGACCTATCGTTTTGAATAGTGTAACTATGCATCTTATAATCTATATTTTATAAATGGTTTATTGATTTTTTGATGCTTTAAAGTGAAGAAAAGATATCTGACAGGAGCATTATGGTGTCCCGCAGGTTTAATTGGTATATACACTTTTTATATCAAGTGGCATATAGATGGCGCTGTAAGGATTCTTTCGTTTTGCTAAAATACGGGGTGTTTCTTAAGTAGTTTGACATATTTCATATGGTGATTCCGAAACAATTTAGATTACTGCATTTTTAAACTTATTTCTTTTCAAAAAAGTTTCGTTAGAAAATGTCATACCTATTAGCAATAGTTAGGCAACCATAAAAAACAAAATTTTCGTCGCTTGCTTAAAACCGTTTTATGCATTGTTGTGCAGAATAAAATGACTTGGTAAGTACTCTAGATTGACAGAAAAAAGTTTGATCTTGATTTGAAATTTTAACCAAAACAGCATTGAAACTGTGTAATCGAAATATAAGGTGTCTCATTTAAATCACGAAAATTGTAGACGCTTCCTGTTATACCAAAAGTGAATTGAATAATGATTTTCTTATGAAATTATTTTATCTTTTTTACCATTTTACTCATGCCACTTTACTCACATCTAGAGCTAATAAGAAATGAGTTCACGACACTTACAATTAGTATAGCCACTTATTTTTATCACTTTAGTTATGTTGAAAATAGCCGTTTCACATTCTCACACTTTTAGCAATTCCAGGACCGGTCTCAAAAATTTAACTAGAAGAGTTCATATCAAAAATTTTTTAGTTTAACTAGGAACTTTAAAAGCATAGAAATGGGTAATGGAATTTTGTCAAGATTTTGTTGAATTTTTACAAAAAAACGATTTTGACTAAAACTAAAATTTAACTATTAAAAACACTTTTAATTGAATGTAGTTAGTTCTTAGTTTAATTACATTTGTACTGTCAGTATTTAATAATTTTTAATGTTTTGTTTCTACAAAATAAAAAATAAATAACCGAATTAACTAAATAAATTCAAATAAAAATTCCATGTTTGTTTAAAATTCCACGTTTATGAATTAGCAAAATAAATTTGAAAGTACAATAGCGGAATTCTAGAACAAAATTAGAAAACTAACACTACGAAACAAAACAATTGAGAAAACAACGCAATAAACAGAAGGTTTACAACTTACAAGTGCAAAAAAATGTTAAAAAGATATTTTCTCAACGTCGTTTTCTTTAATTTTTATTAAAACTTTAGTTTTTTTCCGTTTTATGTTATAGACAGTTTAGGGTTTTTATAACAAATCTATGTACTTGTTATTAGCTGTGTCAAGGAACAGCTATTACTAAATTATTAATTATCAGTGTATTTTTTGTTTTCGTTATCTAAAATGCCTCATCAGTCGTTAAATGAAAGATACGACATTACTTTTATTTAGAGGTTTGGTAATGGAAATGGTAGAGCTGCTTTATTAGGAGGAGCCGTGTTTTATTTTGAAAACCTATTGTAATTTTTTATAGTTTTTCTATTTTTTTTTTTCATTTGGTTTCTCAGTTCTCTTGTTTTCTAGTTTTTCAATTTTGTTTCAAAACAAAAAACTTCAAAACCAAAAACTAAACTGTCACCAGTTATTTATTATTATTTATTCACAGACGTTGCAATGGGATTCTAGGCAGAACATTTACAGTTTTTAATGAGACATGACCCAATTTCCCACCAATGAGCAAAATAAAGTTAAGAAGAATTCTAAAAAATCAACTTCATACATAGTAATACACAAGTTTAATTATGTATGTTGATAATAATGCACTAAAATAAAAAAAAATGACTTAAAACAGTCGTAAGTGTTCAATATGACCCTCATTAACAGCTATGCACTTGTGTGTTCGCTAAAAATTCCACAGCTATGCTCCCAAAAAATTACAAGATTTTACGAGATTACACAAAAAATAGTAAATAACTTAAAAACTAGAAGAGTCAAAGAAATATGTAAATAAAATTTTATCGCACCTATTTGATATCGGCAAATTCAAACGCCTTTATTAATTATTAATAAAATTAATTTGTGTTTTTAAATAATAAAATCATTTGACATACCCGATGCTGCAACAGCAATTGTTCAAAATTTTATCCACTCACATGTAAACACATTTGGGTCCGTCTTACTCACTTTCTACGAACTAACACAAATGATGTCTTGCTTCACCATAACACAAATACTTCACCATAATACAAATGTTGTCTTGCTTCACCATAAATTAAAACGATATCCATCAACTCTGAGTTGCTATACACGCAAGCCATTTTTGACACTAACTACTAAAAAACTGATGTAAATACCACAGATAACAGGTAAAAACTACCGCAACGACGGATTTGCGTATTGCGAATGACGCTAGAGACTACAGTTGTCCAGCTATGTAGTGGTTTAATGTGCTATAACTTCAATAATTTTTTTCTCAGAAACTATAAGGATTTTAGAATTTTTTTTACAATATTGACTCCATTTCTCAAGGCGCATCTATTCCCAAATTTTTTTGGATAAGTTGTGAATCACCCTGTATAGGGTATTCCATTTAAAATAAGCTAATTGATGGCGACTTCCGTATAACCGGAAGTGGTACGTGGACTTTAGTTGAGAAGGGCATGCCCGAATACCCGGTATCCCCAATTTTCAAAATTCAAATCGAAGTAGTCTCTGAAATAATTCTAATGGGCCGTCACCGAGAGACATCCTGTATACACGCATACTTGATGAAAATTTACGACAATGAAACTCTTTACAAAGCCAAACAGTGCACCGCCAAAATAAATCTCAAGCCTCACGAGGAGCATCTTTCTCACAACCTGCCAGAAACACTCAGCCAAAGGGTACAGCGAAAGACATATGGATGGACCGGCTCATTAAAAGCATCTTTGGCATGCAACAGACAAGTTTTTAACACATTGTAACTCGTCGCCGCACACAGTTGTTAAGTACTGAGGAATCAGTTATATACCGCAGGCTGATTTCGTGAAATACGGGTAGAGCAGCGATTTATATGGGCCATGTCTGTTCTCTTTGGTCTCGGCGTATTTTTTCGCAATATCCTCTCCGCTGGGTCTGTGCGTAAAATTTTATGACGTAGTAATTGTGTGTTAAAGCCATAAACCGTATCGCTGTTGTATGCTAAAAGTTTCTTATGAAGTGTCATAATGAAATGTATTCATGTTTGTGGTAGATCGATATTTCAGTTTCTAGGGCTTTTTTTGGTGAAACACCCTGTATTTGATTACAAAAACGGAAAGAGGGCTAAAAATGCATTCCAAAAATACATACTTTACTTATTATTTTTGTGTAGATTTGCGGAAAATATAAAATTTTGAAAATAACAACGATGTTTAAATTTTCTGACTGAGAAGGCTTTGAAAACAAACAAATTTGACGTTTAACATTATTAGAAGCGTGTCAACACAAATAAAAATGGTTCTTTACTCAAATAAAGACAAATACAATTTAATAAAATCTTTTAATTTAGATAAGGAGTAAATGTGCAGTATTACGAATGACATGCATAGTTTATTATTCAAACGACAGTGTATATATTGTAGTGAAGTAATGGACCAATATGACTTCCCTGTGGAACACCAGACGTAACATTGGTTATTTCAGAGCAACAATTCGTAAACACAGTGTACTGGGATATTTTCTACATACAACAAATAGAGTTTAGTTTATAAAACATCTTTGTTTCCTAAAATATGGCTCGAAAACAAAAGACAATTTCAGAAATCCTTTTCGTTGTGAAAGTTAGGGAAGAAAAAGTCTATGTTTATCTTCCCAGAAACTCCAAAAACCAAATTTCCTAGAAATATCTTAAAAAGTGACGGGGTTAAATAAAAAATAAAACAAAATTCGTTTGTGGAGGCACTTCTTTTGGACGATAAGTAGATCTATTCACTTACAGACAACCTTGCTGATGGCCCAGGATAATTATTTAATTTGTAGCAGATTTTATACGCCGGATTGAAAACTACCCAGAAATTAGTTTTAATAGTTTGTGTTAGTTTTGTGTGATTTCCAGGATTGTAGTGGTAGACGGATATCTAAAAAAAATTTTGTCTGCTCTCACTATAGTAAATAGACTATTATTAATAGGTACATTGTACTCTTGATTTGCTTCGATAAAATGCTTTGTTTTCGAGAAAAATCGATTTTAAAGTTTTATTACATAGGTAATCACAAGAATGAAAAAGGATTACATGATAGGTTGGCAATGAAAACAAACGTTTGTTTATTTGAATTAATTTGAAATATTATTAAACTAAAATTTTTTCTTTCACTTTACGGTGCTGTACTGGATATTAAGTAAAATCTAAAGAAAAAATGCAGAATTCTAATAATAATTTTAATAAACATTCATTTTGTGTATGGATTTTTTAATGAAAGAGCACTAACGGCATCAAGAGAATACTAACGGAAAAAACGTGGGCTTAACTTTTGGCGGCACAATATGTTAAAAAAATTCGAAAAATGTCATATTTTTCTTCATATTTAATTATGTACCTTTTCAAGAGTTGATTTTAGGCGAAAATGGAAGAGGAAAAAATGTTTGTAATTACATTTTTTACAAAACATGACATGACAAATCGAATGAATCATGATTATTATTATACATTTTTTGGGGTCTTTAAATTGGATATAGGACCTTTATACTTGGCGCAAGAAAACTTCATATTATGCAGAATCATTACACCAAATTTCATCAAAATCGGTTCGATAGATTTTCCATAATAATTTTGCAATCTAGATTTTGAAAAAAAATTTGCAAATTTTCAAAATTTTGCACAGCAAAAACCAAGGCCCTGAGATACTTGAAAATTTAATCACTTATAGAAGGGCTCTCAAGCTTTCAAACTTTTTTTGAAAAATTGGAATCCGTCAATTAGGAGAGCTCTGGCGCTTGTTTAAACATTGGTCGAATTTTTGTACTTATAAACAATTAGAATAACTTTGTGAATATTCAATCAAATCAAATTTTTTAAAGCAGGTTTTAAAAGTTCTTGGAAAGAAGCTTCTTTTAAAAAAAACACATCGTTTGGTCAATTAGTTACGTAGTTATAGCCGATCAAAGTTAATCGTCATTTTCACTAAAAGTACTGGGACATCCGGGCTAATTTTTCGAAAAATATCTTTGGTATTTCGAGTACTTACCAGGTCTAAGATTACAATACTTTTCTTCATTGGAAACCTACTCTAAAACGTGTTTAAAGTTATTTATGCAAGCGAGAAATTCAAGAAAATCGTACGGGTGGTGGTGGTGGGGAAGCAGAGAGCGCGGCCGCTTCGGCCTGCTCGAAATTGAATCGGTGAGTTCAAAACCACGATGCGCTTAAAAATTTTTAATATCTCACCTACTAGAGGTCCGATTTTGACGATTTTTTTTTTAATTTTAGAGTATTTTCAAATGCTTATGGTTAATAATTATTGGTCTTTCGACAGTCCGATAATTATTTATCTTTAAACTTCCTTTACTTATCAACTTTATTTTCCGTTACAATATATTATTTCGTATTCGAAAAATACGACCTTGAAAAAAATAGATACACGTATATGCCGTTAGGAAAAGAATCTCTCTACAACCTGTATATACAGTGTTATTTTTTTAAACCTGACTGCCAACTTTTTCATTTCAAGTAATAGACTAGTACTTTCAAATGCAAAGTTGTAGGAAATAACTTGATTAAGAAAAATTTACAAATAATTTTTTCCGGTGTTGCAAGATTTCTGCAGTAGCTACTAAAACGATATGTTTTTAAATGGCTTTGTGCTCTCCCATTACAAAATCCAGACACAAAATGAATGTCTGCTAGCTCACAATTATTAAAATTTTGCATTTTTTAATTTTTTTCTTTTGATTAATATCAACACAGCACCGTAAAGCGAAAGCAAAAATTTGAGTTTAATAATCTGTCAAATTAATTCAAGTAAACAAACGTTTATTTTCATGGCCTACCTACCTATTCATGTAATCCTTTTCCATTCTTGAGATTATGTAATATAACTTTAAAATCGATTTTTCTCGAAAACGAAGCATTTTATCTAAGTAAATCAAGTAAAATTTTTTCTAAAAAACCTCATATCTATCATAGTTTTATATTTAAATTTGAAAATAATGACATGCAAAAATTGGGGGCGCATTTTACCCTTCTGCCTGGGACACCCCTGACCAAAATGTTTAAACAGTTTTCATGTAGTTCGCTAGAACAATCATTGGCGGTCCAACATACCAAAATTCATAATGATACGTTAACTGGTTTTGGAAATATTTTGAAAAATACGATCTCCTGTGACCCCTTTTAGGGGCCTTAGCAAGCATTTTTCGACCCTTATTTACAGGGGAAAAAAATCTTATTTTTAATTGTAGAATCTACTGCTAAAGTATTGCACACTAATTACAGGACACCCTATATATCTACTATTCTATGAGAATTATGTGCAAATATGTGATGCAATAGTTATACCATTCCTTAAGTTAACAGATCCCTTTATCGGACGTGTACAAAATTAGGCTCAAGTTTTAACATTTTGGCCGAAGCATCAAAATAAAAAAGAATACATCTTGTTCCTAGCAAACAGTACCTCACGATATAGAAGGGTAATGTTACAAGCCCAAACTCCATCGGAACGCAACTTGGTTATTTCCAGCACTACAATTTCCTTCCAACAGATTGTAGGCTTGCCTTTAAAATACGTGATTAAGTCGTTCGCCGCGTAATTTTGCAGATTTATGCGATTATTCGTATGCATAATGCGGTCGTATTTTAAGGAAATTATAGATGGCCCACCGATCGATTTGTTTATATGAAACGTAAGGGTGCCGCTCTCTATTTAGGGAGGTGACTTGTTAAACTGGTACGAAGTGATTGAATCGTTACATAATTATGCGAATAATTGATTTTTAACTATCGGGAGGTATTTAAATGATTAATTTTTGTAATTCGTGAAAGAAAATTTTCATAGAGGTGTGCTATAAGATTATAGGTCAATTTGTTCTATTTAAACCCTTTTCTCAGTCTATCTAGATAATCATGTCAACATAATAATCTATCAATAATTTTGATAGATTGTTTTCTGGCATGCCTTTATGGCAGTTAAATTATAACAATATTTTGCCGGCAACTCAATCTGGTTTTCGGGTCAATACAACTACTGCTCTATTAGATGTTACTGATGAACTGTTTAGAGACAGGGATCAACACAAAAATACTTTTTTGGTGCTTAAATATTTTTTCGTTAGTGTTCTAGTGGTTACGTTCTTCTCAAATTATCTTTCTGCAAGACGCCAAAGAGTATGTTTAAGTCGAATATTGTTTGATATTTCCGAAATGCACAGAGGTGTACCTCAAGGGAGCATTTTGGGACCGCATTTGTTTTCAGTTTATACTGCTGACTTTCCAATGTACTTGAAATATTCTAGGTCGCATCAATATGCTGATGATTACAAAATATTTTATAACCTTTCTATTTCCGACATGAATTCTGCAACAGAACACATTAACTCCGACTTAAATACGATCTTTACTGTGTCCAATGCTCATGGTTCTCATACTGAATGAGAAAAAAACTGAGTTATTGATTTTCGGACCGTATCGGGATGAAATAATTAGTTACTCTAATCTTAATATAGTCCTCAATGATAAAGCTTTAATCTCTTCTGCACATTGCCGGGATTTGGGTATTTACATTGATACTGATCTTGCGTTTCAGAAATATGTGCCCAATTTAATTCAGAAGTCTTACTACAAATTGCAGACGCTTTATCATTATAAATATGTTCTCGGTACTGATGCCAAATTAAAATTATGTGATTCTTAGGTACCTAGCCTATTGTGACGTAATTTATTGGCCTACTATATTAAATCGGGACAAGGAAAGCCTTCATAGGCTACAAAATGCTTGCTTAAACTTTGTTTATTGTATTAGAAAATTTGATCATGTGGCAAAAATTAGGTTTCTTTGACAATTGATTACCCTGAAAACTTCAAAATGTTCTCTATAAGACGCTCTTATCGTTTTTTGAAAAAGTTTTTTCCAGTGCAAGAAATTTGTTTCTAGAAAAGGTAATAAATTGCACAATTAAAGATTTTCGCTAAACTACAGATAACTTCATAAATAATAAGTAGACTTTTTTTAACCTCAAAGTAACCCAAAGAAACTCATAAGAATTCCAACACACGCAATTTTCATTTTCATTGAAAATGTTTTTTTTTTGCAAAAATTCATAATTTTTTCATAAAAAATGTTAAATATCAAAAAAAAAATAAAAAAATAAGAAAAGAATTAAAAACAATTTGTTACTTTTTATTTTATTATGTGCATGTAAGAATAATTAAGAGCTAGACTTTCTTTAATATGATTCAAATATGACTTGTGTTGATTTTTTCCCAGACTTTTTATTTTTTTTGTCAATTCATTTGACATCGTAGTTAAAATAAAAATAAAAATTAAAAATTTTAGTGAAATAAACTTGCGACATAACAAATCCAATGAAATAATTTAGGTAGAATTTTACACAAATTCTAAAGTTGTACCTTAACAAATTTTCCTGAAATGGGTACTTACCAGATAAGAGAGTTAACTAAGAAAGTGGAACTGAAATAATTTTTTATTGAACATAAACAGTGGGTAATATAACAAATATGTGCAAAAAGACTTTTACAAAACTGAAACTGATGAAACTGACAAAATACTGGACATTAGTTATTTCATTCACTGCACTTAACCAATTTTAACAAGGGACAACTCTAATACAGACACGTTGCAATTTTGAATTTGTGACCACAATAAATGACCTGCCAATAGAATGAGAATTAGGTGGGAGGGATAAACAATGTCGCAAACTGGTAAAGAAACTTGAATGAGAAATTTGGAAACATTCACTCTGATTTAGGTAAAAATGCACTAAATATGAATATTTTTTTAATCGGTGTAGTGTTGTATTAAATCAGTATTAGTTCAAATATTGCCATAGATGAGTAACATCATAATGCGTCTTCTGAAAAAAATATCCGTAGTGCTGAGTATCGATCGCAGTTGAATGATATTTTGGAGAAAATTATGTGCCAACCTATAAATTACAATCAAATTAAAAGGTAAAGAACCCCACTGTTTGTGGTATAACGAATTGTTCAACGACATAGCAAATTGAATATCTACAAGTGCCATTAAAATAAACAATTTATCTAGAAACTAATTGATTGGAACGTTTTACATTGTCCAGTGCTTGTAACCACAATTTTGCACAAGAAAAGCAACAAATTCTCCGTCAATTAGTAACGTTATTAAGATACCTTGTTAATAATGTTTTAACTTTAGTGTAGAGTATGTATTATTATAAACAATGTTTAAATTAAACATAATTTTTGTTTCTACGAATTGCTTATTTCCATTTCATTGCAATGAAAGCAATATCAATACGATAAAGCTAAGCTAAACTTAAAGCTGAAATGTTCTGAGGTATCAAATAATTCTACTATTCTATCGAGCTAGAGCAACATTATTTATTACTTTATTTTACTTTACATTTATTGTATTGTATTGCTGTACAGATGGGATAATAACACTGGTGTCAAATTTGAAAAATCTCTATTGGAGAATCCACCAATACGTACCCCTTTTTCTGACCTAACTCATTCTTAATAAGCGTCAGACAAATACTTTTTTAAACGACAAAATACATTAATCGTTAACAATTTTTACACCTTCTCGCTGATGATGCATGAAATGAAAACGAGAAAAAGGATAAAGGGTCGTTCTTTGAGCATTATGCATATTCTTTGGTAATAAATCACCTATTGTTCTTTTTCAGTGAATTCAGTGGTCAGTCGAAACCCTGAACATTTCGTGAAATATCCAAGTCACGCCTTATATTGTTGGAGATCCATAGCATTACAATATTTAAGGAAAATTATGAATTATTTAAATTGGCGGAATATATAAATATTAACATCGATGTATGTTACAAGTAGATATGCTTTCTGAGATAACTGGACATTTCCTGTCGAGCTTAAAAATTTGTTTATGTTTATGTATGAAACGCTAACAAGTTAACACTTGGATACTGAAGAGGACCGCCTAGCCAGGTGTTTTGGCCGATAGATTTTGATCTGCCGAGGTAAGCATCACGGACGCAGGCTGGAATTTAGATGGGTGACCTAAGGCAGGCTCGGGGGTGTGGCGTCCCCGATAAATGGTAATGAGAACAGAGCAAAGAAAATCTCTATAACTCAAGACCATGCTATCATACATAAACTGTACGAGACTTTGCCACCAAGCCACCCGTGTAGTAAACAGGAAGGTTTGAAGAAAAATACTCGAGTAATGAAGGAGGGTGTACAAGGGGCCTAATAAGGCCTAAGTGCCGCGGTGGAAAAACAATTCCACCACCCTCCGACATAGACAGTAACAGTAGACAATACAAATTTCAGAATCCAGTTTAATTCCAGGAAGTATTAATTAATCATAATTTTTATTTCGTTCAGTTTGGGCGCCACTCAAACAATATAACGCAAGTAAAAATGTCGCTGTCATTTTGACAGGCGAAGAAAAATTGTGTCATGGATTATTCGACACATTTGCACCATAAGAATGCATGCTGCCAACATGCTGAAAAATAACAAACTAGTGATATTAGAACCTGTGCCCGACTTATCGATCAAATTATTATAAATCTTCAAGTTCATAATGATGCAGATAGTGAATATAATATTTTTAATTCTGAAACTAAAAATAGTGAAAATGAAGAAGGAGGAAGAAGAAGGAATGAACTACTATTTTCTTATGAATTATATTTTTATATTAAAGAACTATATTTACCTGACCTAAGTAAAATTTACATACAGAAAATACCGAAAATCTCGTTTTGGATAAATTATTAGTTATAATTGCATTTGGAACAATTGTAAAAAAAGAGAATGGATGTTACTGCAAGACCATATCTACAGATGTCTGCGGATTGAGTTTACAGGAGGACGAAAAAGTGAAAGATACGAAAAAAGGTATTCTTGATAATAAAAGTTTTTGCTTGTTCGTAAAATATGAATCACCATGATGACTTCAATTTTGTTGTACAGGCTGGGTCAAAAACACAAATATGTTATTTTGCGTAAGAGTAAACATACCTTATTTTGCAAGATACGAAAAAAGACATTCTTGATAAAAATTTTTACTTGAAAAATGAATAACAGCCACTATTTTTTAAAACGTTGTTGTTAATTGTTCTATGTAATCTTATGATTGTGATGGTTATAGATGTTTTATGATAATAATTCTTTGTATGTTTAGCCGCCATTGCTTTATGCTCAAGGGCATATATTTTTCTAAGGTAAAATTGTTACAATTATTATTAACGATTGCCCATTATTTATTACATGTTAAAATATGTATACATTGTCGTAACTGCCCAGATATTGCAATAACGACTCCTTTGTTTCACATTTAACTTGTTTTATCATGATTACATTGATCGAAAACAACTAATAAAGCGTTTCTTGTGCTCACTTTATGTCATACGGCTATACGAGCCTTGTTGAAATTACTAAAATTTTCGCCCTTGAGGGACGAATCTGAAAAAAAAAGAATAATCAAATACAAAAAAGAATTGCTAAAACAGATCTTCCGAAATTCAACTCATAGCTGGATTGCCTCCCGTATCGGACTCCAGTACCTTCCGGCCCTGCCGGCTAACTAACTCCAAACCTCTCCTAATTTATGCCTTTTGTTAGCGGTTGTTTTGTATTTATATTTGGGTAGTTAGAGCAACGATCGTGGGTTTCTCTGCCATGCTCTTTCCCCACAGGAGCTCTAGGTAAGCCTGGCACTCTCATTTTATGTTAAATGGTTGTTAATGTTTCTGTTGTTCTTTCTATTTGTCACATGTTTAATTTGAAGACTTTTTTTTTTTTTTTCTATGGCTAGAAATTGGCCTCAATGATTTGGGATCGAGGGGGATTATCCCTCTTTATCCTGCCTCATCTCGTGTAGGCCTGGACAGCCTTCGTAGGTGGGCCCCATTTGAAGACTGTTGTACGTAAAAAATTAAGTTATGTGTATTTACTCTGATTTTGTTTTATAAAATTAAACCATACTTCCCCTCTTTAAAGTTAGTAGCCAGCGCCTTCCGGTCAATTAAAAATAGAAGTATACAACGTAGGTATTCCTCATGACGATCACATATTTTTGACCACAACTACGTTTATATTTGTTCGATCGAACTCGGGGTTGTTATACTACAGTGCATAAGAAATATTGTTAGAGTCAGAGGGTCGTTTGATTTTTCGGCGAGCCGAGGCGCGGCGGAAGGGTGGGGGGAGCGAACGATAGCGAGTCCGAAGAAAATGACGATAATATTCATAGTCCTGCCGTTAAAAAAGGGAAATTCGCTTGAAGATAATGTATTTGACAGTCTGTAACTCCGTTATTTTTCAACGAATCTTGACGTTTTTTTTTAAACTTAAAGTTATTGTGGATCAAAAACAAGAGCAACATTTTAAAAACGTTAACAACCACTGGAAAAACTATAAAATTTTGTCTGGTATCAATTCCCTTATCGGAAAGCATCGTACCATATCCAGCACACTTTCTGAACTCACTCCAATGCATTTCCATCCCCAGAGGTGCATCCTGGTGCTTGTCCCGAGCCGGTTAATTTAATTAAGGGTGGAAATATCCCCATTAAGGAAATTTAACGGTCGGATGACGGCCGCGTCGCGTATTAAATTCGGAAAATTTAATATCTAAATAAGGCTATAGAAAATTTAGTGCAGCCGTGGAGTGGAGTCGTAACCGTGGCAGTAAACAACAATGCACGAGAATATAACAAATAGAACACAGTTTCATATCATAAACGGCTAATATAACCCTATGGCATTCGCCCAATTGCAACAAGACTGCTCCGCTATACCTGCCGTTAAAGCTCACTGTTCGATGGCGTAGGCGAGCGGCTAATCCTGAAAAAATGCTGGAAATGGGTCGTACATCCCGTCAAAAAAGTATCCGGAATTTGTCATTTAAAAATTCCGCGCAAAGTAGGTTCAAATTTCTTTTTTGATGGAAAGTTGGTAGCACTGTACTCTACTATGACATGAATTTTGGGCGCGATCTGTCAAGTAGTTTGTTTACAGTTGTCAATTTTATTAGTCCACCTGAAATGTGTTGCGCGATTCTTACTATGGACATTGTTATTGAACCTAAAATTTTGTGCAACCAACGGAATTTCTTGTGCTGAATCGTTGAAAATGTTGATAAAAACGTATGGTAATTCAGGTTTATCGGAAACTCAAGCATACGAATGGTACAAAGCATTCAAACGTAGTCCAGAAGTGATTGATGAAAAATTGTACATTGGCAAATCTTATAACTAGTATACTTGGATTATTGGAAAACTAATATGTAGGGTAAACCGTACAATTATTGGACAGCGATAGTTATTGGACATGAACACTTCGAAGGAGCCTATTTAGTGTTTCACTTAGTTTTATTTTAAGTAAACATTGACTGTAGCATCATCTATTATTATTCTTTGAAAATAATTGTAGTCGCGGTGAACATTTCACGAGATGTCTCTATAAACTACAGAAATCTGCAGTGATGGTCTGTCATGACTGATTTCTTAAGAATTCGCTAAGACACGAATTGTACATTGTGCAATATTTTTCGAAGATGTAGTGATTTAATAGAATTTTGAGTTATTAAATGTTTAAAGGTAGGTTTATTTTACTGAAACGTGTATTTTTTATAAGCAACAGTCAATTATTTAGTATTTAATAATTAGTTTATGTGCAATAACTATACCAATGGTGTTCTGAATTTTAGTTATTGGACAAGTGTCCAATAACTGTAATTTTGGCGTGGTGTGATTTATTTATCCTTTTTTAACACATACCTATGTTACTTTAATAAAGCTCTATTCTGATCTCATTCATTTGACCTGTTTATACAGTTATTGGACAAGGGTGTCCAACAATTATCTTCTGTCCAATTACTGTATAACCTAGAGGGGTATTTTCTAGCATGCCTCAGAAAAGGAACTACAATCTTGATTTAGTGGAAAAGGCTGTAGGTGAAGTTAAATCAGGTTAAGGATCTTACAGATCTGTATCAGAAAATATGGAATACCAAATAGAATTCAGGTTAATATATCCTGATCATCGAGACTCATTTGGACCTCCTACAGTTTTATCAGAAAAGGAGGAGGACATTCTATCCGGTTAATAATCACCATATTCACATTCCAGAAGATGACGACTTATATCTATGTCACATATGCTACAAAACAGAAAATGATGAAATTTTAGAGAATGAAGATAGCGACATTGAAAATGAATAAGGTGAATCTGACGAAGAAAAAATTGAAAATGAGGAAGAAGAGAAAGAAGAAATAGATAGGCTTTATAAGTTGTTTAAACAAACACGCAAGGAACATTTTTATTAAGTGGTCAGGCACCTATTAAATTGTTTTTTTTTTTATAGAATTTCAATTATCTAATGTGTCCAATAACTAATATTAAACCGTTCAATAACTAACAAATACGTCCAATAACTGTATTTTTTGCATTAAAGTTATAAATACATTTCTACAAGACACATGTCAAAGTTTTATTATAATTACTAACTATTATCTTAATGTACACGAATGAGGCTATGCTGTGGATGTATTTTATTTTCATTTGTTTAATTGCAACATTCGAATGTGATACAGAGTATTCAGTATTTTTCCAATAACTATTCAGTTTACCCTATCATCTGTCATACATGTTTTATTTTAAGCAAATGACATGAGCCACCTATAACTGAAATTTTTAATAATACTTGATAAAATACGGTTCGTCTCTGCCCCTTATAAGATTGTACACTTTTTTTTCTGTAGTTGAATTGATAAACAAGTAAATATTGGGAAAAACTTTCTATCACAAAATTATTCAAATTTTAACGATCTCTTCACGTTCCAGGAATCAAAAAATTGTTTACTTTCGCCACGCCACCTATACAGAAAGATTTGACCTAACACCTCTAACCGCAATTTGAAGCTATTCTAGGTATAGTCTTTCCGATATCAATTGAAGAACCAATAGGTTGACAGTATGCACCAGGTTCGGTCGCTGACGCAGCAACTGGGTATTGAAATATTTGAAAAACTTGTTCCCATATTTATTTAGCAATACCAATATACAGTTCTGGTCGCACTAAACGTGGATGTGGTAGAAATGTATACGCCCAGTTGAAGAATGCGAGCGCGGGCAAAGGAAAACAAACACAGCTGCTTTGGGCCACTGGGCAATAAATCTCAGCTGTTGACAAGTGGTTGACAAATTGCCCAGCAGTGCAGTGCAGCAATGCGGAATTTGGTTTGATTCAGGTAATTTTAATTTATTATAGGCACCTTCTATTAATCATTCATACTACAATTGCGAAAGGGAGAAATAAGAAGGATATTTTGTTTACCAATATTATCACAACATGGCATTTTAGAGACCTTTTGAAACGGAACAAAACGAAATTTACCTGCAATATAATAAAATTCTTTGATGACATAAATAATTAAAATATGTTGTTGACCAAATGAACATATAATAGAAATTTTCTACACATTAAATAAAAATTATTATAAGTTTTTACCTTTAGCAGAAAACTTTTTTAGGGACGCCTATGAAACTCATTAAATTTTATTGCCAGGCGTTTTTTTACATGTTCAACTGACTTCGGAAAAAACTAGACCTAAAAACCCTAGTTTTTGGAATTAAAATAAATATAATTTCGGAGATATTGGCAGCGGGAGTGTTAAATGGCACACCCCGTATAGCATCTTATTAATTTCTCTAGAGGGTGTTCCTTATAAAAAAATGAAATTAAATAACATCCAAGAGAAATGCGTCACCGTATATAATGGAAAATAATTTAAAAAATGATAAGAAATTGGTCTGGTACAACCTTTCTATGAAACTATATTTTTATACATATTATTGATTGATTAAAAGAGCTACGAAAAATAAATACTTTTAAATACATGGTTTTCCGGTAAGTTACCGTCAGCTCCTAATGTACATTGAACTTCCTTTAGCTAGTAATCTTTGACCTATCATTGCTGTTCTCGGGCTAGGCTCTGTAGGGACGTACTTGCTATGAAAACCCTTAGGCCCGGCCTGACGAGCATTTCTTGTTGTGGGTTCTAACAACCGTGGTCCTGTAAGAGCTTCCACAGTAGTGTCTATGATTGGTCGCACCCAGTGCTTCCAAATGTTTCGCAGTTCTTATTATGATTCCTTCTAGCAGAATGCATTATTTTTCAATCCCGCGAAGCTCTATCTGACTCAGAAACAAACTTATTTAATAGCATGGCCCTGAAAACTTTAAAACCCTTTTAAGTGGGACACCCTGTGTGTAGACGTTTGTGACTGGCTACTTATAAATTCCCATTAATCTTAACTTTTATTTTTCTCTGTTCAGAAAAGTTCTTACGATAAAATGATTGGCATTTTTCAGTGTCAATAAGCCTTAACCACAATTTAATGCAATCTCGATCACCTCAATCTCATTGTTGCAGTGGAAATGCTATTAATATGAATAATTAATTAAGAAATTCTACAGACTGCACAGTCACGTCCTTTCAAAAATAAATTAATCTGCCCGCCACATATTCTACAAACGTCGCCCGAGGTAATAAAGTATGTGGGGAAGCTTGACATGAATATGTTGTTTTTAATTTTTAGTAGATTAAGATGATGCCTGCATTGCAGGAAATAATTTCTTTAGAGGTTGCTAAAACTAATATGCTTCACCACTTTATACAGGGTATTCTTATAAACAGAGACATAAATTCAGGGCCTGACAGAATTTCAAGAAATATTACAATTTGTTCTTATGAACCGTTTTCAAGATACAGGACGTTCAAAATAATTTTTTAGAATCTAGTTTCGGTCCTATTTTCCACAAAATTCGACCAAATGAACTTAAATTTTGTTATCTGGGGTTTCTGGGGATGCTTAATGTTCTGGAGTAATTAATTTTTGGCAATACATACGGGGTGTTCAGTGCAGTACTCCGCGGAAACATTTTAGGTCCTAACTTTTTTGAGATTAATCTTTTTGCCCTTTTTATCACTTGCTGTTATGGCAAATTTTATTCAAAATAAAAAAGGTGCTCTTATAAGAAGTGCTAAAATTTGCCCGTTTTCCAGAAATACCAGGCATAGTGCGCCAAAGTCAAGCAGCTAGTTTATCAAATAAAAAACAATAATTTAGAATGATATAGCCAAAAATTAATAACTCCAGAGCATTTAGCATCCCCAGAAACCCCACATAACAATAATTCGTTAATTCGGTCGAATTTTGTGGGAGACAGGACCGAAACTAGATTCTAAAAAATTATTTTCAACCCTCTGTATCTTGAAAACGGTTCATAGGAACAAATTGTAATATTTTTTGAAATTCTATCAGGCCCTAAATTTATGTCAGTGTTTTTGGGAACACCCTGTATATAGTGTTCTGCAATTATTCAAGTGTGCAAGACGGCATTGATATTTTTATGCCACTGTATTTAGATAATATTAAAAAATTATTTTTAACGTAAGTCTGTGTGTCAGTTATTGCAATTTTGGCAATTTATTATTTAAGACTAATGTTTTATGGACAAGAAATATCATTTTTAATAAGACAATGATAGAATAAGTATATCCATCTAAGAACTAACGAAACGTAAAGCTAATCTAGAATAATTTCCTTTATTTTTCGCATTGAAAGATCACGGAGAACATGTAAACATCAGAAAATGTACCTTTCCTTTTTTGTCGAGCAAATTTGTAAAGATACTCAATAATTGTGATTAATGCATGTGGTAATTGTTTCCTACATGCATTCGTCGGGGTGTGATTATGTTTATACTACCGTATGTGAATTTGTATGTTTATCATCCGTGAAAAATTCATAGTACAGTCATTGAAGCTGAAAATCAGCTGTACCTAACCTCCGAATTCTTTGAAACTGCATGGATTTGCATGAAAATTTAAAATAAGGCTCATCTTAGGCTCAAGTTCAAAAGTGACATAAGCCCGATTGACGCTTTTTGTTTTTTAGGGGTAAAAACTACCCCTAAGAAAAATTTAAGTTTTTACCATTTTATTGATAAAAATCTTGTTCAAGCACAAAGATTAAATAATGTTCCATGTTCTCGAACATATTTTATGATATATTTGATCTTTTCGACCCTTTATTTAACCCTTAAAAACTACTTAATTACTTTTTAAAGATTTGGAATTATTAAATCGTGCAATTATTTCAAATAAAAGTTACCTTATAGCTAATTAAATAATTTTTCCCTTTCAACCCCTAAAAACCACCCCTGTATTGACAAAAATGATAAAAAAATTCTTTTTAAAAGCTTGGAATGTTTTAACGGTGCAATTACTTAAAATAAAAATTCCCTAACTGCTTATGAAATAATTTGTATCTCATAACACTTTTCAACTCTAATAAATCACCCCTGTGCTAAAAAATGATAAAAAAATTACGTTTTAAATCTTGGAATGCTATAATTGTGCAATAATGTAAAATAAA
The DNA here is from genome assembly GCF_000390285.2 of Anoplophora glabripennis. Classification (NCBI taxonomy): domain Eukaryota; kingdom Metazoa; phylum Arthropoda; class Insecta; order Coleoptera; family Cerambycidae; genus Anoplophora; species Anoplophora glabripennis. The sequence continues at coordinate 369,769 of NW_019416397.1, read as the reverse complement.
AATTTCCTTAATTTGTTTATGAAAGCATATTTTACTTTTACCATTTCCAACTCTTATAAACTACCCGTTTACCAAAATTATTGTAAAATATTTTTATTATAATCGATTTTTAAATATAATCAATCATAAAAAAATTGCAACGCTGCATATAAATAATCACAGTAAATTATTTTACTTATTTTATTTGTATAATATAATACCTATGTAATATATAAAAATGAGAAAGCCTATTTTGATCCGAAAAAATGTCATTGGTTTTTCTACCATAACTCGGATAATTTTGAATCTATAGTATCCTACAAAAAAGCATTTTAAAAATAATTTCAAGAGCTGTAAGATCGTTTGCATATATAAAACCTTTTAAGTCCTTCGTTTTTTGAAGGGAAAGGATCTAAGGGCTCGAGATAGGTCGTTTTTTCACTAAAATGGATACTTCAAGCGGCGATATCTCCTTTATGCTATAGGAATAAAAAAAAGAAAAATATTTGTTGAAAAAAAAAAAACTACATTTTTGTTGTCTATCATTTTTTAAGTATTTTTCATAGTTTCAGAGTTATTATATAAATGAGGCAATTTTTTTTGCATAATGAAAAATACGTTTTCAACTTTTACCATATATTATTCAAAAAATACGCATTCTAAACCGGTCTAACTTCAGGATCGTATGAAAAACACTAAAACAGAACTAATTGTAAAGGGTCTACGTTTAATTTTAATTCTGATGGAAATGCTACAGCGTTTACTGCTCATCTGGTTTTGACGATAACTCCTTCAGTTTTGCTCTAATTAACTTTTGTAAGTGCTCATTTTGAAGGTCTTTTTGAGTACTACAAAAAACTCCAGGAGCGTTATACACGTAAAATTAATCCTTTTTCCGTTATTTGACGTAGATCGATTCGAGTATTTCACCCAAAACAAGTCCCTTTCTACTAACCATATTTCGCTTTGTATAGGACGTACAACACTTTTTAAAAAACGATTTTCTTTGTTTATTTATAAGCTACATTTTTGTTGATTACACTCTTTTAAATGAAATGCGTAATTTTTGAGTTATTCGCGAAAAATACTTTGAAAAAGTGTTTTTTTCACCCAAAATTCCAAGTTTTCAATCGTGAATAACTAAAAAACTATTGATTTTTCGAAAAAATTCTTCGAATATTTTTTGCTCAAAATTTGATTCTCTATCGATTTCCAACGTAATTTTTGAAAATAAAAATTTCACCCTCGAGGAGAGGGTGGTCAACCCCCAACAGGGTGGAAGCGTCAATCGGCGCTATGTCATTAATGTTCATTGACCTTTTCTCTAACTATCTGCTAAATTTCAAGTCGATCGGTTCAGTTTCAAAGAATTCGGAGGTGAAAAACCTCAATGACTGTACTATCAGGGAACGTAAGATAGACATACGAGGTAAAAATATGTAAAGTAACACAAGTGAAAATCTCTAGAAACGCTGTAATAGCTTTCTGCTAGGCCGTAGCCCAAATTTGAATCCTAAACGCGAAGTCGCTTCCTGCGGCGTTTTGGGAATCTCCGCTCCTCTAGACCCGGCCATCAGAACTCGCTTCCCGACGTTATTACCGCATTAAACACGGCTCTAAACTGCAGTCCGCACATGCATCTCCCCACTCGGCGGCCGCTCGTAAACCGCGTCGTACCCCTTTACCCCGCCGCGATGCACTTCCAATGCAACTCACTCCTATGACCGATGCACGACTGACAGTTCCCCTCGCGACAACCGACGGAGACGTGCACACGGCTAACCTCTTCTCGGACAAGCCTTCTAACCTGTTGCGCCCGTCATCCACCCGGTGCCCGGTGTAGTGCAGTGAACTGTGCGTCTGGCATGGACGGTCGGTGTTAGGATGTCCGACTCGCAGGAATACGACAGCAAGATGGACGTGAACGCGTCGAGCACGTCGGCCTCGCCGAGGACGCCGCCCAACTGCGCCCGCTGCCGGAACCACCGCAAGAAGATCGCCCTCAAGGGCCACAAGCGCTACTGCATGTACCGCACGTGCAAGTGCGAGAAATGTCGATTGACCTCCGAGCGCCAGAGGGTGATGGCCATGCAGACGGCGCTCCGGAGGGCCCAGGCCCAGGACGAGGCCATGCTGAGGAGCGCCACCAGCGCCGAGGATTTGATGCGTATCGCGCAGAAGAGCCCGCCGCTGATACCGGCTATGGAGCGCAGCCTCGATTGCGACTCTTCGGCTTCCTCGCAATGCTCCAACTCGCCCTCCTCGGTGGCCAGGAAGATGACCACGGCGACGGCCATACCGTCGACCACCACCGCTACTAGTATAGGCACGGTGGCTGACTGCCATCCACCCTACAACCCGGAATATAAAGGTAATTGCACTCAATCAGCCGATTAATGTTCAATCATTGTTATTAGTCCGGTGAATCTAGACATTCAAAGATACATAAATTTACAATAAGCTGAAAGTGAGTAAAGTTGTTCAAAACATAATTAAAAATAACATATTAAAATTTGTCGTCGTTCCGGTACTCGGAAAAAAATTTACTCGAGGTCAAAGGTCAAAAAAATGGGTTTTTCACGATTTTCAGCTAAACGGTAAGTTTTATCATAAAATTACCTCTGACAAAAATTGTAGATAATAAATTATCTATAAAAAATGTATAAACACTTCCCTAAGAGCCACCATTTCTGAGATATAACGATTCAAAAAGTTGTAATTGTCATAATACTCGTATGCACACGTTTCCACGCCACCTATGAGGTAGTGTACTTAGCGCGTTTTTTTTAACGTGGTTTCCCCAGTAGGCGTATTCCACTGGTCTGTTGTGATTCTGTTTAGTTTGAAACTATTGCATAATAACAGATATTAGCAAGGGTTGGAAATGATAAAAGCGATGGAAATTAACAAAAAAGTAGAGAAATTTATTCGTCTGATTCATAACATTCAAATACTCCTTCTTGCTCTTCTTCTTGATTCTTCTTCTTCTACTTCTTCTTCATTCTGGGTGTAAGTAAATTACGTCAATAGTGATGTCTCCTCGTTGGTATCAAACGAATCCTCTACTGTTGGTGGTTCAACATTAGAACACGACCGGCCTTGACAATTTGTACATGCCAGAGAACAAAACAATCCAACTTGTTTCCAACCACATTTAGCACTGCATCTCTTTTTACAGTTGCAAAAAATTGTGTTTAGCAGTTTTTACGGCGCAGGTAGGAGTAAAGTCTGAATTGGTTCTAATGTTGTCGACCAACTTCCAACCCCAGTCTTTTGGGTCTAGCTGATAACCAAGCAACTGAGGTTGGAGGAAGACAAGCTAATTGCACTTCTTTTTTATTTCGAGTGTTTTTAACGAAACATGCATGTCGATACTTATCTAAGCAGGTAGTTTTTTAGGAGCTCCGTACATAGAAAGAAGAAAGCGAAGTGATATTCTCATAGTTATACTTATGTATATTTATATTTTAAGTGTAAGTTACAATCACCGATGGAAAAATATTTTTTCTTATATTACAGCTTCAGAGATATACGTGACGTATGCATATTATGACGATTACAACTTTTACAACTTTTTGAATCATTATATCTCAGAAACGGTGGCTCTTAGGAAAAAAAGTATTGATATATTTTTCATAGATATTTTTAAGTTCTAAAATTTTTGTTAGAGGTAATTTTATGATAAAACTTACTGTTTACCTGAAAATCGCAAAAAACCATTTATTTGACTTTTGACCCCGACTAAATTTTTTTCCGAGTACTGGAACGATGAGGAATTTTAATATGTTATTTTTAACTATGTTTTAAACAATTTTACTTACTCACTTTCAGCTTGTTGTAAATTTATGTACCTTCATTCTTATTTTTTGGTCTAATTTGATCGGACTATATGTGTCGTAATACGTATACAGGCTGTTACAAATTCGCTTCTCACTACAGGGATCTCGGAAACGGTAAAAGATAGATAGAAGTTGCATAATCAGGGGACCAACATTATGCCTCTAAAAAATCAAAGCTAACATGATTAGTTTTCGAAATATTTGAAAAAAACAGAAATTTTGGAAATACGTTTTTGTTTCATTTCAGCCTTGTTTGAGGTGATATTGAAAAAAGAACAACACTTTCTCATGGCCACTGTTTGCCCTCTATCGAATGGCATAATCAATTTTTATATGTAACGTTTCGTCTCTCCAGGACCATCATCAACTTTCAATAATTCAATAAACAAAGAAATCTAAACAAAAAATTTTAATAAATTTGGAACGAATTCACTGAAGATGAAGTTTTGGAGACAAAACGTCGGAATCTGGTTCAGGCTGGGGCAGTACGGCAGTACAGTATTGGGGGTCATGAAGGCTTGCAAAAAATGTAATAAAATTTCTAGGGTCGTACCTAAAAAGTTACATATAAAATTGATTATGCCATTCGATAGAGGGCAAAAAGTGACCATGAGAAAGTGTTCTTCTTTTTTCAATATCACCTCAAACAAGGCTGAAATGAAACAAAATCGGATTTCCAAAATTTCTGTTTTTTTTTTCAAATAATAATGCTTTCTGGCGTCTTTCAGCATTTTTAAAACGTTTGTGTGACTGACACCCTGAACGCGAGCTATTTGTCTAGCTGGAGTAACAGGATTTTCTTCAGCTTTCAGCAACATGTTCAACCGGGTTTCTTCTTCGATTTTTAAAGGCCAATATCGAGCTTCTATTTTGCTAATCGTACTTCGATTAATTGGAGGCATTTCTGGATGAACTTCAGCAAACAAACGAATGATTTCAGCTTCTCGACTTTCTCCATATCCGATCATCATTAAATTTTCTATACGATATTTTTGGTTTTTAATTTTCACATTGAAATATAAACAAGTATCTACTAACAAAACAATCACATTCAGTTCAAATTGGCCAAAAAAACTATCGAGCAGATGATAAGGTATGAAACTTTTATTGTGACTTATCAAGAAAGAAAAAAAAAGTATAAGTACATTAAAGAAGTTTCAGTAAACATTTCCTTATTTTTTTCCTGACACATTGCTTATAAAAAGTAACAAAAAAATACTTAATTGTATTTACAATTGAAAAAAATTATCAACCTACCCTTCCATTAAAAAAAGTTCTCTTTGTAATTGTCCCATTGAAAATAAAAATTGACGGGTTTCGGGAAATTTGCGACAACCTTTATTTACTAATTTACAGAATTAGTTCCAGTTAAAATTTCCACTCTGTATACGTACAATTACATATTAGACTCACCTGGCAAAGGATTTGTACAATTGTACAAAAATACAAGTGTAGCTAACAATTTATAAAAGTTGTTCTGTACTGGTAGGTTAGGTTGTTTAGCAGAATGTCTTCAAGAAATCAGAACAAACTGGAGGTATTAATAGGTTCCCACAATTACACGATTACAACGTTTGTATCTTAACCCAAATCTTTTTATATAAGTTCTTCGAAGTATACAGATTAATATAAGAAAAAGTTCACTGGTCTATTAATTTCCCAAGGTCCAAAAAAATTGTGAAGAACATTTTGATTTTCGAAATTCTTTAATATTTTGGACTGGGATCAAGACAGAGAAAAGTAAAAAATACTACCTCGTAGAAGAAGTTTTTTCCAACAAAAAAAAGAAATGATATCTTGAATATCTTGAAAAGATATCTGTAAGTTGCCATTACAAAATGTCACTTATTAGATAAATTATACTTCGATAAAATTTCTACCCTAATCATGCCGCGTAATTAATTTTCAAAAATCGTTAATTTTACGAAAAAACTACACGAACCTTTTTTGTTTAGAATGAGTCAGGCTATTTGAAGTGAATGTTTAAATGTTAAGATAGTAATAAGAAAAAAGTTACGTATGAAATAGGTTTTAAGGGTGGATTTTTCTACCCCTTATACAAGAGTAGGGGAAAATCAACAAATCGTTTACTGAGTGCCTTCTCGATAGTAGAAAATATCTGCTTAATTTCTTCATTTCTGTCACTTTTTTGGTATTTCACAGAATTTTTTATTTTTTTTTGTATGAAAGACCCACCTTTTTTCCACAGGGAATCACCCCCTGAATTATTTAGCACTTATTTATTTACACGCTTCATATTGTTTAAAATCGCAAGAAAGTTTTCTAAAACTTCGTCATTAATATTTTTTCCTATACATATAAAATTATTGTAAAAAAGATAAGGGTGGTAGAAAATTAATTGAATTAATTTGATAAATTCAATTATATTATTAGGAAATCAAACAAAATTACAGGTTTTTACTTGTAACTTTTGTACACACAATTTGTAATAGCACAGAAATATCTCATGTTTTTAACAAATTGGATACTTACAAACTTATCTGCAAATTATACTATATAAAATTTGGAAAATTAGGAAATATTAGTAACATTTACCATTTGTGTTACAAGCTAGAATTTTGCTGTGCAACAATTATTACCTTTAATTATTAATAGATTAAATATCTATTTTTAAATATTATTACTATTCCTATTCTAATTGTGACCCATTAGAACTAGTTTTAATGTATAATGAAAAAAATTCCTGTTCAAAGTAGATGGGGGTATAATTTGATGAATTTCTTTTAATATAGCTTGCCTCTCGTCATCTGCTTCTATTATACTTTATCACCCTGTTATTTTTCTGCATTATAATAACTGTTTATCGAAGCTTGCTGTGAGAAGTCTTGTCAAACCAGTTCTTCTCCAGAAAAATACTTATTGGCATATTTGTAACAAGAAGAAAGAAACCAGAGATTCGCAACGCAAGTCAATTTGTATCCAATACAAACACCAACGACGACTGTGCAAATATTTACAAATTTCTGTTAAAATTTTCCATTAACATAAACCTAACCTAACATTTAGTAGTCTTGGATCATTGTTGCAAACTTGTGCAGTCTTCATATGTTTTGAAACCGACAACTAGTTGTTAAAACTCACTGTATTGTCATGTAATACAAGTTATTCTGCATGAAAAGTATTGTCATTTTTGAAACAAAAAAACCCACGAGGTAATTTTTTTTAATTATTCCATTCCCTTTTTCTAAGCGCCTTTTAAAATTTTATATTGATGGAAGCCGAGTTGTCTACTTCTTTATATAGAGACGGATAAGTTAATGCGTTAGGTTTTTTTCAGTTCAATTCAAAATTATGTTGTCGACGAATCTTATCTTGTATGCTTATAGTGTAACATAGTCCAGGCGGTAAAGCATTCCAGGCATTTGTATTTGTAATCTATTTTGTTGTAGAGAAAAATCCCAAATATTATGTAGAATAAGAATTCGAATTTGCCAAATCCAAAAAATCATTCAGACATTCCAATGACCACGGTACCTTTCTTGATGTTTCTTTCGTTAAGCTTTTATCTGCCGAAATTGCACTAAACGAATATTGAAAATACTAGCTAGAAAAACATTTTCTCGACTTCAGGATTACGTAAACTCTAAATTATTAACTTTACGCCTCTATATCTCAGAATCTATACAGTAGAATGCTGTCGTGTTTGACAAAAAAGCAATGAGGTACGACGTCGTTTTTATGTGTACAAGATTTTGTCGATTGCATAGAAAATCCCCTGGGCGATAAATAATTGTTTATAGAGTAAAATGTTGAAAAATATTAAAAAAATTTTATATGGTTATAAAAGTGTAAAAAAGGTATTTTTAGTATTAATCATTATTTATTATGACAACAAGTATCTCTAAAAATTGTGTGCCCTTTCTAAACCTTAATTTAAACTCACGGTATAAACTTTTTGAATTTTCTTAATTAACAATCCTGTCAATCGAAAACCACGTGATCGATCGTTGCAAAATTTTTGGGGTAGAAGTGACATATGTTTTACTATTTGTTCACAAAGTTTCATCAATATTTATAAATATTTACTTATTTTAAAAATTGCTCCAAATATACATAGGATTTTCTACTATTTTTTGCTCATTGTTAGTGCAAAATTCAACTTTTTTGATTCGCAGTTGGTGTAACTTTATAGAAAATCGTCAAAAAATAAAGAATGACTTTTTTAGGGCTTACTTTCAATGTTACTGGGAAAAATATGTCTAAAAACGTTTAATTTTCCGTTCTTTTTATATTTTTGTCGTTCCCCTGAATTTAGCAATGGTTTTTTGGAATAAGCAAACTCGGATTCTTATTCTACATAATATTTGAGATTTTTCTGTACAACAAAATAGATGACTTCAAAAACAAACGCCAAAGCCTACTTTTACTGTTCTACCACCTTGACTACTAAAAAATCGACTAATCAACCGAATTTCACATTTCTAAACACTTGCAAGTCTGGCGAAAACGTTATTAAGTATTTAAAAAATGATCAATTTTTTCATTTTTATGCTTAACAGAAATTGTACAATTTAAATTGTTCTATTTAATTCAGTCTGGTGAACAAAATTGAATTTTTTATTAAATTCTATTGTTAGCAGCAACTTGGTGTGGATAATTTGCTAGTTATTTGAAAAAAGGAAGGAAAGGATTGTCTTTCATAATAACAGAAATGTCGTCATATAACTTTTTTCTGGATGAGACTTTTTTTAATAAAAAGTCCGTTTTAATTGTAAAATCTTATCTTGTTGCCACGTTAGTTTCAGCATTTGACATTTCTCTGAAGCGGTCGTTCTTATTACAGGCGTTGAAAATTTTCTCAAGCTGGTTTTTCCCATTCATTCCTGACCTGGCGTGCTCAATTATAGATTTAAATTTTGTATTAGATCAGTTCTGGTTACTGACATTGTAATTAGCAGAATAAATAAAACATAGGCTGCTGATATAATGCGTGAGTCAACTTGAGACGCTATGACATCTTTAAGTAAATGTGGATGAAAGTTAGGTCAATAACTTAAGCATCAGAAAAAATGAGAGACAATTTGTCGCCCTTCAAAATATGAGGAGATAACTGCTACAAATTACGGATTTTATAATCGTGTAATTTATTATCTTTCAAACTGGTTGTATCACGGTATATTTCAAAATAAAATCTCTTGCAGGATCTCTTCGTATTGCCTCAAGATGACCTTGAACGATTTCCTCGGTTGCTATGGTCCTTTGGTATTAAAAATGGGGCACTTTTTCTCTCTAATTTTGAAGATATTCTTTAAAGTTTTGAAAATACCTTCAAAATCTGAAGAAAGCCTTTCGTGAAAGGAATTTTTATGAAATGTGACTAAATATTTCAGAATTTTGAAACGTTTTCGTCGATTGCAATTACATATCTCGAATGTAGCTTCCTTGAGAGAATTTTATTCGATTTAGTTTAAGTTATAAAATTTTACTTCCTTAAAAAGTTATGGGTCTCCAAAAAATGTTTTCTAATTTGATTTTGTAATAACTTTGTTATTTTAAAGTATTTCCATGGATCTGTCAAAATCCATTGACATGTTGGATCATCGCCATTTCTTTCGTAAATTATAAAATTTCGGAATGTCGATAAGTATTTTAAAATTCGAAGCTTTCCTTTCTTATCTCATTGAAAGTCCAGTATCGTGGTTTTACATCGATTTAAACTGTTGTTACTTCTGGACTCCCTCAGGGCTCCGTTCTTGGCCCTCTATTATTCAATATGTTTATTCATGATTTGTGATAATCACCAGATCTTTGACTTTTTGAACGTGGTAGTAATCAGTTGAAGTCGAAGGCCTTCCTGGTCGAGGAGCCTTTTCAATTGACTGATGAACACTATTATATCGTAACTTTGCGTACGACCCAAAACATCATATCCGTAAAAAATTTTACGTTGCATCGTTCGTCCAGAAAATGGCACCCTTCAAAAATCGTCACTAACACTTAACCACATTGCACTCAAATAATAATATCTCGAAAACTAAATGAGATATCAACAATTCATAAACTGCACATCACTAAATATCTCCATTAGAGTGCAATTCAAACAATTCGGTTATTTTCTGAACAGACCCCGTATTATTATTCTATGAATAAAATTAATATATCGATTTTTTTAAAGTTGGGTATAATCCACATCGACCAACTAAGGAAATTTACATAAAAAGTTACTTCTCGTATAAATGTATTCTATANATTATAAAATTTCGGAATGTCGATAAGTATTTTAAAATTCGAAGCTTTCCTTTCTTATCTCATTGAAAGTCCAGTATCGTGGTTTTACATCGATTTAAACTGTTGTTACTTCTGGACTCCCTCAGGGCTCCGTTCTTGGCCCTCTATTATTCAATATGTTTATTCATGATTTGTGATAATCACCAGATCTTTGACTTTTTGAACGTGGTAGTAGTCAGTTGAAGTCGAAGGCCTTCCTGGTCGAGGAGCATTTTCAATTGACTGATGAACACTGTTATTTCGTAACTTTGCGTACGACCCAGAACAACATATCTGTAAGTTTGTTTCAAAAATTGAAACTTTTGTCAGCTTCAACAAAATTTTACGTTGCATCGTTCTTCCAGAAAATCGCACCATTCAAAAATCGTCACTAACACTTAAACACATTGCAATCAAATAACAGTATCACGAAAATTAAATGAGATATCAACAATTCAAGAACTGCATATCACTAAATATCTCCATTAGCGCGTAATTAAAAAAGTTCGGTTATTTCCTGAACAGACCTTGTATTATTATTCTATGAATAAAATTAATATATCGATTTTTAAAAAGTTGGGTATAATCCACAGCGACCAACTGGGAAAATTTACATAAAAAAATACTTCTCATATAAATGTATTCTATATAATAGTTCAGGATATTATACTGTAATAAAAGCGTATTAATCATTGGAAATAAATGAATAATAAATTTGCATAAACAGTTTATTACCAAGATATACGCCTTAATATAAAATAAATACTTATTTATTGACATAATAAAATATATAATTGATGGCTATATACCCACAACATCAATATTTAAATAAAAAATTATAAACATATCTGCGATTTTATAGTTGAATACATGGAAATATTTATAGATAGCTTTAACTGTGTCAAATACTCTTGACATAAATCTAAATGTGACAAAGAATTCGTCAGATAAGCTAGGTACACGATCACTGTGCAATTATTTAGCTGATAGGTGAACATTTAACTTTCATATAGCGGGACAACTTAGGCGAATGGCAACCTAACAAAGTGACGTGTCAAAATTTTTATGAAATTATTTAGCTTTTAAACCATTTTAGTTAATTCATTCATAATTCTAAAGTTCAGTACAGTAATGGAAAAAATTTCATTTCTTTTGAAAAGATTCACCCTGTATATCCCTACTTCCTTCTGTTTCACTTTCTTCTGTTGAAATCTAAATATTACTGCACAATCTTGGCCTTGTGGGGTGGAGCCCCGTCCTGCTAAAAACGTAGGTTTCTCCTTAGCTGTAAAGGCACATTCTCCAGAATTGCAGTTGCAGGAAATTTGGATGCCGCACCATACATTTATTTCAAAATGGCCTTGGTTTTGGACTGGATTTACAATGTAGGTATTTTCAATGATCCAGTAGTGCTCATTGCTCCTGTTTGGCAAACCATTACTGACAAACCGACTTTCGTCCGTTCAAAGAACGTGCCGAAAAAGGTTCTGATCAACAGTTTCTACATTTGCTACAATTTGAACTATAAAATTAAGTCTGTAAAATTGTGAATTTTCTAGTCATGATACGATTGGTCTTTAAAATTCGTTGAACGACTGATTTATCCAAATTCAATTCCCGACTAGCCTGCCGTATAGAATTTCGTGGATTTTGTTCGAAATACAGTCTAGCTGTATTAACATTATTTTTTACCCTTCGGTCGATTGTTTGATTTTTCCGAACAGAAAATGCATCTTCATTTCGTCGCAATAGACCGATCAAAATAACTCATTTAGAGGTAAAAAAAAGAAAATTGTTACCTGGACTTTCATTAGTGGAAATGGTAAAGGGGCTTATAGGTAATAAACGAAAAAAATAAATAAATGCATGAGCAGGGGCGGCGGAGAGTTGATTTGGGGGTTGAAAACTTATGAAAAATTGTATCATTGGGATTTCTGGCGAAAGTTGGTCTCAAATAAAAAAGTATCTAATACAAAAGTTGTAGACCATACAAAAATCTACGACTTTTCTAGGGGTCATTTTTAACATAAACTGAAAATATCTGAGAAAAATGCAAAAAACTGTTTTTTTTTTCTGATTTTTCGTTTTTTATTTCTTATTTCCGCAAAAATAATTTAATTTTGGCGAAACTTGGTGATTGTACACCTTTCTCGATCTTAAATAACCTCAAATATTTTTAGATAAAAACATCAAAAAGTTTCTAAGATATTAATTTTTTTCGGCCTGAAACAATTTTTTTGCAAAGAAAAATTCTACTTAAAAAAATCATCGTACAAAGTTCTGCCGGTAATCATTTTTTCGTTTTGATATATACTTTTTTGTGAAATAAAAAAATTTGTAATCACAGTTCAAAAACATGCTCAAAAATGCAAAAAAATGAAAAATTACTTGCAGCAATGAATTTTTCAGTAATTGTTGATAATTTGTTTAAATTTAAAAAAAAATCAAAATCTGATTACACCATTCAATTGTACGGAAAAAATACAAAAAAAAAAACTGTCTCATTGTTTGACCCAAAACTATTTTTGTACAGTATTGTTATAAGTCGAATAGTGAATAAATGAAATAATTAATAATTTTTTTCCGTAGGATCGATTAGTGTATTAATTTTTTTTAAAGTTTGATGAATTCATAGATATACAGTGTGTCCAAGAAAAGGATGGGATAGCATTAGGATCTAGGAAACGGTAAGAGATTATCAGATTAGAAAAAAGTTGTGTTTTTTATACCTAACAATATGCTGTTTAGAAAGTTTTAAAATTCTGGGTAGTTCCGGAGATATCCGGAAAAACCCGAAATTTTGCAAAATTGTTTCTGGCTTTATTTGAAAACGAATTTTAAAATAAATTACGTATTTATAATGCCACTTTTTTCGCTCTATACAATGGCGTCAACATTTTTGCAATCCGACGTTTCGTCTTTGAGGGGCCATCATCGGGTTAATTTTTTTTAAATAAGTCGCTGCTATTTTTATGACAAAATCTAAAGTCATTTTAATTCTGAATTAGAGGATATTACTATTGTAATCGCTTAAAAAGTTTTTAGCTTGTTTTAGCTATAATTTAAAACTTTTCCTGAGGACGGCTCTGAACGCTTTCAAAATATCTATTGGATGAAGTTATACCAGTATACAAGTCAATACCGCCAAAATATCCAACAATTTTTTACTGTTAGCAATACTAATTAGAAATAATAAAATATTTCATGAATTCGTATTTTTTTATTAGGTACAACTTTTGGATTAAAAAAAATTGTTGGACATTTTGTGCTGTATTGACTTTTATTTCCTCTTTTATCTCTCTCCTCCAATAGATACAGATATTTTGCAAGCGTTCAGAGCCGTACTCGGGAAAAATTTATAATGATAGCTAAAAACTTTTTTAAGCGATTACAATAGTAATATCATCTAATACAAAATTACAAATGACTAGATTTTGTCATAAAAATAGCAGCGATATATTTAAAAAAATTATTCTGATGCTGGCCCCTCGAAGACGAAACGTCGGATTGCAAAAATGTTGACGCCATTGTATAGAGCGAAAAAGTGGCAATGTAAAACGATTTTGCAAATTTTCGGGTTTTCGAATTTCGCGTCAACAGTAGACTTTGCAGTTAATACTTTGTATTGTTGAAATCTTAAATCATCCAGAGATAATTTATCATTTGTGCATTTGTAATTCGACTTAGATGTTAATAGCAATACAATACAAAATTAAAGTTTTGGGTCAAACAATGAGACACAGTTTTTTTTTAATTTTTTGAATAATTGAATATTTTTTAATTTAAACAAATTATTATCAGCAATAATTGAAAAATTCAATGTTGCAAGTCATTTTTTATTTTTTCACATTTTTGAGCATGTTTTTGACCTGTTATTACAGATTTTTTTATTTCACCAAAAAGTATATGTCAAAGCGAAAAAAATGATTACCGACAGAACTCTGTACGATGATTTTTTTAAGTAGAATTTTTCTTTGAAAAAAAAGTGTTTCAGGCCGAAAAAAATGAATATCTTAGAAACTTCTTGATTCTTTTATCTAAAAAAATTTGCGGTTATTTAAGACAGAGAAAGGTATACTTTCACCAAGTTTCGTCAAAATTAAATTATTTTTGCGGAAATAAGAAATAAAAAACGAAAAATCAGAAAAAAAAAAGTTTTTCGCATTTTTGTCGGAAATTTTGAGGTTATGTTAAAAAGTGACCTTCGAATCGAATCGAGTTTGAGACACCTTCTCCAGTTCCAAATCGCCTTTGAATTCTGTGATGCTTTTTTACCCATATTTTTAACTTTCTGATTTTTATTTCATAAATTTGTTTCATTTACCATATCCTTCACAAAAGGTAATGCCTAAACGTATAAGATATCGTAAAAACTGGACGCTAAACGTCTATTACCGCGAGTAACAGAAATAGTAAAGCTTCCAGGATGCTACAAAGTAGCATCTAGAGCACTCCAGTAGCGTAATTATTAATAACACTTTCTGCGACTTCGGAATTTATGCAGACCGGCAGGCGGTCCGTACCAAAAATAATCTGACGTGCTCTGCTGACCAGCTAAAATCGAGGGAATGTGGGTGAATCACGGGATAATATCTAGCGATTTCCTCTTTAAGACGGCCCTGCGAGCAAGAAGAACGCTCACAGCGAGACTGTTGATATTTTTATTTGTTTGCCCGCTCTTACGATTAAAGCGCATCAGCTGGGGGCTGATGGAGACGTCTGACGTCCGAATTTCGGTCAATTTTAAATAAGCGCACCGATTAGGCCGGTTTGCTTTTGCTTGAGAAGTTACCACGAGGCTCTGGCGTAGCCCGTGGACTGTGAAAACTTTAGAGACAAAGATTAATTAGTTTCATTTCCCTTATCCACAACCGAGGCATTATTATGTTACAATTTTATTAATTTCAGGGACTTAACACTCAGGTGGAAAAAAAAAACATTTTTTCTTCGATCTATTTAATATTTACATCAATAAAAATTAACATTAATAGCCAGCCAGCTATTTTGGTTTTAATTATAAAATTATATGACTATTATGCTTTCTTGTTACTTTAATATTGCTTCAAAAATACTTATACCGGCTGGCCAGGTAATTCTTTCGCATCGACTAAGTAAATTACACGCATCTCCCTATCAATTTCGGGTGGAAGAGGTCGGACATGACATATATCATCGAGACTGCGACTCGGACTCTCGTAATTGGTTGACTGTGGGAGCGCACGTATCCCGTTGCATTTTTTGTGAACCGACCGAATACCTAATGCGCTTTGCTGATTTTTTAGTTTAATTTTTATTATTATTCCACTCAAACCTTTGCTAAGAAGTAGAAGGAATATTATAAAATAAAAATAGTGTACAGTGTCGAACAAAAATTAATATTATTAAATGGTATTGTTGTGCAGAAATTGCAGAGGAAGTCGTTGGTCGATTTATATTTTCATTCCCCGACGAACCAGTTCCCACTGCTAGAACTGTTTTGAATATTTTTCATAAGTTTGAGGAGTGTGGATGTGTTAATCGGTGTACGAAATGTAGCAATCAGGAACCTCGTTAACTTCCTGAAGCAAGTAGAGAAAAAGAGGTTAATGTCTGTGCTTTTGTGGAAGTAAGTGAGCCGTTCTTCCTGCCAAATTTCCGAAGAGTTTGACATTCCAAGTCGTACAGTTCGTCGCATCTTAAAAAATAACGGTTACAAAGCCTATAAAATGCAAACTGCTCAAGAAATTATTCCTGGTGATCAAATAAGGCGTATGGAGTTTTGTGAATCCATTAGGAAAAAAATAGATTCAAGTTCAAAAGTATTTGGAACAAACTTTTTCTGAGAGGCTTATTTCCACAAGAGGTATCATACCTTGGCCTCCTTGATTTCCAGATCTGACACCCTCCGACTTCTTTTTATGGAGTCATTTAACGCAACTTCTCTACAAACATCGATACGAAAGAGCCGCAAATTTGGATGAATTACGGCTTAATATTAGAAATATTTTACGATCATTACTCCTGAAAGTTTGTTAAATGTTCGTCAAGAATTTTACAACAGATTAGGGTCTTGTGAAGCTCAAGCAGGTGGTTTCTTTGAACACCAGAACCAGCATGAAAATGGTACAAAATCAACAATAATTAAAAGAAATAGCTTTATTATTATTAAGTCGATTAACGTGAACTGTCTATATCTTAATACATACAATTTAGTTATTAGATACTTACGGAACATACTGTTGTTTCCTCGTTAAAATGCTTTTAACTTTATTAAAATGAGAAAACTATCAAACTTCACTTGTTAATGAACATACTGCAGATTTTTATTATAAAAACTAAAAGGAGGTGATGTGAACTGTAAGAGTTTATTAGTATTGTTTATTTTAGTACAAAGTAAAATTAATAGAGAAATAGCATTACGAAAAAGTTATATTAATTTACAAATCTTGTTCTTCGCTGCAATATAAAATCAGTTTAAATTCGTAAATAGGGCTGTCAGAAATAGCCGCAATTCAATGGCGTGCCAAGCGGGTCAACCGAGACATGCGTGAGCCGTTGCCTCAGAAAGCTTTTCACGTGTATGTCACGTTAGTATACTGTTACCTTTGTTATCGTGCGAATCTTGCGTAATTAATTCCCACCCGTTGATATTTATGGTGGTGTATTGTAGACAATTTAATTTGTTGCCTTTTAATAAATAATGCGTACGCCTATGTGCCGCGGCTCAGTTTTGACAGCCTTACTCATAAATTAGTAAGTATTACTATTTGAGATAAAACATCACATATCATGTTCAAAACGATGTCTTTAATTGGCTGTGTAGAAATTTTCTCCCCTATATGTATATTTCCATACACATTTTGCAGCTGTTGTTCTGTTAACAATAGTTAATTTCTCGAATAATTGCTGCTTTTCTAATTCTTCGATGTCATGCATTGCTGTTTTAAAAATAGAAAGAATTTTAGATATCCGAACAAAAAATAATCCAGATGAGTTAGATCTGGTCACCTCGGTGGCTACAATCCTTGACTAATCAGCCTATCATAAAACTCTTCCAAAAATTGAATTGCTCTTGCAGTTTGTGCGGTTGTCCCATTTTGTTGAAAGTAACCTAATTGTGCTAAAAATTGCTCCAAAATAAGGGTTCGATATCTTTCAGCGTTTATAGTTGAATGGAAAAATGTAGGCCCTATTATACGTTTTCTTGACATCGTTACCCAAACGGCTACTTTTATAATGAAAAAAATTAACTGTTTGAGCAGACAACTTTAATCCGGACTTTATAGACATTTTCTGTAAGCACAATTGGACTGTCAATTTTCCTTTCCCAAACGCAGTGTTTAGTTTGAAATCTTTTGACAGTAGCACATTTCTGGTTCAAGAAAATGTCACAATGTTTGTCTCGAATGCGTTCTGAAATAAAAATATTATAAACCTCAAAATATTGTTTCTTTTACAACTTACAAGTACAATAAAGTGCCAAAAACTTTAGTTGTGAAAACAACTGATTTATTTAAAATATGTATCATTGAATATTGAAACAAAAGAAACAGTAAAACGGTGGCATTAAATGAACTCAATCAATAACAGACACGGATGGCGGACGCTACTGAAAAATGCTGAAATGTCAATTTAGCTTCATCACACATAATAATTCGTTTATAATGAACCATGCGAATGTTATAGATTAACGTAATCTTGATCTTATTGTACAAAGACAATAATTCTCGGAGTGCAAAGTCAAATTGGCATCACAACCCGTTTCTTCTTTTCTGACAATTTTTAGAATATTACGGTCCTTTCACACAATTCAACGTACCGGAGAACGCACGACTCGGGGACGGACAAAAAAAATTAATTTCGGCAATTATGTAAAATGCTCGGAGTATGTAATTAGGCGCATTGATGGTTTAAATGATACGTATATAAAAAATGAATATGAAATGTCCGTACAAGATAATACGTGACCGCGAGTGATGGTTCAACTGCACACCCAAAAAAAAATTGCACCGCCAATTGGTTGCATGCATACACTTCAGGCTGACACCGAAAAGTTGGGCTGAAAGGTAATTTATTGGCGTCGATGTAATTAATCGATTTAATTTTTAATTGTCACTGAAGGCCTGGAATAAAACTGATCGGGATCTGATTTCCTCGTCTGCCATTTACGTTTAGAGTTTAATATGTTCAATGAATTAACTAATTTTATATTAGAAAATTTAACTGAAAAAAATTATTGCTTTTACTTTATATGTACCATAAAAGGTGTCTCACTAAGATTGGCGAGGTACGATATTAGGGAATGTATAGGACCTAGATCTTCGAGGAAAAAATTTTAATTCACAACTCGACCGCTAGGAGGCGCAATCTATATACAAGGTGGTGCAACCAAGATGGGATGGAAGATTACGCCTGAACGACGAGGAATTATGAAATAATTTTTTGTCACGAGGTGTATAGTTAAGAGATCCATATTCTAAAACTATTTTCATTATACAGGGTGCACACAAAAGTCCGTGGCAAACCAAACATATGTTTTTTTAAATGGAACACCCTGTATTTGAATCCTAAAGTGAATTCTACCCATTACTACGATGCTTTTGATATAATGGTTGATGAGTCTAAAGTTTATAGTTTTAGAGAAAATTGCGCTTAAACTTGAAGAACTACCCCCAAATCAATCAAATTCCTCCCCTATCTAAAAAGGTTGTCAAAAAAGAAAACCTAGTATAAAATGTACCATATCCTTGGGTATAATAATAAATCTTGACTGGTTCAAAAATCACTGACTAGTATACAGGGTGATGAAGTTTGACTATTTCACTCGAGTCATTTTTTTTTTAATGGAACACCATAAATTTTATTTGCCCATGTTGAAGGCAGTAAAACCAGCTTTCAAAAAATATAGCACATGATACCCTTCAATAAAATACTTTCTTAGGAAATCAACGGAAAACATTGATTTTTCAAAGAACGACTGAAACAAACTATGAAATAATGACCAAAACTTCTACATTTAGTAAGAGAGCTATGATGGCTATGAAGTAGTTGACAGTTCCGTAAAAGTAGGTTTTCAAAATGAGTTTACGTACACAAGAAATGATCAATATGATATCAGTTCTATACGAAAACGTCAAAGAAATCCGTTATTAGCTAGTAGAGTGTATGCGGCATGATATCCGGAAAACGAGAAAAAACCAAGGCCTGAAGCTTTTCGCTCATTATTGAACCGATTTGAAGAGATCGAAAATTTTACCGAAAAAATGCGATTAATTTTTTTACCATAACTTTTGTAATTTTAGAGTTATAAATTTACTCAAAAAATCATTTTGTAGGGAATTTGAAGCACTTTAAGTTCTGTGATTTGCAGTTTTTTTGAGCCCCTCTTTTTTTTTAGATTTGTAAGCTAAAAGGACTCGGGAAAGGCAGTCTTGAAGCTTAGTTTTGAGCTTCTAATGGTCATAACTCAGTCAAATTTTGTCCTACAAAAATTAAAAAAAAGCAAATTGTTCAGTAAGAAAAAAACTACAATTTCTTATTCTATAATTTTTTTATAACTTTGGTAGTTTTTGAAATATTTTGAAAAAAGGCGATTTTTTAAAAAATTTAAAAATTTTATTCAAAAGTAAATGAATTTTTTTTTTAAATTTGGGCTTCTAAAATCGATCAAATTCCCAGAATCTACTGTTAATACATAAATAAAGTAAATTGCAGAAGGAATACGTTTAATTTTTTTTTCGTCAGGTCATTAATTTTAATACCGATTTTATTTTCTCATCTATCTTCGAAATTGACCAATTTCTGGGAAGTCATAACTCGGATTTTATACCATCTACAAAAATTAAAAACAGCAATCTCTTTGCAATTTAATTACCTTCATTTTTGCTTATGATCATTTTTTTTGATAAAACTAGTAGTTTTTGAGATATTCGCGAAAAATGACTCAAAAACATGCACTATTTGGGCTAAAAACGAACATGTTTAGGCGCAAATAACTCAAAAAGTATTGACTGTACAAAAAATTCTTATAGAAAATTTTTTGCTTAGAATTCGTCCCTATATCGAATCGTGAGGTTATTTTTATTAAAAAACAATCCCCACCCTCCAGAAGGGGTGGCATCCACCCCTAGGGTAAAAGCACACATCGGCACTATATAACTTTTGTTTCTTGGGCTATTCCCTAGCTACAGTTCAAATTTCACGTCGATCCATTCCATCTGAAAAAATTGGTAGCCAGAATGCTTTAGTGACTGAACTATTATTGAAATTTCGTAAACTAATATGCCGTGCTACCGAATATTGTTTTGTCCAATCAGCAAGATAGTTGGATATGTTGTGGGACTAAAAAATTGGGCATTGGCTTATTGAGCGACAGGGCCCCACGTTGGGCGCCATGTCGTGGAATAGCTAGTTTAGGCTGTCCAGCTAGCTGCGGATCTCGATTAATTCCTGAGATTTGCCAAATCTTGTAATCTTTCAGCATGTTGTAGTTGGCTTGTGGATAACAGCTCACGCTCTAATTTAAGTCCGGAGACACACTTGGCCACTTCATTTTTAGAGTTCAAGTTTTAGGGTTTCGACTGACCCGGTATAGTTTTTTCGCACCGAATTTAACTTAGATTATAATAGTTATTTGAGGCCTCGGTAGAGCGCCTGTAAGCTTTAGAAGCTTTTTCGTGCGCCTCGTAGGAGGGCTAGTGTATGGCCGCTTTAGAGTTATTGTCTTTGGCAGTTTAAGAACTGTGGTACTTTTTTTGAGTTGAGTAGTTTGAAGCTGCACTGAGCGGGTTTTAGTGCGATGACGGGACTCTGGAAACATAGGTGAAATTTCCAATTTTCGCGCCCCGTCATCTGGATTATCACGCTGTGGCTTCGGGTCCTTTGGAACAACGTCCTTGACTCTGGCGGTTGATTTGGCTTTAGGCTGTTTTTTCCGGCTTCGTTGTCTCGGATGGAAAGTGTGGTGAATTTTCGAAATCAGGGCTGTCAGTACGACAAATACTTCTATATAGATTCACTTTATGACAGAAAACGAGGTAAATGGATAAATAGAACTGTGAAGAAAATCTCCTCCCTTTAACTGACCTGTTGATAATTATGTTGAGGGTCATACTATAGCTTCTATTTTTCGCCTTAAAGATGAAGGGTTAAAACACCTTATTCTTTGCATGGCCTATTTGATTATGACTGATTGTATTCTAAATTTTATTACTTATTTGTTTTTCTCCTTTGTTTGAATTTCTTTGTGTATATCACATACAATTATGTCACTGAACATTTTTTTTTGTTATAATTAGTATTCTATTATTGAGCTGTGGCTTATAGAATACTGTAAATAGTAAAAAAAAGATTCCAAATCTAATTCCGTGTCGTGCATTTATAATTATATCAGTAACTATGCAATTGTCCGCAGTATTTCGAAACGAGGTGTCTGTCCCCAGCACACGCAGCTTGCGGGATATCACCGATACTAACAACCTGTTTGGAGTTTTTTTTCCCGTCAGCAATTTGTAACTTTTTGATGTATAACAGTTCTTAGTGCCCCTACGGCCGCGTAATGGTACGTGTTAAAATTTTACTGAAATCAATTTCGACGTTTTCTCGAAACGATTATCTTCGTCCTCGAACTGTTACCATAATTGACTTTAATACGAAATTCTTGCAACAGTCGCAAGCATTTAATCTCACTGATAAGGAATTTATTTAGGGTATTAAATTTTATATACATACCGATCGTAAGAGGACATACAAAATGTAACTGCTTCTTCTAATGAAATACATGTATAAAGGGTGATTCAGAACTTATCCAAAAAAAATTCTGGATGTACAGGGGACCTTTACAAATACAATTTTGTAAAGAAAAAATCAAAAAGGGCAGTTCGAAAATGATTTAAAAATGCACTGGAAACTGGTCCACTGTAAAACCTGACCTCGCTCAATGCGACCGGCATGGCGGTGTGATAAAAACGGACAAAAACTTTCGCAAGGAAAGAAATAAATAGAATTTTGTAACACCTATTTTATATCGGCAAATTCAACTGATTTTGCCTTTATTAATTAATAAAATTAATTTGTGTTTTTAAATAATAAAATCATTTGACATACCCGATGCTGCAACAGCAATTGTTCAAAATTTTATCCACTCACGTGNTCCTTTAATAATTAATAAAATTAATTTGTGTTTTTAAATAATAAAATCATTTGACATACCCGATGCTGCAACAGCAA
This sequence comes from Anoplophora glabripennis, assembly GCF_000390285.2. Classification (NCBI taxonomy): domain Eukaryota; kingdom Metazoa; phylum Arthropoda; class Insecta; order Coleoptera; family Cerambycidae; genus Anoplophora; species Anoplophora glabripennis. The sequence goes on along the minus strand of NW_019416397.1, from coordinate 347,516 downwards.
TTGTTCAAAATTTTATCCACTCACGTGTACACAGATTTGGGTCCGTCTTACTTACTTTCTATGAACTAACACAAATGATGTCTTGCTTCACCATAACACAAATCCTTCACCATAATACAAATGTTGTCTTGCTTCACCATAAATTAAAACTATATCCATCAACTCCGAGTTGCTATACACGCAAACCATTTTTGACACTAACTACTAAAAAACTATTGTAAACACCACAGATAACAGGTAAACACTATCGCAACGATGATTGCAAAATCGGATTTTAGTATTCGGAGTCGCTGAGGTCACGTGAGTCTCCACGCGTATTGCGAATGACTCTAGAGACTACAGTTGTCCAGCTATGTAGTGGTTGAATGTACTATAACTTCAATAATTTTTTTCTCGGAAACTGTAAGGATTTTACAAAAAATTTTTTTACGATATCGACTCCATTTCACATGCCGCATCTATTCCCAATTTTTTTTGGATGAGTTGTGAATCACCCTGTATATTTTGGCAAACGGTCATAAAATTTTAACATTTTAATTCCGTCTCATGAGTGTCAGTAAACTGGAACTAAAAAAGTTTTAACCACTTCCGAAGGTATTCTATTTGGAACTGGAATTTTATTATCTATAGACCCTCCAAGATAAGGGGAGGATATACCGTTCCCCATATTATCAGTTTTTTCTATGAATAACAGACTGCCAGTAAAAAATCCTTCCCCTTCTCTCCAAAATTTTCGCTGTAAAACACTTAGGGTATCTTCATTCCAAATTTCGGTAATTCTTTTATATTCATAACTGGTTAATGCTAATTCCAGTTTTGTGGGCCACAAATTCTACATCAGAAAATTGATTAGACTTAATTTTTTATTATAAAATATTTCGTGTACCAAAATCTGATCAACATATATTTTTACTGTACAGGGTTAATCACAAATGGTGACCAAAAATGAAACCCCGTATTCTTTGGCGAATTTTCCTATAAAGTAGGACGCTTCATTAAAGAGATACAGTGTTAACCTTCAAAAAATATTTAAAATTTGTGTAAATAATTTAAAAACTTGTAAGTGAAATAATTTGAAATTGGGCGCATTTGTCTCTTAATCTTTTTAACGAAGATAAAAACTTATAGGAAAGACTTCATTTTTGGTCACCATTTGTGAATCACCCTGTATACGTATTAGTTTATCCATTTTCAAAATATATTACTGTTTGATGCACAGTTACCATTCTGGATTTTTTTACCCGCTTTTTGAATAGAAAAGTCATACTTGAGCTCTTGAGCAACCTAGAATCAAAATTAACTATTCAGATGACAGTTAAAAGCAAAAGTATAGTGAAAAATCGATTGCCAGAAGAACGACCATATTTTCGTGACAGACAGAATATTTACATTGCTATTAAAGTTGCAGGAAAGCAACACAAGTTGATTATTACACGAGTATATAGACACGTAATAGTTTTAAGTAGAATACAAATTTAGTACCACTGTATACAAGCACTGACTGCGTATGTATTTACCCAGCAGATGCGTCTAATATGAAATTATATCAAGACATTAGGAAAATAGTAAATTTTTAATGTGACTAAATATTTATAATTACTGATGCAAAATATTATTAAAAGAACTTATTGAAGAATTGAAAAATGTATGTATATTCTATATAAAGCAAGATTTCAAAATTCGTGCAACATGAAACAGGATGTATTTTATTTTTATGTCAAAACATCATTAAAAAACGGTTTTTTCAGACTTCACACTTATTTTAGCATTTCAGCGTAATAGATCATACCTGCTTCAACACTATCGTTCAATTTTTAAGCAAATTGTCACGGATTACTATTATCATTTGTTCTGTTTAAATATATTTTAAGAGGAAGCCAGAAGTAATGAAATATTTTGAATAATTACATAGACACAAAAAAGTTTTTCTTTTCATATAATTTTTAACAGAGTATGATACTTCCCTATATTTTGATCCGCCGAAGAGGATAGAGCCATCAAAAGTCCTCCATCATATCAGGATTTTTGCCTAACCTCAAAAAATAAATCAGTCGGTGGAAATCTGGATTTTTTTGTTAATATAGTTGAGATTTTGAATTTAAAGTACACCACAGACTTGTTAATAGGGCCGAAATAAAAACTTTTTTACCTGCATTTTTTCTCTAAAATGCCTCCTTATGGAGTAACAGCCAATTTTAACCAATTTTCAGCATTATTAAAATGCCTTAACTCCTCAAGGGTGCATTTTAGAGAAAGTTTTTATTTTTACTAATTTTTTAACACGCCTGTGCTCTTTAATTGGTAAAAAATTGCTATAACTACACAAAGAGGCATTTTAAAGAAAAAAGTACGGGACTAAAAAGTTTTGATTTTGACCCTATTAACACGTCTGTGTATTTTAATTTTAAAATCTAAACTATTTTAATAAAAAAATCAAGAATTTCATTGATTTTGAGCAATTTCTTAGGTTAGGGAGAAATCCTGACGTGATGAAGCATTTCTGATTGCTCCATCGCCTTCAGCTTGTCAAAATACAAAGAGGTGTCATGTTCTGTTAAAAAGTAGGTATGTAAAAAAAAACATTTTTTTTTTGTGCCTGTTATAAATGATTCGGACTTTTTCTGTAGCAGTAAATTAGTACTATGGAATAGTACCCTGGGAACGTAGATAATATCAAGTAATTTTGCTTGTTAGGCGTTAAACCATATTTAAGAAGCAGGTTTTTATCTGCAGTATTGTTTATTTTTGCACAGTTATGTATACACAGGCTTGCCAGTTCTATAAGGATCATAGCCTCAACAATCTGGATAAAGAGTTTTTATAATTGGCATAATCTTCAATGCAGATATGACTACTTCTGAAATTTCGATAAACTGTCTTCTAAAAAAAATTAAATATGTCCATCAACTTGTATATGACGACAATGTACGGATAGAACTGGATCACGTGGCAACACTGTATACACGCTTTCTGTATCTGCAATTCTACACGTCAGTTACTGACTTATCGTATAAGTATATTTCACGTTATCTAAAAATGGTTAAAAATCCTCCAGATGATTAGGCATGTAAAGAAACACCAGTGATAATTTTGTAATTCAGCAGATATACTCTCGACTTATCTTAAAATGTCATGAGAACGTTTCCCTTATAGTCCGGGCAAGTTAGACCAAAATCACCCAGAATATGGAGATTTTTTTCTGATGAACCGATCGAGTTGCGGTTTTCGGCATCGTCTTCGGAAAAATATCAGGAAAAAAGTCTATCTATTACACTTTGGAGCTAGATCGAAACTGCATTGCGGGTGCATAAACTGCATCTTGGAGTGGAGTTAAAAATGGTAACAATTCACTAAAAATTGTAGAAATTTGTTTGCACGGGTTTTCGGGGTCGGAGATTCCGAATCTGACCTTGAAAAATATGCCCGACGGCCCTGGGGCCCCCCCAGCGGGGCAAGGGGGGCCTTCTGTAAAACATCGAATAGCTGAGTAATTGCCTTCTAAATCCCCACTCTGGGGTTTTTGGGGTGAGGGGATTTCGATTCTGACCCTGAAAAATATGCCCGACGCCCTAGGGCCCCCAAGGGGGGCCTTCTGTAAAACATCGAATAGCTTAGTAATTGCCCTCCTAAGCATGGAAACAACTGTTCCAATCCTGAAATAGTCGAAGGTGTAAGATGATAGTGATGGAGACAGTGATGATAGTACTGATGATGAAAATTGTGATTGATAGTGAAAGTGTTAGATAAACATATGATAGTAGGTGCCTTGCAAATAAAAAGAAAATTGGTTCTCAGAATAAAAGGGATTCTTTTCGACTCATTAATTTCCTGTTAGTTTTTCTTACCCTTCTTGTCTAATTTCTGTAAATTTACGTGTGTTACAATGTAAAAATGAGCCTTCAAGATGGTAAGCAGGTGGAGCAGTTTTATTGCAAAAATCTGATGTGCCTTTCGATGTTTTCCAGAAAACCCACCCCACGGGCGTCGGGCATATTTTTCAGTGTCAGAATTGGAATCCCCGATCCCGAAAACCCCCGAGTGGAAATTTAGAAGGCAATTACTCAGCTATTCGATGTTTTACAGAAACCCCCCTTGCCCCCCCTTGGGGGGCCCCAGGGCCGTCGGGCATATTTTTCAGGGTCAGATTCGGAATCTCCGACCCCGAAAACCCGTGCACACAAATTTCTATAACTTTTAGTCAATTTTTACCATTTATAAAAAATTCGGAAAAATTGATGCACTCCAAGATGCACTTGATGCACCCGCAATGCAGTTTCGATCCAGCCCCAAAGTGTAATAGATAGACTTTTTTCCTGATATTTTTCCTAAGACAATGCCGAAAACCGCAACTCGATCGGTTCATCAGAAAGAATTTTCTGATTTATTGTTTAAGTTGCCTGGTCTATGACTTCTTTCAACGATACATTTCAATGTACTGTATTAATTTGTAGAAAAATTTATTACTACGCAGAATCATTATAACACAGATCCTATTGGTAAAACATTTCAATGTTCAAATTTTCTACAAATTAATACAGTACAATATCGTAAATATTTATTGTTTGCAGACAAAGACAGCCCTTAAACTTTGAACAAGAGTGAAAATAACAACAAGCAAAAAACGAGGGAAAGCTGCTTTGATTTAACGGTGCGACCTAAAAGTCTGCACCGAATTTTGTACATTCTATATTCAGAATTGCACAAAAACACATAACAGCTTTATATCATCGCTTTGCTTTCTTAAAACGTGAGTAAATGCGACAATTCGACCTACTTGGAAGACATTTGGAATAAAGACAACACATAAAAAGTCTTAGTACCAAAATATGGATCAGTGCTATTTTAAACATATGTTCGTAATAACTGTGTGGAGATTTTATATCTGTAACATTGTGAATGGACGTAAATATATTCACTGTAGATGCAACGTAAAATATACAGGGTATCTTTTTGGTGTCATTTTGATCTACATGCTTAAAAAAAATTGCAATGCAATATTTCAAGATGCGGTTTTTACCACTTGTTAAAGCATAAAAAACCCTTTTATGCCTTACTTCCATAATATACAGAGTGATTCAGAACTTATCCAAAAAAAATTGGGAATAGATGTTCATGAAAAATGTAGTCAATATCGTAAAAGAAATTGTAAAATCCTTATAGTTGCCGAGAAAAAAGTTTTTGAAGTTGTAGTATTTACAACCTTTACATTGCTGGGCTACTGTAATCTCTAGCGTCATTCGGGTTGTGCGCTATACGCAATGCGCTCTCTTTCCACGTGGCCTCAGGCGATTCCGAATACCGAAATTCGATTATAGTATTAACGTTTTAGTGATAGTATTTATATTAGTTTTTTAAGTGTCAAATCAATTTTTATTACACTTTGACGTCGTGCTAGTCCCCGACTGCATACTTTGCCTTGCGCAAAGTCAGGTTTGCAGTGGATCAGTTTCCAGTGCTGTGCAGAAGTGTATTTTTAAATCAATTTCGAACTGTCCTTTTTGATTTTTTTACAAGACTGTATTTGTAAAAATCCCCTGTACATCCATTTTTTTTTTGAATAAGTTCTGAATTGTATTTCAAATAGAAAAATGCTAATTAAGAGTCATAGAAGTTTCAACAAGTTGCATTGCAAACGGTTGATTAGTTGATTAAGCGAAGCATGGTCATCCTAAGTTTCGCGTAATAATTCTTGATTAATGTTCTGGATTACATGAATCTTTAGATCATAGTCCAAAATAGTAAAAATAATTATTCTAAGTCTTTCCCTTTGGTGCAGATTTATAGAAAGTAAATTGTATTCTTCACTTTCCACACAAAATATCAGATTTGCGAAAACCGAAAAAGGCAAGTTTTCGAAGATATTGCATCCGAATTTTTTCATAGTGTTGTTGAGAATTTCAAGAAACGTGTTCAATTATGGGTTCAGCAAAAATATATTGAAATATTAATATAGATCATTATTCATTACAGTGCTTTTCTTTAATAATTTTTATGTTTTATTTTCATTAATTGTTTATTCATAAAAATTGTCACTTTTTCGGCAAGAAATCTTTCTTGTGTAATAACTATTTTTGTAACTTTCTATTATTTAGGTAACTGTTAACATAAATCATATTAAAACATCATCTTTTCCAGTCCATTTTAGTTTAGAAAATTTCTTTATTTGAGAAGGGACAGAAATTGATTAATACAATAATGTACAGGGCGTTCCTTGAAAATATGAACATTTTATAATACATTACACAGAAATTAAGTGATATTTGAACACATTGAAGAGAATTAAATTATCTAAAAAAGCCTTATGGTGATATTACCAAAAAAATGTTTTTGTCCAAAGGCCTTTTTAAAGAGAAGCAAAAATTTGCAATTTTTATTCACTAATTTTCTTATGATTACTCAAAAACTGCTGATGCTAAAAAATTTTAAACTCCAGATCCGAAAACTAAACACTTGAAGCTTCAATTTCCTTTTTTTTCCTCTCTACGACCATTTTCCTCCAAGTAACAGCCCTTTGAAAATCACCAAAAATTTTGTGATTTTTTTTTATATCACTTAATTTCTGTACCTATTGTATTGACTTCATGATTGTACTTTTTATCTGAAATACTTTTTTGAATTTTTGGTAATGCCAGAACTAATTGTAAGTTAAAGTTCAATTAACAATTTTCATTTGGTAAAATAATAATTGCTAGTCTACAATGTGTTTATTTTAGCTAGCTTATTCTTTATTAAGTATTTTTATCTAGTACTATACAATGTCGATAGATTCTAGAAAGTATATTAATATGGCGCTTCTGTCCTGAATTGTATTCTTCTTCTTCTTCTTTTTATATGTGATGGTCTTCATTCCAATAGTTTTATTAAGTAATAAGGAAGTTCTTTAAATATTCCTATACTTATAATTTGTTGATTTACGACATTATCAATGGCTTTACCATTTTTAATATCTTTCCTTCTGTTATTAGAAACATTGGTAAAAGTGGATATAGTAACGTGAGAGATTTATTTTTAATTCCTAATCATAATTTTACGTTTTTTTTTTTAATATTTAAGTTTATTGATACCACAAGGGTCAAAACGGAAAAATACGGGTCTCATATTTTGTAACCTATTTTCATTTTCTGATATATTAAAAGAGTAGATTTAACTAGGCACTGCTGCTCTCTCACAGGCCAGTACGTGCCTAAACCGACCAATTAATCAGCCCAACGACCTGCTCATCGTTTAACTAAGAAAACGGTGGTGGAAACAGTCGAACAGGAACGGGAAGAGGTCTGCAGAGCCCCTTGTAATTACACGAGGCCGATTGCGGGGATATAAAAACGCCGAACGCCTCCTGGTTGGTTATTATTAGCTGTTTAATTAATTTATATCTACCATTACCCATCTCTATCTCATCTAATAATATTACTTCTTATCTATGAAGTGTATTTAATCGTGGCTACTTGGCTGTGCATCCTTATCGCAAGCATGTTTAGCATCTAATAATTTGCTAGCTCTGGGGAAATAAAACAGTGATTAACCTCAGGAGGCGTGTGGTATACAAGCATTCGAACCAGAACAATAACATATTTAGAATTATTTCATTTGTATGTTTAATGTTTTTCAATATTTTTCAGTTAATAAAATTAGATCAATTTGCTTATTTCATTCAAGTATTTGTGTTCGGTCTCCATGCTTTTATTTTTAATTGATCTAAATTAGGCCTCAAGAGACACGTGTCTGCGCAAGAAGAGTAGTTACAAAAGAGACAGGCAAGTGTGTGTACGCAAAATACTCGAGTTTGAAAAGTCATCTAAGAAAAACCGCAAATATATAAGTTAACAAGTCAGTCGTCTCGATGTCTCGCCGCTTCTTCAAAAGCAAAGTATGTGCTCCCTCCCCATTTCGCTTAAATTTTTTTCTGAACAATAACAATTATATACAGGGTATTTTGAAATATACGCGTCAACTTTCGTTAAAAGATACTTCTTCTAAGAATAAGACAAATAGTACCTACCAATAAACGTCGTGATTGCTTCGTTTCTGTGACTTAATATTGTTCTTTTATTTTCTCAGCTAACAAAAAAATATTTCCAAAACAACTAATTTGAATGAAATTCTAAATTGAAGATAACCCTAGACGTGATCGCTTTCGAAAGTTTATAATTTTATTTATTAGAATTTGGATTTTAAATATAGAACATAATGAAAATATCGAAAATGGCATTGGTGTAGAAATTTAGCATTACATTAAAAGTAACAGGGGCACAACCTCGAAAAATATAAAATTTCTACGTCAATTGTTGTAGCAATGCCATTTCAAATAAAATGTAAATATTATTTAAGAATTCCGAAAAATCAGTGGCGTAGATGTTTTCCATGTCCTCAAAGTTTAGCAAAATTCAAACTCCGGTGACACTCTCATTCATATTTATACTTAAAATCTTGCAGTAATTGATAGTGGTAGCGTGTTTTGAATAAAATTGAGTAGATCTCTTTTCAATCAAAAACAGTGATCTAATTTTCAAAATACTTGTTGCGTTGAATTTTTGGTGTCCTTATTGACAGTGAGCCCCCTTATCTCCACCACTGGTTGGCGTATTTGTATACGAATGGATTTTTACCTTTAATTAGATAAATTATTATCTTAACCCTTATCACTAAATATCTGACGTGTTCAGAGGTATTTTAGAAAATGCAATTTTTTTTCGAATTTTAATATCCCGTACCTATAGGTATTAGGAAATATTTTAGGTAGGTAATTCCATAGTAGGAATTTTTCCCTGGTTTAACCATTCGAATTCAAATTCTAAGTCTGGCTATAAATAAATAAATTAATTAATTTACTTGAGGTCGACTGGGGAAAATAACAAAAAAAAATGTAGAAATGAAAAATTGTTATGCAATACATACAAGTGTCCCAAAATTATGAATATTGCGTCAGAATAGCGAGATATCAAGAAATTTACTTTTATAAACTTAATGAGCTCATCGGGGTTAGCATTTAAAGACGTTGAATTTGACTTTGAGGGTCATTTGAAAGTCAACTTTCGCTTTTCAAAACGTTAACCCTCATTTTTGAGTCCGGATTTTCTGGAGTGGAAAATGACTCTCAAGGTCAATTTTAATGTCATTAAGTGGTGGCCCCGATGACCTCAACAACTTCCTGGTCAATTTCTTGATTCTCGTCATCCTGACGACTCATTCATATATAGCTATACCTTTGGAACACCCTGAATATTTATCACAAACACTACATTACGATGAAACCACATTAAAAAAAGTTTCTTAATATTAACTCATAAAGTAGCTGTTTCCCGCAATATCAGTAAGGTACAATTTATGAATTTTGTGTGTGAGCTAAATACATCTTTTCGCATTACTAAATCGTTTACTAAAGTGGCACTTTACCACATGAAATATCACTTTACTATATAGTAATGGCACTGTTAATGAAAAACAGTTTGACAGAAAATTGTTTATTTAAATATTGGAAGCAAGTACCTCCAATTAATTATTAAAATTTGAAAAGTTAACACGAAATTTATTCAATTCTGCTTGTTCTTCCAGAAAACTATTATGATTCTCTACCTGCATTTCTGAATGATCTTGAGGTTTCACTAGTTCTTGCTGATGAAATATACTTTTTGAAATTTTGAACTTATTGAAGATACTTTCTTGGATATACTCTTCAGCCACACTAGTTGACTGCTATCCTCCATATCTTTGAAGTGTTTGAATATCAGCTCCATTGTCAGCGAGAAAGGTGGCAGACGTCCTCCTCGAGCAGTGGTCAGTGTAACTGGATGCATGCATTGGGAGTTTTAAGTAGTCTGCAACTCTTTTTACAAAACTGTTGATGTTGAAAGTGGTTGTATTGTGCAATTACCGTGATTTTAGTAAATGAAAAATATATGGTGTTTTACTTGTTTGGGTCGCAATTGTAAATACTTATGATAAATTTCATATCCGTTGCACTCTGATCCTACGGTAAATACACGTTTCTTTTTGGTTTTGGTATCATGTAAAGTTATAACCAAAATTTTCCCCGTGTACCCACATGCCCTATTCAAACCAAATATTAGTACCACTTTCATTAATAAGAACTTTTCTTCTAGAGTTTCTTTAAAAAACGTAGCATGTTTTCCATAGTCAAAACTGTGGATTTCTTTGCTTCGTATGTGTCATTTTGACGTTTTAAAATGGCAAGTAGCTTTTTATATTGTGATATATTCATATGTTCATTTATTTGTATAATTGAATTAGTTCATTTAATACTTTCAAATCCATCAGGTTCATCCACGTCTTCATATTTATTCTTATCCACGCATTCTCGTTTCACGTCTACCTAATTATTTATTCCATTAGTGACATTACAGTTTATGTCTGTTCTGCGTGATCAGAAGGTGAGTATCCGTATACTAATGTAGCGTGTACGCACTCTACATGTTATTTATCTCCAGTCCGCAAAAAGTAACTGTTCAGCAACTTTTCCGGTGGCTCTTCATACATTCGCGCACGTCGTGGGTCGGGTTATGTAACTTAATTAATTCTAAAAACATATATAATTGAGTTCCACCTCAATAGTGGAGCTATCGCAACCTGTTCCGCGCCAGAAAAAGTCCCGGGAAACAGTTATTCTGTTCGGACCTGTTACAAATTATGGAATAGTTGAGAAAGGCGTTGCTGGCACAAGTACAAGACATATATATCCTCCAATTCGTCCAGTACTGACATATTTTATGATGTCATTGCATATATTACGTGTTCGTATAATCCATAGGTCTAATATAAGGGCAGGATTATAAAAATTGTGGAAATTTACCTACGTCCTTGTTACATACTTGCTATGGTTCGCGCTACTGCTTCTTGAGAAGCGGCACCTTTGACATATGAGTAGAGTTCGGGACTCGGTCGGATGACCATAGCCGTCGTGTCGGTCTTTCGCTACAGCGCATCTTAACAGCAGTTATTGGCTTCGCGTTTGCTTCGTGTTTGCAAATAAGAAGTGGATCTTATTTGTGGAAGGGCGAAATGGGCGGTGACTATTAGACGCCTTCATTATAGCCATCTTTCTCTATCGCACGGATTTCTATGACTTACTTTATCGCTCTCACGTAACGGCCAATGAACCATGGGGACTTTCCGACCCTGTACATCGTGTCCACCTAGTGCGCGTAAGTCCAATATCTAGGTTAATAAAAGATATAACTTAATTTTTTTTCTACAGAGTTACTTAATTTCCCGAGCTGCACAAAATGAAAATATATTTGCATATACAGGGTGTTCAGTTTTTCCTGGGCAGGTACCAACTTAATTTTTTTAAATGGAAACCTATATTTTTTAAGGCATTATCGAATTCTACGTGAAAAATTAACGGGACTCTGTGTTAGAATCCCGATTAAAATATTGATAGTTTTCGAGATAATCGACTTTTATATTCTTTTTCTTATGTTTCGTCACTTCTAGTAGTTGACATAATTATGATTGTATGACAGCTAGAAATTATTTTCTTTTCAGGAACTGTATAGTGAAGATGGCTCTTTCAAAAAACGTATCAATAGTTGACCTGCGGTATACAGGGGACAAAAAAATCGAGCCAAACCTGATAATTTAAAATTTGAAAAATCTCGACTTCTTCAAATAGAACACCCTGTGTTTTATGATTTCATTAGATGCCTTTCTGTAGAACCTACAATTTTTTAATAGCTTTCCCTATACCTAAGTTGCGTAGTTTTTGCAAAAAAAACAATTTTTATGTAAAATACCGGATTTGCGCCCGTTCCTTTGTCGGGAAAAATATTGTAAGGGTATTTATTTTTATTAAATTTATTAGTTGTCTAGCTACACTATTTAAAATAAAAATTAATAACTGAAAAATTTAGATATTTGAGTTTAATAAATAAGTCTTTATGGAAAGTTACCATTTATTTGTAAATAAAATCAAAAAACCATAAAATCGCTACAAGTGATTAAGAATTAGCAAAATATGGGAAATGTTTGCTAGCAGCACGTATTTACAAAGCAAATAATCCAAATTTACGGAGATTCCCACTGTTTTGAAAATGTCAAGGAAAGGTTTGAATGAACAGTAAATGCGATTTATGAGAAACCTACCAGGAGACATGAAAGTAACAACGATAATATTTAGTTTAAAGTTGTGGCGTTTGCTGTTGAAAATCCACATATTAGTCCCAGGAAATTAGTAGTAACCTTGCAGTTTTCAAAAGCTTGACAAATAAAATATTGAAGAAGTTGCATCCGTATCATATTGAAAATAGAGCACTGTTACCGTAGTTAGGAAAGTTATTAGTGAAATTGGAGATTAAATAATTTGGATGAATAGAATTTTGAAAAAAGAATACTCATAGTCGCAAGCTAACTTAAAATAAATACCCTTACAATATTTTTCCCGACAAAGGAACGGGCGCAAATCCCGTATTTTACAGAAAAATGTTTTTTTTGCAAAAACTACCCAACTTAGGTATAGGGAAAGCTATTAAAAAATTTGTTGGGTCTACAGAAAGGCATCTATGACAAAGTCGAGATTTTTCAAATTTTAAATTATCAGGTTTGGCACGATTTTTTTTGCCCCCTGTATATCGCAGGTCAACTTTTGATACGTTTTTTGAAAGAGCCATCTTCACTATACAGTTCCTGAAAAAAAATAATTTCTAGCTGTCATACAATCATAATTATGTCAATTACTCGAAGCGACGAAACATAAGAAAAAAAATGGAAAGTCGATTATCTTGAAAACTACAATATTTTAATCGGGATCGTAACACAAATTCCCGTTAATTTTTCATGTAGAATTCGATAATGCCATAAAAAATATAGGTTTCCATTCAAAAAAATTATGTTGGTACCTGCCCAGGAAAAACTGAACACCCTGTATATGCAAATATGTTTTCATTTTGTGCAGCTCGAGAAAGTAGGCAACTCTGTAGAAAAAAAATTAAATTATATATTTTATTAACCTAGATATTGAACTTACGCGCACTAGTATATACAAAGTTTAGTCAAAAAAGAAGAATAATCACATTTTGCAAATAAGAAGTCGCGATTTTTCTTTAAAGCAGACATAAATTGTAAAAAAATAAGTAAACTTTTATTTTAAATTTAATATAATATAAAAATAGCTTGGTTAGGTTAGGTATGTTTAATTACATATTTGATTACTGCCCATGGCTTCCCAAGATAAGTAAAACACTTTATCAAGAATAACTTTAAATAATTTTATAACTTGTTTAAACTTTGAACATTTGCCTTTTTATTTAATTCAAAATCAATCAGTTTCAATTTCACACCTCCGCCTTGCCGTATACATAAATTTTAAAGGCTGGTGTGAACCTCATAAATATAGAACCGAGTTCAAAGGTTAGGAACAGAATTTTCAATTTTTGAAGTGGAAGGCACATACAAATTACAAATGTAATACATATAATTTACTTGGAAAGCATTTGCTTGATACCACACCAATAATTACAAGTCGGTAAAAATGTCGTGTTTTAAGTAGGTACCAAGGCTAGCACTTGCAAGTTTTTTTTATTGCAACTAACTTCTCGTTGATGCTCCTTGTCGAACACACTTTCTACATAATTGGAAGCCTTCTGGATCGTACCTACCGCATGTGGGTATTTATACACTTATCACTTGGGAGATATTACTGTAATTGTTTTTAAATGCAATAATTATAATACATATCCATAATTCTTTCTCTTGGGTGTCGTTAAAATTTGGTTTTATCATGAATTAACGTGAAATTTTTCTTCGAAGGAACATTGAATTTAGATATCACTAGCTGTGGAACTGTATAAATCTGTTCTGTAACTTAAAACAGCAGCTATTAGTAGTAGATTTTCTAAAAGCGTAAAATAGTTGATAAATAAAAAGGTTGTCGTCTAAAACAATTACAGTTTCCTGGCTGGACTACCGCTAACAATTATTATTCAGTTTCTGCTGTTATAAATAGAGGTCGGAAATGTTAGGACGGCTACAATGTGGTACAGGGTTGGCTGAGTTCTCTTTTATCTAATTTTATTCAAACTTAATGTGACACAGTCCTTGACTTGTAACTAGGCTTAGTGCACATGGAGAGTTTAACAGAGCCGGCGCTTGGTCGGTGGCCTTCACAGCTGACTCGCGTTTTGAATTGTTCAGTTGTTTAAGGAACCTTGTAGTAGTTGGCGTCGCGTCGAAACCATTCTTTTTTACATCGTGTGTATAAATAACTATTTATAAATAGTAACCTAAACATTAACAACTATTAGTTGGGAGGAAAGGTGAAGTAAAATGCCAAAATAGAAAGGATTGTCGTTTGTACGTATATGAGTAAGCTTGACACTGTGCTTGGTCGAGTGTATGGCACATGTTTTTTTGGCAGTCAGTAGCATTGTGTATCGTGAGCATAGAACGGAACACGGCTTGACCATACAGCCTATTTCTGCTACTACAACGCTTACTACTGTTTATTTATTTGACAATCGCCACCAAGTTTCCGATGTCTAGTTATAAAGTATGTAGTTGTTGTAACATACCTGCTTTCTATGGTCATCGATAACATAGGTAGTATGATGTGATTACAGTTTTTCTATCCCACTAACATCACAGACAAGGCCACGTAAAACACATGTAAATGTGGGGGAACAAGAATTACACTGGCATTATCGATAATTTATGTCGGATATAAACTAGTATAAATGCGTTAAACTGATTTTTGCAAACTAATTAATTGTAAATTTTTTTAATAATACCCTTATTGAACTGACTGTTTAAAGTTTAGGTTTGTTGTGTGAGACTACTACCTGATAAAATTAATAGACTGAATATTTATTGACAATTTTTATTTATTATCTACCGCTCGAGTCAAAATTTGTTTTCCTTTAGATGTAAAAATGACTTGTGATTTTATATTAATCTGTTGTGGACCAATTTAAAGGAACCCGTAACTATTTTCATTAATGGTCAGTGTTACTGTTGTACGGCGAAAAAATGATGTGGACGCATAGCAATTTTTTTTATCGAACCGTTTTTTATTTTGCCATGCATCAAGTGAAATAGGTTGTAGTTGGTAGAGTAGTATCATTTGATAGTAGAGCACTAGTGAGTTGATACAAAGAAGGTAATTAATACTGTTTCAAAGAAATATACATACATTACCGACATTGGTTTTGTTACCGCATGTAGTTCTTTTATTCCAAATAACGTTAAATATCAATGTTGTCTTGTATATTCTTAATATACATTTGTATATTAAGTAAACAGGAGATGATAACATATTTGTAGAGTCATACTCATATACTCAGACTTGCTGGGCTCGGCATCTCTCAAATGGCGTGCTCACATGCCATATATTGCGATGTTTACGCGAAGGTAACTCGATTTTAAGCGACATTGACAAGTTAGAACACGTTAAACGCTGGTATTCACCTGTAGCACCGTACACCCGCTGGGTTTGTATCCTATAGTTTGTTAAATACCGATTTTCACTTGAGATATTTAAGACTTTCCTCAAACCAACTCCACTGCAATTATTTTCACGGAAAGTAGTTTTGATTGTTCTCCATACCTCTAATTTTGCCTAAGGATAAGGTTCATGTTCTAATTATCTTTGGATAAGTTGTAAGACACTAGAGTAGACGATCGAACACATCTTATGCTAGGTCCGCAGAAGTCCTGCAGCGACTTCCACCTCAAATCTGGATGATGTGTGGAGGGTCGTGTGGATATTCTATCTACCTTTCTCATGTATATTTATCAGATTTAGATGGAGAGCAAGTATCTGGAAAAAATAACTCTATTTTCTAATACAGGTTGTGGCAGGTTCAGCTCTTGGTTGTACCTTAGTTTGTAAAGGCCCTAGAGAGACTCACATTGATACAAATCTAGATTAGATTATTAGATCCTTATCAACCTGAATAGCTGAAAGAAAGGCACTAACGTTATATTAATAGGCAATATTCATAATTTGTGAGACATGTCACCTGGTCGTTTTCTTACTTGTTAACTTATATCGATCGATCTCGGGTATATTATTAAGTAATAAAGGAGGAATCCATTTTTCAAGTGTTTGCTTCTTCGGGTAAAAACTTGTCCGGTGAAGTCGATAAATTCACTTATCTCATTCTCGCGGCTCGATAGTCCTTAAGAGGCTATAATAACTTACAACTGAAGCGAAGGATAAAATTAGATAGAAAATGTGTTTCATTATTAGTATTGGAAAAAAACAAGAAAGTAATCAAAAACAACTGTGGTCGTATCATAGAAAATAGATTGGTTGTAGTGTGCAAGAAGTATAAGGATCACAAGCACGACTTTCTGTTTCTTTTTCTTCTTCGCGGAGCGTTTGTCTTGCATGCGTAATATATTTGCAGTCGACAGCTTCATAAATTTAAAAGTATTACATTTAAAGGAGCAATATTCAAGATATTACATTTTTTATGATCTTTTAAATTAGACATTGAAGAAATCAGTTTTATTAAGAATTTCATTCAATAAGAATCGATAGTACAGGGTGTTTTTTTAGTCTATATCACAAGTGTTGATTTAAAAAACAACGTTTATTGTAATATCTCTCAATGACTTTGATTGAACAAGTCGAGCTAAACGAGATATAATTAATCGAAGGTAAAAATAATCCAAAATATTCTTTTTGCAAAAAAATTATAAGATTTATTCGCTCAAAATGCAATTTTAAATACAGTGAAATCATCAGAATTAAAAAACAATTTGCTGCCCCCAAATAGGCGAGCGGTTCACCCATAAAAAGATGCTTCTAACTGAAGGTAACCGTCTACAATTTTAAAACAAAAACCTACAGCATAAAATTTTTTTTATTTTATAAAGTGTATTTTTTTGATAATTTACATATTTTTTTTTATATTTTTCGGCGTGGTCAGTCAATTATAAACAAAAATGTTGTAAAAAAAATTACTCGCCGAAGCTTTGGCTTTTTTTTTTGTAAAATGGACCAAAATAAACTCTATTTGTTATTTGACAAAAATTCGAAAAATGCTTGGTTTCCGAGATATTTACAATTTAATGTGAAAAAAGTGACGAAATCATCAAACTTTTGGATTTTTTTTTTCTCAAAAACTACTGAACAGAGTTTAATTCTAAAAAAACCATAATAATCGGCAGATCTTTTACTTTAAGATATATTTTTTTGGTATAGGTCAATTATTTTATTGAAGGTCTAAATCGAGTAAAAAACAGATTTTACTAATTACTTGCAAAAACCTTACTCCGGCTACAAAACCAAAAAAATGATCTTTTGAACATTTGTACTGTTAACGTAATATATCGATTAAAAATAATCATAATAATGTTTGTTATAAATATACCTAATCTAATCCAATGTGTTGTAAAAAGAAAATTCAAATTTGAACTGTTATCATAATTTTCTTTAAAAAGACTTTTGCACTCGCTTTAGACCTTCAACAAAATGATTGACCTATACCAAAAAATTATATCTTAAAGAAGAAAATCTGCCGATTATTATGCTTTTTTTAGAATTAAAATCTGTTCAGTAGTTTTTGAGAAAAAAATTGAGAAAGTTTGTCGATTTCGTCACTTTTTTCACATTAAATTGTACATATCTCTGAAAAGAAGCATTTTTCGAATTTTTGTCAAAGAACAAAAAGTGTTTAAGTGGAGCAACCATTTTACAATAGCAAACCTGTTTTCAAATCCATTCGGCGAGTAATTTTTTTACAACTTTTTTGTTTATAATAATTGACTGCCCACGCCGAAAAATATAAAAAAATATGTAAATTATCAGAAAAATACACTTTAATAAAATAAAAAAGTTTCATGCCGTAGGTTTTTGTTTAAAAAATTTAGTCGGATCATGCCTTTTTTATAGGGGCGAACCGCTCGCCTAAAAAATATTCTATATTTTTTAATCAATAATATTTTTGAACCTTTAACGATTGATCCTGTTCTTAAAAGCGTATTGTGAATTAAAAACTCCAATATACAGGGTGATTCTGTTATAATGTACAGTTTCATCTTCTAAAATCAACAAATAACTGTAACATTCCAAAACATTGCAGTTGTATCAACACATTTGTTGCTACTGAGGCAACTCCATCAACTAATTCGTTTACTGCTAAGTTTCTCTCAGTGTATCCTGTCACGAATGCGTCCTGATTGGCATTCCCATCGCACTAGCACGGCGAAATCAAGTCAGAGTCTATGCATAAGGTGCCCGTCGTCCGTCGGTGAAAATATACGCTATATCGTCTGCCTCTCGCACTGCGAATATAACTGATATGCACGTGGTATGTGGGCTGAGTAAACGATTACTGGGATAAATATTTATAGCCAACTTGCAGTCATTGATATTCCCCTACGATCCTGCGACGGCAAAGGCGAAATTCATAATGATTACAAAGTAGAACCATTTCGTTCTGTTATTGAACCAGTTCTGCTTAACTTCTTACCTGTTTATATACCTGTCCTAATATGGGAATTTATCAAGGAATTTATAATAAAATGTTTACGGTCAAATTATTTGAGTTCGTACAGGGACGGTCCAAAATATGTGTACTGGAAATTTTCTACTTAAATCTGGATGGGATTCTGCTTAAATATACAGGGTGTTTCAGGATTAAGTCGACTAACTTTAAGGAGATATTCCTCATAAAAAAATAAGAAAAAAATCAAGTATAATTTTTTTTCCAGAGACGCTTCATTTTCGAAATATAGGGCGTTAAAAATTTTTTAAAAAATTCGAATTTTTTAAATAACTTCTAAATGAAGAAGGCTATTTAAGCCAAAGTTGGCATGACACATCTTCTTATAAGATACCATTTTCCCATAGAAGTAGAAGTCCCGCAAGCAACCAGTGGCGGAGTTAGGGGGACTCAGACTCATTAAATTATAAGAAAAATTAATACGGCCCTGCTGAAAATAAAAAATGATGCTGTATTTAGATAGAACAGTTTATTATTGACAAAAAGTGTACATTCACTTTTTTCCTAACTCTTATAGTTTCATGGCAAAATTGATTTTTCGGAAAGGTGCTTCTGGATTCTATTGATAAACTTTAAAATGAACCTCAACAAAAATTTTCGAGTAGGATGCTGTCAAGCAATGTTAATTTGACGTTTTAAATGTTATTTTGAGAATTGTTGCATAAATTATCCATTAGATAAAACGTTCAAACTAATAATAAAAATAAGTTTAATAATGTCGTCCATATTTTCGAACAATGAATATGCTGTTATGGTCTTTGTATATGGTTTTTGTGATGAAAATGCCACGGCGGCTCGCCGTGAATATGCAGTAAGATTTCCTCATCGCAGACTACCAGCAAAGGAAACATTTTCAACGACATTCAGTCTATTTTAAACCATTTCGATGAAAATCCACCCACGAGTGTCAGAAGATCTAGCTATGAGTTAGGTATTTCGTCAAGTTCCATTTGGAAAACTCTTCGGGCTGATGGACGCCATGCGTACCATATCCAGCGTGTGCAACATTTATTGCCTCAGGACATACTATGCAGGCCCGTGTTTTGTGACTGGATGTTAAACCAAGCAGAGAATGATGATCAGTTTACGCAAAAAGTAATGTGGACAGATGAGGCAACATTTACTCGATGGGGAATTATAAACCAAAGGAACAACCATATTTGATCCTATACGAGAATCCACGGGCGGTAAGGGAACATAGTTTTCATCATGAATTCCAATGTAACGTATGGTTGCGTATGTTGGACAACACTATAGTTGGTCCCTACTTCCTTCCGCATCGGTTAAATGCTGACATATTTACCGAGTTCCTTGAAAATGGTTTTCAAGATCTGTTAGAAGATGTTCCGCTTAATACTCGAATGAACAGTTGATTTCAACTAGATGGTTGTCCTGCCCATTTTGGTAGAGGTCCTAGGGAGTGGTTAAACATTAATTATCCCAGGAGATGGATGGTCGTGGAGGACCTGCAGCGTGGCCCGCACGTTTACCGGACTTGACACCCATGGATTATTTCGTTTGGGGTGCTGTTAAACAAAAAGTCTGCGAGGTGCCAGTTGATACCCTAGAAGATCTAAGACAGCGAATAGTGCAAGCGTGTCGAGAATTAACTCCAATTCAGTGTCGATCGGCCACTACCTCCATAATTAGAAGATTGTCTACAGTCCGGAGGCTACCATTCACAATTGGTAATTTTTTGGTTGTTTCAATTTACAAATAATTTTTCATGTATTATTTGCCATCTTATATTATTTAAAAGTACACAACACAAGTAAATGAAGTGACTACAAACCGCTTGAAAAAATTTAGGAGTATTTCAAGGGTCGTTACGTTGTCGCATTACGACATAGTTACATTAGATGTTAGGTACTTAAATATTTCTATTGTTTTCATCATTTTTTTTTTCTAAAAAAAAACACCCTATATCTCAAAAACGAAGCAGCCAAATTTGGCTTCTTCATTTAGAAGTTATTTAAAAAATTCGATTTTTTTTATTTTTAACGCCCTATATTTCGAAAATAAAGCGTCTAGAAAAAAATTTATACTCGATTTTTTTCTTATTTTTTTATGAGGAATATCTCCTTAAAGTTTGTCGACTTAATTCTGAAACATCCTGTATACTATTTTCAACTTTTGTACTGAAATTACAATTTTAAATGTACTGTAATTATGCAAAAAAAATCATTAGTGTAGCATTTTCTGAAGGATAGAAACACCTAAATAAAATTCAAATTGTAAAGCCAAAGATTCTGTTTTACTTCTGATGTTCCATTGTATTTAAAATTGTATTTCTAACAAAAAATCTTTTAATTTTTTTTATTGTTATATGAATAGTTTTGGAGTGATTTTTTATTCATTCAACCATGTCGTCAAATGTTAAAAAAACAATAACTCAAGAATGGCTTGCTTTTAAATCGTAGTAGAGGATATTTTCTTGCTGGAAATCGGAATTGATTTACTTGTCCAATTTCGAAAATATCAATTTTTTCTTGTATCCCGCCATTGGTTGGCAGATTTGTCTACCAACTCAACAAAGTCATTAGTCCAATAAATGTGATCCTTTTTTGAACACTTTTATGGACCACGTCTATAAAAACCTTTTTTTAATTAATTTTTGGTGTAAAATCCATCATTAAATTTTGACAATGTATATCCTTTAACACCGAAATATGAAAAACTGCGAAAAAAATACAAACTAAAGTTATTATCAAAAATATTTCAAACTTTATAACGACTTTCTAATTTATAGTCTTTGGGCTATGCTAGCGTACTCTATATTTTTAGACTTTATAGCAACTTAACAAACCGCGTTAATCGATAACTAATACGTAGAAATAAATCATAATTTTTCTATAAATAATATGTAATAAATTGTATACAGACAGGTAAATTACTGTTTTTAACTATGGCGTAAGTGTTTCCTATGAATGTTAGTAATAATAATTATACAGTGTGTTATACGAAACAACTAGATTGGTTACAGTTAGCTTTGTTTGAATAATGTTTGTAAAGTCTATAAAATATTATTACTTTACACGACCGATAAATCTGCCGCTCTGCTGTCGTCTACTAGGTCTCCTCTATCTTCCCTGTGGATGATACGTGTATGAAGCTGTTGCTACCTCTACAATTTCTGTCATTTTTCGATGTTAATTTCCCTGAGTGGGTGGTTAGACTGTACAAGTTACGGACAAGACAAACCTAAAAAAGATATCCTACTAATTAGTTTAAATGCGGTAAGATATAATTTATTTATCAGGGGATATAATTAACGTCAGCGTCAAAATGAAAGCGTTGCGCACAGCTGAAACCTGTCGTGTCTGGGTCGAGCATTTAAAAAATTTGGGAAAAAAGGGCAAAAGCTGTTTTATTTGGTTTGTGGTGGTACAACTAAAGGAATTACGCATTTTTACAGGGAGAAAAGGAATTGTACTAAAAATTTAATTTTAGTTTGATTCTGGTTATAGGCCAGTCATTCTACGGGAAAAAGAGCGATTTCAAGAAGAAATTGATAGCAGCAATCTGGTGACGGGATTTTGTTAGGGGGGCATAGTAAATGAAAAATACATCAATTAGTACAGCCAATTTTTCCCCCACTCCGAATAAACAATGGTCTAAATAATCAAAATTAGGTTTTCCTCAAATATAATTTTTCAGAGGCAAGATAGAGAAAAAGTCTTCAGATGAAAGTTATAGGTATTAAAAAAACCTACAATCTTTTTTTTTATGCATTAAAATCGGTCCATTATTTATCGAGATAATTGCAAAAAACGTGCATTTTTGCAGTGTTTTTTTAGTTGTTAATAGCTTTTGCAATAATGGTCATAGGCGAATTTTAATCTACTAAAAATGAGGGTATTATAACCCTTTATATGTGGCCACAAACTGGGCCCGATCGGTTCAATAGTTTATGAATAGTTGCATTTACTTATCCCAAACGCGATTTTTTTAAACGATTGAGCTAGGTCAGTGAGTGCATAAAGACCAATTTAAACGCGGGAAATGATAGTTAAAAGTCTGAAAATTATGGCATGTTAAAAAATCGATTTTTTTCAGTTTTATTGAATTTTTTTCAATGCAAAAAGGGGTATTTTTTTATAAATCAATAGCAGTAACTCCGGAACTACTTGTGTCAGGAACACGACAGTCAGGATAGCTGATAGAACTGGATATCTGGTAAAAAACAAAGATAAAAAAAATATGCCCTACCTAACCTCAAAAAAATTAGAACTTAAAATGTAATATGAATGTAGCATAACTAGCGCCCTCTATAAAATATACAAAAAATAATTAGACCAGTGTATTTAGCGTCCTTAAAAATCCAGGAATACCAAATTTCATAAAAATATTTCGCACCTTTTGGAAATTTTCGTAAAAATTCTATTTTAAGAATTTTATTTTGTCGCTCTGTATCTCGAAAACAGGAGGAGATAGACATATAGTTCATAAGACAAAAAATTATTAATTTTTGTCGTACTGTCACCCCCTGAATTTACGGGAGGTCTTTCTGAAACACCCTGTATATGGAAATATAATAAATATTCCCAGAAAATATTAATAATTCCGTATTTGGTATGGGAGCAGGTAATTTCATTAAAAATAATGCTTGTTATTGGAACACTGATTACGTTTGGACATTTCGTTCAGTAATTCTTGCATTTATTGAAATTGTGAACATATGAGTTTAAAAAAAATATAAATCAATTGTCTAATAAAAAATGAAGCAAAAAGATTATAGAAAAATGTATCGTGCTTTTCAAAAGTATCGAATACATTTATTGATATGGAAAAAGGAGTTTTTGTAAAATTCTTTGGCGAGTTTCTTATATAAAATCATTTTAAATACCAAATAAACGTTTCTGGCTGTAATTTTTTTTATTCAAACAGTGATTGTTTTCCTTTTAATGACAACCCACATTTTTTTGGTGGATTTGGATTGGGGATGTTTTTCTGCTTTCAGAAATGGAGAAAAAACAGCACGTTGATTAGGAACGTTCTAGAAATTCTTGACAGTATGGGAACGAAAAATTTCCAATAATTGAAAAATTATAATAAATGTTTATATTTTTAAATATTTAAATGTTTTATTTGCACAATCGATAGATCACAGAGAAATCACAAATTAGATATTAATTTTCCACTGCTTATACTTATGTATAGATCCAATGAATTACAGTTAAACTGGATAAAAGAAAAAATCGAATCGTCTACTACAAGAACCATCACTTGATACGAATTTATCGGTTCAGAATTTTTGTGAAACACTGTGTTTGAAATATCTTTTTTAATTTTTTAGCAATCGGTAGATATTATGTTAAAAAAATACATGGACAATATATAGAATATAAAATTTCGAAGCACTTGATTATGGTCGCTGGGCGCAGGAGTGGTCCGATCGGACTGATTTTGGTGTTGTGGTATAGGTTGGACTTTTCTGCTTCGAATAGAAGTGGTCCAAGCATTTCACGATCACAGTGATGGCAATGGGGAGAAAAACGGTTTTCGATGGCAAAGAAGGGGAAATTTGTAACAATGACTTGGTAGAGTTGTTGGTGCTGTTGATATGTTGATAAGAGTGTGTGTGTCTGGAGTAGATATAGCGTTTTAGGCGATATATAACTTTTCATCTACAGGGTGAAATAAACTTAGTTCCAAATTTTCATAAAAATCGGATCTATCCGAAAGTATTCGGAGGTTTTATCCTGTTTTTCTTTTCGTTCCCTGGACTATAAGTACATAAATAAATTCATTTATACACCGATGATGCCGTATTTTATTTTATCCATAACAACTACGTTCATTCCCAAATGTCAAAAAGTTTGTTTGGTGGTGAATTCTGCAGGCTCTTTTAATTAAAATTACAAATCAGGCGCAACATCGGGTAAACATGACAGTTATTTAATTTATTTAATGTAACAGCAGTCAATGTACCTACAGCAGTTAATGTAACACTAAATTTGATAGATTTATTTTTATTTTCCTTGAAGTTTATCGTATTTAATATGTGCTACTTTGCATTCGCAACTGTAAGATGTTATTTAATTAAACAAGCTATTTTCGAGGATTTTTTTGAGTCAAGCCACTCCGCACCTTAGAAACAGTAAAATAAAATAACCATTTTATTATTTTACGATCTTTTTGTACATATATAATTCCAAGCGAGCAGTCGAGCAAAAGTAAATTACGTATAATTTATGAAATTGGCCATTTAAAGTGCCTTTAGTAAGCACAGCATTCTGGAGAAAATGTAAATATATGCAGGAGGATCGAAAATTCCACTGAAGTGGTTTTTGTTAACGTCAAAACTAGGACTCCTCTATGTTACTCAGCTATGCATCTGTGCGAATCTCGAGTTTATTTCAATGAGGGTATAATTTGCCGCAGAACTTATTGAAAGATTTGACAGCTCCGCATCAGTTGGTCGAAGGCTTCAACGTGAAGAAAAACCAATGAAACGAGTTGTAGAAGAAAGTCTGACTCTTCGACGTAAAAGAGGTCCTGTATATGAGCGGATAAATCAAGATAGCAACCAACAAAAGGCCTACGTTATTCAACTGCAGGTTAGTCCAAAATTCACTGCAGTTTCCAGTGCATTTCAAGAAACTCTAAAAGCTATTCACGGGGCACGCAAATCCCGTTAGACGCAAAAGAGGTCGCAGAAGACTTACGGCACATGCGGAAGGTGCAAAGCAGAACAAAATTTTAGTATTGTTTCGAAATTTTCCCAAAGTTCCCCTACGATGCTAAAAACTCGAAAATTTTCAACTCAGTTCTGAATTTTTGGAAATTAGAACGTTTCTAAATATTCGGACTGAAGCAATAGTCCAGTCACTGAAGCATCTTGGCTACCAATTTTTTCGGATGGAATTAATTGACGTGAAATTTGAACTGTAGCTAGAGAATAGACCGAGAAACAAAACTTATATAGTGCCGATGTGTGCTTTTACCCTAGGGGTGGATGCCACCCTTTCTGGAGGGTGGGAATTTTTTTATTAAAAATAACCTCACGATTCGATAGATGGACGAATTCTAAGCAAAAAATGTTATATAAGAATTTTTTGTACAGTGAATACTTTTTGAGTTATTTGCGCCTAAACATGTTGGTTCTTAGCCCAAAAAATGCATGTTTTTGAGCCATATTTCGCGAATATCTAAAAGTTTATCAAAAAAATGGTCATAAGCAAAAATGAAGGTAATTAAGTAGCAAAGAGATTGCTATTTTTAATTTTTGTAGATGGTATAGAACCCGAGTTATGACTCCCAGAAGTTGAAGTCAATTTCGAGATAGCTATAATCGAAACGTTCAACATCCTGTAGCGGAAAAATTAAAGGTTTTTCGAGGAAAACTTATATCACACCTATTAAATTTCTTGAAAAGACCTTTAAATTGAATCGTGGCAGAAGTCGTTAGCATGAAAACTAATGAAGTTACAATCAAAATAAAATGATTGCTTTGATTTTTGAGAAAAAAATCTGTACCTATTAAAATTAATGACTTGACCGAAAAAAAAATAAACGTATCCTTCTGCAATTTACTTTATTTATGTATTAACAGTAAATTCTGGGAATTTGAACGATTTTAGTGGCCTAAATTAAAAAAAATACTTTACTTTAGAGTAAAATTTTTTTTAAAATTTCCATTTTTCAAAATATTTCAAACACTAACAAAGTTATAAAAAAATGATAGAATAAGACATTGTAGGTTTTTCTTACTGAACAATTTGCTTTTTTAAAATTTTTGTAGGACAAAATGTAACTGAGCTCCAAGACTGCCTTTCCTGAGCCCATTTAGCTTATAAATCTAAAAAATGAAGGGCTTAAAAAAACTGCAAATCATAGAAATTAAAGTGCTTTAAATTCCCTACAAAATGGTTTTTTGAGTAAATTTATAACTTTAAAATTACAGAAGTTATGGTAAAAAATATAATCGCATTTTTTGTTGCAAAAGTTGCAATATATCATAGATCATTTGAAAACCAATAAAAAGTTTATAATTCAACATACTTATGCATACCATTAAAACATCTCGAGCTTTCAATAATATTTTATTTTATTATAAGGGATGGTTTTTAAGGGTTGCAACTTTGTAATGAGTCGTAAGCTTTCTAATGAAATGAAATGCAATGCATTGTGAATGCACCAAAAGAATATTTTAAACTGTTAAAAAAATTTTTTTTCTAATTTTTTGGCCATGGAAGGTTAATTTTTAAGGATTTTTAAGAGTTGAAAAGTAATTATTAGTCCAATTAACTAAGCCTTTAAATCGAAATTTTGTCAACTTGGCTGAATTTTTGATATGAGTTAGTTTAAGGTATATTATAACAATAAGTGAGAGTAATTTTTTGTTCAACCCCCGGCCAAGGGTGGAAAAAGATAAAACAAAGGGCTTTTTCAAGATAACTCAAAAAGGGTAAGAGCTAGAAAAAAAAGTTTTTCATGAAAGTTGTAAAGCAGACAATTCTACATAAAAATGGTCTCTTAGCTTTTTCTTGTACTATTAAAATTAACAGAGTTAGGGAGGCTAGAAGTTAAGGGAAGATTTCAGAAATTTAATTTTGTTAAATCATTAAAATTAACGATTAAAAATTTGATTTTTTGTTATAACTTTCTTATTAAAAATTAAAAAATATATCTATTTCTCTGAAAAGAAAAGTTACATATTTTAGAGCAGATTGAAAAAAAAAATTACAAAATTCAATCATTTTTCTGTTTGTTATGATTTTTTTTAAATTTCTGAAATCTTCCCTTAACTTCTAGCCTCCCTAACTCTGTTAATTGTAATAGTACAAGAAAAAGTTAAGAGGCCATTTTTATGTAGAATTGTCTGCTTTACAACTTTCATGAAAAACTTTTTTTTCTAGCTCTTACCCTTTTTGAGTTATCTTGAAAAAGCCCTTTGTTTTATCTTCATTTTTATGTAGAATTGTCTGCTTTACAACTTTACTCTCACTTATTGTTATAATATACCTTAAACTAACTCATATCAAAAATTCAGCCAAGTTGGCAAAATTTCGATTTAAAGGCTTAGTTAATTGGACTATATATTAAAAAACATGAAAGGAACTTTATCCAACATACATATTTGAATATGAATTTAATCTTTAAAATACGTAAATCTGCGATTTTCGCATTTTTTTCGTACAAGAAATAGAAAAAAGCACACATCTTGACCAAAAAATTTTTGAAGTGGGGGACCAGATGAGCTTGTATGCAAATTTTCAGGAAAATCCATGCTATCCGAAAACATTTGGAGCTTTTACTTTCTTTTCGTCTTCAGTGACTGGACTACAAGACCATATGGTCACCGTTAACCAAAATTAGTAGATTACGCTTTGGTGACCGCCTCCATCTCAAGATGCATGTTTTTCAAGAAGGTGAAATTTTAGAACTCTCTACGAAAACCATTGCAGAACCCTTACGGACTCAGCCTGGAGTGTGTTCGAACGTCAACCCTAATACTCTGCGAATTATTAACCAGGGATGTATGTAATATTCATTAAAAAATATTTGCACTACATATCTGATATTATTAAAGGGAAATTATCTGTTTATTAAGGGAATCAAACCTAGTGCTAGCGTTTTATTTCAAAAAATCCAATAACAGCCTGTCTATTTGCATTAAAGTCTGTAATTTGTATAATTCACTCTAAACCGTTTCTTCAAAAAACTGACAGGTTGTTAAACTTTGTCAGCCGGTTTTAACATAAAAATGTGATGCGACAGGACATAACCAGACTCGTTATAAAAACTGTTATTTAAAAAGTGTTCCCACTGAACTGTAAAATCCTTCTCCCTCAAAATTTCAAGACCAATAATCATTCACATTCCCGCAGGCCACACAGGCGCAACAATTTTGGTCCCATGCAAATCGAGGAGGCCCCGGACTGTACCATTCGCATGGCATAAGCCAAAATTAAATTGACTAAATTCCGTAGATTAATCGGTATATTATGCACTGTAACGGCACAATCGGGCCGCTGCGTAACGCTGCTGGAAATTTTGCCTTTTGAAGCGTTCGTAATTAATTAACTCTTCACTGTTTTAGTCACTCTTTGGGACCGGTTGATAAGTTGTTCTAAAAATTGCAGGACGTCGCAAAGATTTTTTCCCGCAGACGTTATTAAAAGCAAATATTTCGGCGTTAATTAATTTAATATACGCAATACATGGGAAAGGTATTGCTATAGCGTTGAAATTGAAATAGACTTGTCGATTTGTTCTTAATCGGACAGACGCGGAACAATGCGGATGACAACGCACAATCCGCTAGCACCTGAAATAATGCAAGGAATGTTAAATATACAGAGTGTTTCTTGAAAAGGGTGATGGAGGGCACGAAAATGAGCAACAACGCACGTGCACAAGATGCACAGGGTCTGTTTACATTTATGGTTAATTTTCTTAATTAATTTTCTCGAAAACAGAAGCATTTAGAACATCAGTTGCTTAATAAAGGTTGCTCAATTTTATGCCCTCTATCGCTCTTTTCAAGGAACGAACTTATTTCAGCCACCCTGTATATAAAGTAGTAGGATTTTGGTGAATATTTCGCTATATTAAAACTAACAGCTTTGTGTGATTAATTCTTTAAGTGAACCATAAACAGCATTTTGTCAAACGCAATCCATTTTTTTTCCTTTTCTTTTACCCTCGACAAGAAAAAAATTAATTGCATCAGATTTTGATTTTTAATTCATTTTAATTTTTCTTTCCTTTTAAATATACAGTCCACTTGAAAATGGGTCATACCAATTATAACAACAAAAGAACAATTTATAATTTTCAGTGAATTTTCCTGGTAATTTTACAAAATTTCATAAATTGTACATTATAAGAGCAACAAAATAAAGGAAAATTATACTGAACTGAACGTTATTATGAAAATTTCAGTGTTAATTTCACTGCAGAACGACATAATTTTTTGAAGAATAGTACCTTTCCCCAAAGCAAACTTTTTCAGTAAATTTAAAACTATAATATATTTCCTTTGCCTAATTTTGTAGAATCTGGGTAACAGAAAAGCTGGTACATTAAGAGATTATTGAAATTAAATTTTTCAAAAACTTGAAAGTTTGAAAACACTGCTTATTTAAATTGATGAAAAGCATTTGAAAATTAATGCCAAATTTTCGGGGTTCAGCATCAAGTAAATTTTTGACAAATCACTGAAAAAAAAAAAACATTGAAATATTTTTGAGGTAGTTTACAGTGAAGAAACTGAAGTTTTTTTACCAAAATACCTTTCCAAAACTTAAAAAGTTTCTTTATTTGCATAATAATATTAAATAGTTTTCAGCACTGTATTAAAAAATGTGTTTATTTTGTTGAAGAAATATGCAGACAAAAGAATATACATACTATAACTGAAAAGTCTAGCTAATAAACTGGCATATTACCGAAAATTGCTGCGGATATAAAAAAAATTTGATTATACTTGTAAATATTCGCTGCTTCATATTTTCCTTTATTTTTGGTAAATTAAATTAAAAATTTACAGAAAACTGGAATTTTTTCCTTCAAATTATACGTTCTTTTTTGTAGCGTAGTTTTTGATACTCTAGAAATTTGTCAGTCGTTTTAAGCGACATCCTAATAATTACTTATAACTATTAAATCGCCGTAAAAAGAAATAAGTTTTTTATTCAAAGTAAGCACAGTCTTTTTTGTTAAAATATTAACACTATTCTGTGAGTGACGTTCACTCATTTACTTTAAATTATACACAACATTGAGTTATGTTTTGTTTAGTTTTTATTTTTTCAAATTCATTTTCCAGTATACGTTTTGATTATGTTTTTATAATCGCTTCTTCCTGACACTGTTGTTTTTAAATTTTGTAGTACACAATTAGAAAAGAACATATTTGTTTTTCTAACTAAAAATTATGTTGCGATACTAATTTCTTTGTTAAAATCATACGTTCATTCCAATAATTTCACCCATGAATAACTTTGAGTTTACATTAATATTTTTGGCGTGTACATATAATTCAATTGCAACTGCAGCTAGAGCTGATGAAATTCACGATAACGGTGTTTCAATCAATAATTATTGCTATGATTAATACACTTAAGCGTAACGTTAAAAACATACGACTTGCCCGAGGTGTTACAAATACATTCTATTATTCAAATTGGCTTAGCTTAATCGTATGCGAAACGTCAGACTTAATAATTGATATAGACATTCATATTGACATACCAATTTATTTGTAGCAGTACCACAAAGACAATATACCCGACTTTGGCACGAATTCAGTTGTATGGTAACGCCCCATCGAAGGCATTACATCCACACTCGTCGTGTACTCGTATTTATTGCATCTGCAATTCAAGAACAGAACCAAATTACCACACAATAGCAGTATTTTATTTCCCGGCTAATTGAGCAGTCAGTTTTCAATAACGGAGATCAGTCGCGTCCTCAGGTAAACAAAGTGCCACTAATGATACACAATGTTTGCGAGCAACAGTAGCAGATGAGATTGATTCACAGATCGTGATGCTAAGCACGTGTATGAATAAATCGGATAACTCCTACTGGGTATGGATAAACCAGTATTGGTTTAGAACAGGCTTGGAAGGAAGGGAAGATAATTCTGGGTTAGCTTGAGGCAGTAAGCAGAAGTCGGTGCATAAATGGGAATTATGTGGTTGTGTTTGAAACTAAATATGAGGGGAATCGTTTTGGACCTAGGACTGGTCCTTGTGGTACAACGGAAATAATGGTCCAATTCAAAACAAGCAGCATTCTGCTTTTATGAGACCTAAAAATGTCCCGTATTTTGGTGCAAGGATTACAAGGTTTTAAATTAGTTTTTTGGTTGTTTACTGCCATGATTTAATTGTAAACAATTAGAAGCTAGAGAAATGACTGTCAACGTGACCTGACGTGACGATTTTGACATCACAAGCCTAAGCCTACTTGATTGCAGTTATGATTTTTTAAGAATCGTTGATATATTGCCACAGACATCGGTTTTCCACAAAAACTTACTTTCCTTCTATTTTAGTAATACTAAGTGAATTATACTGCAGACATAAATATCTGAATTCAAAAATTAAATGCCTTTTTTATTACTAAAGTGAAAGGAATGTGTTTTTTATGTTTTAATAAGAATCTTTGATAAACTGCCATAGACATCGCTTTTCTACAAAAACTTACTTTCCTTCTATTTTAGTAATACTAAGTGAATTGTGTTGCAAAGGTAAATATTTAAATTCAAAAATTAAATGCCTTTTTTATTACTAAAGTGAAAGGAATGTGTTTTTTATGTTTTAATAAGAATCTTTGATAAACTGCCATAGACATCGCTTTTCTACAAAAACTTACTTTCCTTCTATTTTAGTAATACTAAGTGAATTGTATTGCAAAGGTAAATATTTGCGGTAGAGTTCCACATAACCTAAAACAAAACAAGAAAATAATTTTAGCAGTTCAATATTTTTTGCAATTTTGCTTTTTTTTGTCAAATAATCTAAAAGTACGTAATTTACCTTAACGACAGATTCTTTGTAATCACCAGAATTCTTTTTCATGTTAAACGCATAATCTTTAAAAATTGATGCCCACGCAGTCATCGATATTGTTGGATCTTCAACATTGTAGGATCTTTCCGCACAAAAATCTAGAAACTGCCTCCATACGCTTAATTTCGACTTCGTATTTTGGGGAGTTACTTAAATTTGCCACTTCTGCTTTTATGTTTTTGGAATTTTCATTTGCAAAACGAGCCATTTTTTAATTAAAAAAAACGCGTGAAATACGATTAAATTATGTGACGTTTAAGAAGAAAAAATTATGTCATGCACCACAAAACAATGTCTACCTGTCAAGACAACTTTATTTTGGCGAAATAAATTTCAAAATGAAACATGTCAAATTTTTAAAATAAATTTTGTAAAATTTTCTTACCGAATCCCCCACGTCCTTGAATTAATGTCAATTTTTTCGAAGGAACGCATTTTTTGAAAAATTTTCTAGAAAAATGCGTGATTGAGGAAAAATTTCCGGAAATAATTCAAGCACTAGTGAGATTATAAGTGAAAACATAAAAAAGCAGTAAATGTATTATTTGCGTTCTAAAAATTGTTACTTTAACCTTTAATTGAATGACTATTGGAAAACGTTATTTTTAAATAGAATTTCGACGAATTTGCTTTATGATGACCCAAAAAATTCTTTCACCACAGAAACAAATGATTCACAGGCTGCCAGTTCAAGGGGATTTAATTTTGATCTAATATGTTCGTCTTTCAAAATTTTTCTGATTTGAGGACCTTCAAATAGGCCTTTATTTATTTTGGCATCACTCAAATTGGGATTTTTAAATAATTGCTTATATTTTCATAAGAATAAGATCATTTTTTACTGTTTGTATTAAAACCTGACGCAATGGAATAATGTGGAAAACATATATGGTTTCAGCTGGAGAAATCTGTTAGGAATAACGTTTCAGAACAATATAAAAACGTTTTAAAATTCTGATCATGATACATATTGACTTGACTTCTAAAATAATCCTTCCTAATAGTTTATGTTTCGTAAAAAAACTGCATCAATAAAGTCTTGTTTTGGTTTTGTCTTCTATCGCGTAGGTAGAAATAATCACACCTGAAGTTGAAAACATCTTGTATACCATGAGAAAAGCGCACGCGATAATAAAAATTCATAGTTCTGCAAATATGTATTTAATTTCCATAATTAACAAGAAACATTTGGAAACAAGTAGAGAAACCCGTTTTCCTAGATACTCACGCATTCTTCAGTATTATCCATGTGTTTTACAACAACGGTAAAAGTAAACAAATTGAATTGTTCACCAGAAACTTTATCACCCACCTGCGCAATGAAATCCGCTGCTGGAATATCCGGTTTTAGCCTTTTCATAAAAGTTGCATTAAAATCATTTCTCTAAAACAATTCCAATAACGTCTTTTTTGCCAGGAACGTTTATTGACGTTCCACCAATCCGCACCATTCATGTAAATGGTAACTGGTTGAAAAACAACGCTCGCGAATGTTACATATTTACCACTTGCGTACCAATTACCAGTTTTATGGATGCTTGGAGGTTGGTTTATTGAAAAGCGTTAAAATTTTATGAACAGACGTATCGCCGTACGCAAAAACTGTGGTTGAGATTCTTATCTTGTAATAAAATATGGGTTTAATATGCCCAGCTATTAACTTGCTTACTCAGGGAATATCGATGATCCTCCTAGCAATTTTATGTCTTCAACAATCTTTCGTATTAAAAGTTTTGGTAGCACATCAACCTACTTAATTGCCGTTTTTATAAAGAAAAATGTTGCTTAAACTTATAGAGATAAATATGGAGACCCCTATGAGAACACATGCTTTCTTTTTGTAACGGTTAAACCGGGTTACTCTGAAAAGGTGCCACAACTGGGTAAGTTTTTATATAAAAGATTTAACATAACGTGAAGCTAAAACAATTTAAATCTAATTAATGTGTGTACACCTGCAAAATTACATAGTTACTATTTTCTTGGCATGGGAGATTTGTATTGGCAGATTTTGAAATTCAGAAAAATGCAGAGAAGTTGTTCTGCGTATAATATTCTGCACCCACAACTCCTCATTTCTTCTTCAGAATTTAAGTTTTCTTTTTGAAAACAGATCTCCAAATGTCTTCATAAGGATGGCCTGGTAATATTCAATTTCAACCAACAAATATTAAATGAAATAAAAATGAAAGTAGTGGAATTTAACAACACTGTATCTTAGAGTTAATTTGGACCATCAGTATTTGCATTGTTTTCTATTTCCATCCAAATGTTTTGATTGTACTAGAGATTCAGAGGAATCAATCCTGCTGATAAACCAGTTTAATAGTCCAGGGAACGAAGAGAAAAATAGGGTAAAACCCCCGAATACTTTGGGATAGATCCGATTTTTATGAAAATTTAAAATTAACTTTATTTCACTCTGTAGATGAAAAGTTATATGGGCTTGATATGCGCGTCTTATTTTTAAGGGATGAAAACGGGCCCTTATGCTAAAAAACTTTATTAAAATATAAAAAAAATAGGTGTGACTAAAATAATATCTTAATGTATATAAAAAATATCGTTTTATATTGTGGTTATAATTTACGTTATTTTTATAAAATTTCAACCCTTAAAAACCACCCTTAATGATAAAAATATAAAATTAATAGTTTCTTTGACCTTAAAATATTTTTATAGCGCATATATTATAGATAGAAATCTTTTCAATAGTTTATGGTATTATAAATAATTTATTACAATATTTCAACCCTTAAAAAACTACCCCTAATAAAAATATAAAAAAAATAGTTTTTAACAGTTTGAAATGATTTGATAGTACAAACAGGATAATTAAATTCTTTTACCTGTTTATAATATAATTTATAATTTATCGTATTGTTTTAACCCTTAAAAACCACCCCCAATGACAAAATATAAAAAAAATACTTTTAAATTATTTAAAATGATTTATTATGCCCTCCTTATAGTGTTTATCAGATCACTGGGTATCTTAGAAATCACCCTTCATTATACAAATAAAAACAATTTCATACATTTAAATTGATAAGTAGTACTAAAAGATTAAAGAGAAAATGTGAAGGTATTCTATGATTGTATGCTCCAAAGTTGTGAATAACCAAAATATTGATATGCTCCTAAAATTGAAGCAGTAAGGTACCGTTGGTTTTTTAACGATAACTTCCTTAATTTTAATGCTACTAAGACGATCCAAAAACGATTTTACGGAAATTTTCGACAGCTAAAAGTACTGTAAAATTGAATATTTTTTAACGTGTTATTTTTGACATATTTGAGGTTAAAGGGTTTGAAAAACATGACATTCGCTCTCAACTGCAAACTTCTAGCAGCGACATCTCTGTTAATTTTTGTCCTACAAAAATAAAAATATACAAAATATTTTATGAAAAAAAAATCTAAACTTTTGTACTCTTGAATATTTTTCGTGTCTTTTTTAATTTTAAAGTTATTTTCAAAAATATGTTATTTTTGGTATTAAAAAATTCCTATTTTTCCGAAAAAGCGAATTAACAGTTTTATTTTGATCATAACTGTTAATTTTTATACTACTGACTTAAAATCAAGTTTTTTTTAAAGTACTTTAAAAATTGTTCTGTGCATTTTTCTTGAAAAATATAAATTTTTTTTTTAGTTATTTAAAAATGTGCATTTTCAATCATCAGAACTCAGAAAATATTGACTTATCGAAAAATGTTCTAACTGTACTTTTTGCTTAAAATTGATTGCTTTATCGATTCCTGGGGTTATTTTCAATATTTTATTTTTGACCCCTAGAAGGGGTGGCTTCCACGCCCTGGGCAAAAGCCTCATCGGCACAATATAACTTTTGTTTCTTTTGCTATTTTCTACTTACATTCCAATTTTCACGTCAATCGGTTCTATCCGAAAGAATTCAGAGGCGAAAGCATTGGTTCCCTGGACTATAAGGTTCTATCCCAAAATAAGAAATAAGTAATTGCGGGTGTTATCTAATTGCAAAGGCAACAAATTGCTGGAAGTCTGCGTGATAGGAAAGAGCACTAAATCTCTCTCACAGCCTTTGTGTGCTAATGATGTCTCACCTTATTCAACTAACTGTAAGCGTGTATCTGTTGCCAAATCTTTATTCTCGTGAGCTGCGAAACATCTACTCTGTAATTTTAACCATGAAGAACGTTATTTTGAGCAACTTTGTTTCTTTATAATACAAGGTGTCATGAAATAACGTAACGCAGTTGACAGTGGGTATTGATGTCTAAAAGAAATTTAAAGCTATAAAGAGTTATTATTACTATATTTCATTGGTCCACAATTACCGGAGATATCACAAAATTTTCGGGCAGTTAAGATTTGAAGTCTCAATTTCCACCTTTGAACATTTCTGTCTTATTTCCCCTACCACATTTCAGGTGTAAAAATGTATTCGAGGACGTATTTTAAAGGGTTAAAAATTACTATAAAATGCATTTTTTCGTATCTTTAACCGTTATTATGAAGTTTAAGGGTTGATTGATTTATTCCTGTTTCAAGTCTTAATGTTTATAAATAAACAAGTTGTGAATTTAAAAAAAAATAGCTATTTCGGCTAAAAATGGTTCTAGAACAATTTTTTTTAATTCGTGAAAAATTACCAGGATTACGATTATCGGCTTTAAAAAATATTCATTTTTCGCAAAGTTATTAACGAAAAACCATAACAAATTACACTATTTGTTTATACGCCGTTTTGAGCCTATAAAATTACAATTTTCAATTGCATATCTTGAAAATATAAGTCAAGATGAAACAAATCCCCGAACCCTCGTAAGACCTTTATTGTAATGTTAACAACCGCGTTTTTGCAAGTGAAAAAATGTTATTTCTAATAAATAAATGCAGAAACACGTAAACAAATAATAGCAAATTCAAATTTCGCTGTTTTTTGCAATTATTTAAACAAATTTTTAATGGATTTTAACTTAGCAGGTCTCAAATGAAGCATTTTTTGATTGTATAGATATCAAGGACTGTACTAACAACCTACAAAAAAATAGTTGTATGCTTTCATAGTACCCTTCACCTTATATTTTTGGACACATCAGTAATTTTAGAATTCTACTTATGTTCCATAGTTTTGATAGTGGGCTCCTTATAGTTTCCTGCTTCTAGTTTTTATCTCCTTGACTTGAACAATTTCTGAGATGTGGTGTCATCTTTTTCTAGTTAGCAGTCCTATAGTTATCCTTATAGATTTACAACTTTCATTCAACAGATCCTTCTTCTTTACTTTCCAAACGCTTCTTGCCATCATTTCTTCATGTTCCTTTCCTCCAGGATATCTTAGGTTCCTATCTCTATCTAGGTAAATATGGAGACCATATGAGAACACATGTTTTCTTCTTTTACATGGTTATGTCCTAGAGTGTCTTGCCATCAGTATTCTTATTATCCTGTCCCTATTCCTGCATGGTCTCTTAATAACGCAAACAGAAATCTCACGAGAAAGTTCAAGGTTCTATAAGGTTGTACATGGGCTTAATATAGTTAACTCATCAAAATTCTTGCTGATTTGATTGCCCTCATGCCTTGGTCACATTATTTTGACCTCCTTGCTTTATCAAAATATCCAAACACCTCCACATCACCCTAAATTTGATCTGGAATGAGTTGATTACTTTAGAGCTGCCTGTCTTTCTGAGTAAATAATAATTTGTTGATTTTTTATGTTCCCTTGGAACAGGAACTTTGAACCTTAACGTTAGTACTCTGATTGATACTAATATCTTATTAAGTTCCCTATAATATTGTACACCTTGTGCAGTTATTATACTATCCTGCATAGCCACCACTTCTGGTTGGTCGAGCTGTTCGTCTAGGTTCCTTTGCAATCCAGACACACACAAACATATCTGCATGCCCTCATTAATCAAATCACCATTGTCTGCCTCTAAATCGCTACTAGGAGATACCTACGCACCAGATGGCCACCAGATTTGATTGATACCTTCACTTACCTGTACTTATTAAGGCGTGCCTCCGAGAACTGACAGCGAACGATGTTGATTTGTATCATTTGTTTACCAATTCATTAGCGATCTGTTATTCACCACATTTCGTCTCTGTTTCGGCTCTCGAGCCCTATCATTATTAGTCGATTACCTCGTGGGCACGTAAGATAGTTAACAGAAGAGTAAACAAATTAATGTTGTTAATGATCTTACTATGGCGTCATCGTATACGCTACCCGTCATTACTCACACGGAAGATGAGTAAAATGTTTCAGTGAAAAATATCGTATTTTGACGCAGGGAAATTGAGAAAGGATAAGATGAGGTAATTGACAAAGGACGAGTGACAGTTATTAGGCTTTCTTAAAGAGAATATGAAAATAAGTTATATACGAACCACAAAATTAAAAATCTGGTTAGGAATCTATAAATTAGATTGATCCGATTGACATTGGTAGGAATGGGCAACGAGTACGATCTAACTCATAAATTTCCAGACAGATGGCGTATACAATTTTTTAATGCTTGATTGAAATGAGATGTGGATGTTGTCGAAAGAATTTTTACTTCTGCGTTCCTGGTTTTAGATATAGTATATTGTGTCACAAGGTTGTGGTGTGGTTCATTGGAATTGTCTAGATTAACTGATATTTCATTTATTTGGTGGGAAATATTTAATACGTAAGCAATGTCCTGTATGTGTTAAGTTGAGGCAATTAAGAAAAGTGACTATTTTGCTTGGCATTTTGCTAAATACTTTTTTCCGATTGGTTGCACTGTGCATTTATTATCCTTGTAATAAATGTAAAGGAGATTATGAAGCATATGAGAAGGTCTAAGGGAAACATATTTGTTGTATATTGTAAGTAGATTCAATTCATCAACTGTTTTGTTTGTGACTGTAGACGTTCTTGTAATATCATTTTCTGTTTGTGGAACTGTAACAATCAATACGTGTCCTCTATTATCTACTGGTCAAGTTTCATATTCAACAATTCATTTCAAAAAACCATAATTAATTCAACTTAGTTTACCTTGATCATAAGATATTTCGAATCATGTGCTTCATTAAAAAATTGAATACATTGTTCTTGAGTCACACTTTTAGACTTTTTGGAGAGGTAATTTACAAAATTTTGTTTCAAAAATTAAAATTAACAAAATTTATATTTTCCTTAAGTTTAAAAGTGTTTTTGATCAATGAAAATTAAGACACCTGCATTTACCATACTTGGTCTTTCTTTTAGATAAGCAAGTAGTACATTTTCTGTTAAGTTTTTGCCTTTTTTATTCCTTTTCCAGTTATTGAACAATTCATAATACTTTTCGTACCGTTGTCTTGACTTTGTAGGTAACAAATTTAGAGAAATATTGCTAGCTTC
The DNA here is from genome assembly GCF_000390285.2 of Anoplophora glabripennis. Classification (NCBI taxonomy): domain Eukaryota; kingdom Metazoa; phylum Arthropoda; class Insecta; order Coleoptera; family Cerambycidae; genus Anoplophora; species Anoplophora glabripennis. Next base: position 308,154 of record NW_019416397.1, on the reverse strand, counting down.
CCCGTACAAGTCCGGTGGAGTAGTCGTGAATTCTTCGTTACTATCTGAGTTACCATTCATTTTTAGTCCACGAAATATAGACTAGGACGCGACTTTTTGTTTCAGCAAGCTGAATTTATCACTATAGATGCTAAATACTATGTACAATAACATATTAATTTCCAGTCATAAAAATGGGGGGAAGATTGTTTACAGGGTGATTTTTTTCATGGTAGATTTCATAATAATACATTGAAATCTATCATTTTTTTAAATATTTCATTTGCATATTTAATTTGCAACCTGGATTTTTTTTATTTTTTAGTCTTAGTTGCAAAATGAAATATACGACGCACGAGCGTGATATGTTATATATTATTACATATTCGGAAAGCTTATAAAAAGAGCTTTAAGTTAAAAAAAATTGTCAAGATTAGTTGAAAAACAATGGAGTTACAGACTCCGAGTCTGTAACTCCGTTACAGTCCGAATCAGTCGATAGATCTTTTTAAAACCTACAACTTTCTCATTTAAAATTTTTCAATCCGTGCTGTATTTTTTTAGTTATTTTAGAAAACCCGTTTTTTCAACTTTGCGATTTTTTTAACCATGTTCGCCATATTGGATCGAGTTTAAAGAACAAGAAACTCAATTTAAAATTTAATTTTCTATACGGTCATATTTTTTTTGTCCAGGTAACAATTTCTGCAAGCATTTCTCTATAATGCTTGGACTATAGACAGTGATAAGGAATGAGAGGATGCGATACCAAACGTTCTGGTAATAATCACGCAGTTTATAAATGTTTAATTCAAAAGTCATAAATAAACTTCTTCTGTTCTAATCAATATTTTTTTGACGTTCGAGGGCTAGTTTTGTAGGTCTTTTGAAGACGAAAAAAAGTCCCTTTCTTTTTTTTTGTTGGAATTGACGGGAAAAAGTTATAAGCGAAAAACGTGAATTTACGTAAAAATTATACAATTAACCACCGTGTAAACAATCTTCCGCCCATTTTTATGACTGTGGAAACTAATATGTAATTGTACATAATATTTAGCATCTATAGTGATAAATTCAGCTTGCCGAAACAAAAAGTCGCGAAATTTTCATTTTCCAGCTTATTTTCCTGGCTATTTTAACTTATTAACAGACTTACAGTATACAAATTTTGGTTTAAACTGACAGTCAATGAAAAATTATATAAAACGTTAAAGTACGCGAATGACAAGCAAAGGTGTCCAGATTGTGCAAAACTACAAAATCGTATTGTGTAGTGGGAAAAGAGTCGATAAATATTATCAATATGATTCATTTTCGCGTATGCTAAACGAAAAAATAAGATTAGGTAAGGCATGATTTGGATTGTGCGCCATTTTCATTCCGAAGAATTGGCAGTATTATAGGGATCAAGTTTTTCTATTGCAAATACAGGTTTAGCTACAATGCAGTCACGACGATTTGGGAAAATTTAGTGGCGTAGAAAAATTGTCCCTTGCTTTCTTTCAGAAAATTCAAAACTTCTCTGCAACAGGTTCGCTTTTAAGGCTATATTTTTGAAGACTATACTGTCATGTACCTAATTTTAATGAAGACACTTAACTGTACTTTTAAAATATTAACCGGCTGATAAAAATGAAGTCCATAATTCATCAACTTCATCCAAACAATTACAGCACAATGTTTGCGTCCTCCGATTAATTTCGCATATTTAAAGATTAATCACCAGTCCTTATCAGTCTTACGCTTAAATGCAATCGCTTATTAATACGGGAACGACGTATTTTTTTTTTTTTCGTTACTTTTATGTCGTGTTACAGTGATTCTCACATTTTAAATCTTTATCTCCGACCGGCAACAGACTTAGCCAGAGACTGGGTGAAACCTTTTATTTTTCGTTCGTTCACCGATCCCAAAACGAGTTCTGAAATAGTTATTTAGCGAGCGCATCTCGGAGCGCGGGCCTCTAATGAATTTATTGTGTTTTCTTAAAAAATCCGTCCGTACGATTTTATGAACACGTCGCTGAAATGTCTGCGCGTGCGGAAATCGCATTTATTTCTTCGTTTATAGGAAATTCGATAGTGTGTAGTCTTATAAAAGACACGTGACGGATTACCTGTCTAAAATGAAAGTTTATAAAAACTTATACAGGGTGTCCGGTAACTACCTCCTAATCTCTCGGGAGTGTATAGGGGGAGGTCAAAATAAAACTAGTCCTTCCTATAATTTTTTTTCCTAATGTGCCCCCTAACGGAGTTATGGGGGGTCAAAGGGGTACCTAGAAATTAACGTTTAAGGTTATAACTTTGAAACCANTCCTTTATTCTCATAAACTATTTATTTTAAATGTAATTTATTATAAATCCAATTTGTTTCCTAAATTCCACATATGTACTACATTTTACCTCTGTACGCGCCACTGTTGTTTACTTGTTTTTTGGAAGCGCTCTCTAATTGACGGCAAAGCTCGCCAGGTTAGTATTTGACGTATAACCGACCAGTTCGTACACTCGATGCACCTGGGCGACTACAGCTACTACCAGAACACAGTGCGTATGCAGCGGTATTTCAGATTTTACATTGAATTTCATTTTAAATTTGAAATGATTTATCTTACGCCTCCTAAAAATGATGACACGATTTTCCTTTGATAAAAGACCGACAATTTTTTGCTCTACTTTGCATCGAGTACGATCCTACTACAGGTATTTTGAAAGAGCAATCGATTTGCTTTCAAAAATATATACTTGCTAAAGCGCACCATTTTTTGAGGGAACTACATTGTCTAAGGACATTGACCTTTACTCCCATAAAATTGTAATAAATGTGTGTTATTTAATTAGTAGTTGGTTTAATATAATGGTGTATAATTACAGTGATTACGAATTGGTGTTATTGATATAAGGCGAATGTAAACAATCTGTTGCGGCCGCAGAACATATTTTCGTCGCATTTGTAATGCTCGTCTAAAAATTGTAATGTGGTGGTGCATCATGTGAGAATACGATGTGTCATTCCCTCTCGACTTCAGCAGTTCTCAATATGTTCTCACCTCGGTTTCTGCGGAACCAAAATCAACAACTTTATTGTAAACGTCAACGTGGTTATTTTTATATTATGATTTCAAAATAAACACATATTAACAATCATAAATTTTATCAACGCAGAGTTCTTTGTGGTGCGTACTTTTCAAAAGCCACTATCTTATCTCTTAAATCTTACCTTTGTATCTTATTAAAACCACTGATCCTGTAGTTCCAATTTATTTTATCCAACGGTCACAAAACCCGCTTAAAGGATGAGTGGTAGTATACAAAACAAAATTATTGTAATTTTAAAATACTACAAAGTACAGTATTAAAAATGTACACAATACGTAAAAACAGTACGAATACAGAAAAATGAATATTCAAAATATTAAAAAAACGTAATACAGATAACAAAAATAACAGAAAGCAGACAATTTTTGGCCTCTGGAAAAAATTAGTATTTTAAAAGTGGATGTATATTTTGAATGATATTGGTAAGTTGTTGCTAAAATTATAAATGCCCTGTATGCTATAAATTTAAATATATCTATTTATAACATTTACAACATAAAATAAAAAAAGTCTGTACCTATAACTACCAGTCACGGAAGCTGGTAATTTGTACATTTCGATTTGACGACTGAGCCTCCTCTTGTTAAAAAAATTAAAGCGATTGGAACCTGTTTCTGTGCCAGCTGCCAGTACATATTCCCTAAATTGCCAGCAATTTTTTTTTACTGCTCGAACTCATGAGAGATTGCATAAAAAAAATGGTAAGTCTTTTCTATCACACACGAAGTCTACACTAAGAGAACAGCGTGTTTCTTATTCTGTTCTAAATATGGTGCCAAAAACACATGAAATTGTATTGACAATAAATGCTGTATACACCTAAACAGAATTTTAGAAAAACGTTCATGAGGATAACTTCAAATTAACTTAACCTTCAAATAGACCAAAAGTAGGTTATAGTTGGATGGTTATTGAAAATATTACACTATTGGCATTATTATTAGTTACGTATCAAATAAGTATCAAATATCTACTACTGTGAATTTGAAAATGTTTGTTTCAGTACAATTTTTTTAAGTTATGATACAACATTGAAGTTAATGTGTGCAAATTGCCAATAATTTCAGTTTATTACCTACTTACAACAATTTGACGCCACAAATAATATTCCATAATTTAATTTTTGTTAAGATGCAGTTTCTACTAATGCCATTAGAATGATTTTAACGATATACTACTGACCTTGAAAATAATAATGTATATAATAATTTTTGAATTTCAATTATTCCTAATTATACAGGGTGATTCACAACTTATCCATAACAATTTGGTAATAGATGCGGCATGAGAAATGGAGTCAATATCGTAAAAAACTTTTTTTGTAAAATCCTTATAGTTTCCGAGAAAAAAATTATTGAAGTTATAGTACATTCAAGGACTACATAGCTGGACAACTGTAGTCTCTAGCGTCATTTGCAAATCGCATGGAGAGCCACGTGACCTCAGCGACTCCGAATACTGAAATCGGATTTTGCAATCGTCGTTGCAATAGTATTTACCTGTTATCTGTGGTGTTTACAATAGTTTTTTTAGTAGTTAGTGTCAAAAATAGGTAGTTAGTGTCAAAAATGGTTTGCGTGTATAGCAACTCGGAGTTTATGGATATCGTTTTAATTTATGGTGAAGCAAGACAACATTTGTATTATGGTGAAGCATTTGTGTTATGGTGAAGCAAGACAACATTTGTGTTAGTTCGTAGAAACTGAGTAAGACGGACCCAAATGTGTTTACACGTTGGTGGATAAAATTTTGAACAATTGTTGTAACATCGGGTATGTCAAATGATTTTATTATTTAAAAACACAAATTAATTTTATTAATTAATAAAGGCAAAAGCAGTTGAATTTGCCGATATAAAATAGGTGCGATAAAATTCTATTTACATATTTCTTTCCTTGCGAAAGTTTTTGTCCGTTTTTATCACACCGCCATGCCGGTCGCATTGTGCGAGGTCAGGTTTTACAGTGGACCAGTTTCCAGTGCCGTGCAGAAGTGTATTTTTAAATAATTTTCGAACTACCCTTTTTGAATTTTTCTTTACAAAATTGTATTTGTAAGGGTCCCCTGTACATCCAGAATTTTTTATTTTTTATTTGGATAAGTTCTGAATCACACCCTGTATAGATTGTAGAGAATACAATATATTTCTATACTTTTTTCAATAAAGCTTTTCAGATTTGTGTGAAATACTTATAAATAGTTGAGGATTGTATGATTTTCTTTCGTTTTGTGCAAGAAAGATACAAAATTCAGCTACAACGAGTGAGTTACTATTGCTTGTCCCAAGACCGTGCTTTGTAAATATGTATTTCAAATATCAAATCAATCCTTAAATTAATTTTGAGGTGAAAAGAAGATAGATATAAGGTACAAATATTTCTTCTAAAGAACAATACACTTGAATTATAGACCTGCAAAAAAAGTGTCTCCCCTACTATACCGCCTTTTTCCTCCGATACGCTTGCGTTTGTTTTTTTTTATTAAAATTACAGGAAACACGCACTGGCACGAAATAAAAACTTCTATAGTATACATTTATTATATATTATTATGTACAGGGACAAAAAGTTACATTGTTATGGAGTCTACTTCTGCAACAAGCAAAGGAAGCTGTAAAAATGCAAGGTTTGACCACATTTTAATTTTTTTGTCGTCTCTAACGCACTGTTAATAATTGGTGTAAGTGGACACAACGATCAGTTTCTGCTTTGTAAAAGTTAAACTCCTTTTGCATTTATTAATTATATGTTAAATTAAATCCACTGGTTTTGTTCAATAACTTTTCTCTCTTTCTTTTTTGAATTTCCTGTAACTTACAGTATAGGTTATGGCAATCTATTCGTCCGATCAGTTAACCAATGTCTTTCTCTAAATCAGATCTGTGTAGAAACCACTATGGCAGCTTAGTAGGTTGTGAGTTATGACTTTAATACAATGATATTTTATTTAAAACTTAAAGAGAATATAAAGTGGTACAAAACCACTCCAGATATTAATGAAATGGAAGTTTTCATAGTACAAAATTACTCGATAATAATTCAATTTAAATCATATTAGAGAAAAAGTCAACTTTTAATTGGTTTTACAAACTCAGAATAGAGTCAAAAGTCACTCACTTGATAGTTAGCAGAAACTCGGATTTGAGTGTTACAATAGTTTCACTCATAAAAAATTTGGTTGTACCTACTTATACAATTAGAGTGAAAATTTAACTCAATCGGGTGTGGACAGAAATTGATACATTATTGAGTAAAATTGAGTGATTTTGAGTGAAATTTTTTTTACAATGTATTTCAAAAAAATTTCAAAGATGTATCTTCTACAATAACACTTTTTAATATGAGTAAAATTTTACTCAAATAATTTCATTAGGTACATTTGTTATGCTATAAGCTAATAACTTCACTAACTGCTGAAAATTATGTTTTTTAACTATGTTAAATTAACTGACAAAAAATAAATAATTATTTGATTATTATTTATTAATTAATTTTACTATAATCAAGTCTGAGTAGAAATTAACTCAGTAACAGTTTGAATTATATTAAAGAAAACTTAACTCTTANATTGTTTAGATATCATATTATTTCACGTCCTCAAAACCTTCACAGGCGCAGAGACTTCACATCCACTTTTACATCATAAGTTGAGCATATGCATATGATACATTATTAAGTGTTAAATTTCACTCAATTGTCTCAACAGTGTCTATTAATATTATTATAATTTGGCCCCAGTTTGTTAACTTTTGATTTAGTGTCATTGTTTAGATATCATATTATTTCACGTCCTCAAAACCTTCACAGGCGCAGAGACTTCACATCCACTTTTACATCATAAGTTGAGCATATGCATATGATACATTATTAAGTGTTAAATTTCACTCAATTGTCTCAACAGTGTCTATTAATATTATTATAATTTGGCCCCAGTTTGTTAACTTTTGATTTAGTGTCATTGTTTAGATGTCATATTATTTCACGTCCTCAAAAACTTCACAGGCGCAGGGACTTCACATCCACTTTTACATCATAAGTTGAGCATTTGCGGACATATAATAATAATACGACTTTCCATTGTTCGGAAATGTGTTCATAAAACTGTATCTTACAGGATTCTGGATTAGATTGAAGAGTAATTCAGTATATTGAGTTACATCACTTAGGCCCTATCAGCTCTCCTGAGCCATCAATCGACCTATCAAGGAGAAAAAGGTGATGACGTTGCTCAGGGGGATTTGTCTGATGTAAGCCATAAAAGGCTACGGTTCTCCTAGCAAGGATTCTCTCGTTGGCGAGACACCAGTGCACTCGCAGAGTACATGGAAAACTGTCGCTCACAACCTCTATAGAGAGGTGTTTCGCACTTCCTCATATTGTAGAGGTGTTTCCTTAGCCAACAGTGACCGGTTTTTATACCCGTCACCAGGCGAAGGTTTAGCCTGGACATAGCCAGGTACTTTCAGGCTGTGTCTTTGTTGGGGTATCCTAGAACTCCTAGCAACTCCACAGCTATTTATTTCACCCCACCAAGTTCTAAACTTTTGTGGGTGTCTTCCTTATTTATTTTACAGTTAGGTAACGTTTTTTTTTCTATTTTAACTTTGTTATATCGGGGCCACAAAAACATATTTGACTGGTAGGTCAATGTGCTACCACTTCGACACAGCACACTAGACAAAAAGTTATTACTCTAATTATTAAGTTAATTTTATAAATATTAAGTATTTTACCGTTACCAAGATACAAGTTGTGTTAGGTACAGGTTTATTTATAGCAATTAAATTGTTCTCTGAGTGTATGGCAACAGTCTACCGACACGTACGAATTGCCTCGCGTTTCGTTGTACTAGGGCAGTTATCGAGAGCTAGACTTTCCCGCTAATATTTGCATGCAACTTAGCCAGTCTGAATGTTTTGTATACACTGTAAGTAAGCACGAGTAATTCCGTTTCAAGGTTAATAGATTTTGTTGCTGGGTCTCCCGGCATTTTCTCCCGCTCCTAAAAATCGAGCACGACACGCTTGAAAAATGAAAGATTTTCAGCGACAAGTGAATTTATTCCTTATCACCATTTAAATCAGTTATTAATAATTAATAACGGAATACTATTTTTTATTTTTGAGAAATTACTTGATATCAGACGTTTAATAAATTGATAATTATACAAGACTATTTATTTGCTAATTTCATGAAACGGTGTTAAATATTAAAACGATTATTTAAATTGATGTTTTTAATTATAAAATCCAATTAATCATTTAGCATGAAAGTGGCAAACGGTAAATAATATATTCTAAAAAGCTAACAACCATAATTATACCTAAACTCTGATATTATAAAACAAAGATGTCTGATGCTGATTGGTCGCTTAATCACGATAATCGATCGCAGTATGGCCTTACAAAGCGTGTTCCATAAGGGAGAGGCGTATTGCTCTTATTTGTTTGTTTGAAAATACACTGTTCTACACTCAATAATAAAAAATAAACCAATATAATTATGATTTAAGACTATTAAGGCTAAAGCTAAACATGTAATAAAGAATTGTTTGTTTGCGTTTTCTCCAGATGATTGTCGTGAAACCTGCGTGATTGATAGGATTAGTGTAGATAACATGGTGTAAAATTTACTCTCTAGGATGATTTACACTGTAAATCATCCTAGAGACAGTCTTCTAAAGTTTTGATAGTTGTAAACATATTCAAATCATCAGCATAAAGCAAACAGAGTACATCCAACACATCAGTTATGTTATTTATAAAAATATTGAATGAATAATAACGGCCCCAGAACGGAACCCTGAGATACACCGGAAAGAGCTAGAAAATCAATAGAATTAAAGCCATTTCTACTGGCTTCACTAGTTAAATATGATTTCAGTAATTGCAAAAGCAAATTAGAAAATCCTATTTCAGGTAATTGGTTTATCAATATCTTATGATTGAGTCTATCGGACGGATTTGAGAAATCCAAAGTATCTATATAACGAGCGTTCAAATAAAAACGTGGTCGAAGTTGGCTCTGACGCATTGGACGTAGGGAGTAGCTTATAGCGACCAACTTAACCTCATTTCTCAACGAGCTGTATAGCAGCTGTCAGTTTCAATAACGTTAATGACTATATAACTTTATTTTAAAGAATAATCGTGATAACAATAACAAACAATTAAAGGAGCTGCGGAAAGTGTCCCCCTCCTTGTTATAACAATAAATTAAAGCAGCTGCTGAAAGTGTCCCCCTCCTTGTTCCAAGCACTTTTCACACCTGTTCCTCAAAGAATTAAAGACATTTTCTAAGATGCTCGGGGTATTGTTAATTTCACGAATCTTGTCTATAAGTCGAGCCTGCAGATGGTTTAAATCAGGAATAGGCAGTTCAAAAATAGTGTTTTTAAGGTAAGGCCACAAAAAGAAATCACACGGCGTAATATCACATGACCTCGGTGGAAATTCATGTTAAGCATTGAGACTTATTAGTCGATTTTGGAAAACTTCCCTCAACATATTCATCGTCTCGCCTGCCGTATGTGCCCTTGCGCCATCTTGTTGAAAGTAAAAGTTTGTAATTTCGTTTTCCAGCTGGTTAACAAAAGGAGCGATAATTTCTTCTCTATACCTTTGCGCAGTAAGAGTACCATTAAAAAAAATAGGTCCATAAATCCTCCTTCGATTGAGAGCACACCAAACTCCAATTTTTTGAGCGTGTAGAGGGCCCTCGACAAAAAAGTTATCTGGTTTTTCAGAAGACCACATTCTCATATTCTGTGAGTTTACGTAACCACTTAAATGAAACCAGGCTTCATCAGAAAAAAAGGTGATATTATGAAGTTCACCGTAGTTGTTTAAAAACCATTCACAAAATACAGCCCGTCGCGGAAAATCAACTTCATGAAGTTCTTGCTGACAAGTTAAACGATAGGAGAACAAACGCAAATCTTTTTTTAACACTGTGTGGCAGGTACCGACTGATACTCCCACCATTTGTGATAAAACACGTACAGAAGTTCTTGGCGCATTTTCCATTATTTGTTGGACATTTTCTTTTAATTCTTCAGTCCGCTTTTTAGGTCGGCCGCTTCCTTCTTTTCTTGTTACACTGCCCGTTTCACGAAAAACATTAACACAACGCTAAACTGCACTTTGAAAAATTTTGTACTCAACAACGCCGGGAAATTGATTTTGAAATTCTATGAAACATTCCTCAATAGAATACTTCCATATTCCATCAATCTTGCGTCCATTTATAAAGTAGGACTCTATGACAAACACTGTTTGTTCTTGAGAAAACACCATTTTAAACGCTTTTTAAAATATTCAAATTGATAGCGGCGATATAGCGCTTTGACAGATGACGTTTAAGTTCATTTGCTATACGCTGCGCCCTACGTCCAAATTTTCAGAACCAACTTGACCACGTTTTTATTTGAACGCTCGTTATTATCAGTTTGTGGTGTCTGCATGTCTAAGGATTCCGATAAAAATTTTCATGTAATGTAAATTGGTGTTCATTGACTGGCCTTTCATGAATCCATATTGACAGGTGGATATTTGGTTGCTAACACCGGAATAGATTTTGCAGAAGTTGCAAATGGAAACCAGCCCTAATTCAGACATGTCCAATTTATCGCCTTTTTTATATGTCGGACAAACCTTTGATTTGCAAATGCAATCTCTAATAAGAAAAGAAGAAAGACCATCAGAATTCGTGCTGAATTTTTTTATAGCATGTTTAATATCCACCTCACTGTAACGCAAAATCTGGATATTTAAATTATTACAGAACAATAGGAGATATATACCGACTGTATCATAAATTATTAAATAACCATGAAGACGAGGAGATATAATAAATGTGTATGGTCCGAAAATTGCAATTACAGTCGGATTAAGGTTATAAAATCTTGCATAGTGTCAAACAAAAGGAACAAAATATATGTTGCGTGCTTTTCTTAAAAGGTGTTGCTGCCAATATGTGTCAAGGTGTTCTAGAACAAGGGCGACTTGTACTCAATTTTGACTCAAATTGTTTGTATTTTGCGGTTAAGGTTATTAAAAAAAGTGCTTTCCAAAAGGGGAGAATAAAGAATAGATCTCTTAGATGCGGTAAAATTCTGAGTGTTAAATTTCTCACTGAAATAAAACTATAAAAGTGTGTTTGTGTAAATGAGTGCTTTTAAGTTCAATTATAAAAAATGTAAAAACAAATCAGTACAAAAAATATGTAGTTGATAATAAATACAACGCATGTTTAAAGAGCCAAAAAGATTTTTTTAAGGGGTATAGCTTGGCTACCCCAACCTTCTTGATTGTTATCTTTTGTGTCATTTAAAGTCACTTATTTACTTAGAACAAGTATCAACAATTGAGGAATTGCAACAAAGGATTTTATATAATTTTAAAACCAACAAAAACACAACATTTGCTGTAAAAATTAAGAAATCTTAATAAAATTAACGAAACTTAAATAAAAAAACGTTATTTAGTTTGTGACAATTTTGCATGTCATAACACCTTTGTTTTTTCAAGAATTGTAGCTGTCAAAATTACCTTTGTACCCTTAGGGCATCCTTAGAAATTTTGTAATTTGTTCGTTTTCTAAAATGGGTGATTTTTAGTACCATGTTCATCCGATTGCCGTTACAAGAATGCTTTTAATTTTAGATTCTTTCCAATATCGATGTTGCAGACATTCAAAGTAGCTGTGGGCATCGCATATATTGACCATAATGAAGAAGATTTCATACTCTTGCTTAATTCAGAAAAATGTACCAATAGTACATTTTCTGAAAAAGACATAATGTTATTCTCAGTCCGGTAAACAATAAATTTTTTGTATGTTTGCTGACATATCTCTTTCGATTTTTCTGGTAATAAATTACACTCTATTTGCTTTGCTGATTCAATAGTTTCTGGCGGAGTTGATATAAATTCTTCCATCTTAAATAATAAATTGTTATTTTTATGGATTTAAATAGGAATAACATGGCGATTACGGTGTACCTATATAAGTTATTTACTAAATAACGCTCGTCTCATAGTAACTACAGATGACCTGATGAAATTATTATTCATGAAAGAAGTATCATACAATTATTTGCTAATTGTTTGCTTTGTTGTATTTGTCACTTCCTTGTACACATATGGATTTTTATGAGACAGATAGATTTACATTTATTAGGAGAGCTTCTCATTTTCCAAACCATTTCTTTTCTTTCGAGGTAGAAGATGGTCAATTTACCACAAATTATCTCGTCAGTTCCATCATGTGACTCATTCTTGTCATTAAAAATTACGCGGTTCAATAAAATTTTTGACATTTGCAAGCTACACCCAATGCTAATTAAGGATATTTCCAATCTATAAATCACGCGCAACCCAAGGAATATCAAGTGAACAAAACACCGAAACGGATTGCACCGAGTCTTTCTCTGTTTTTAATTACGGTCTACTTTGAGAGATGAAAATCTCGATGGCAACACAGCAGACAAGGATCCGCAGGTAGCTCTGATTTATGTGCGAGTCGGTGTAGCGAGATGAAATTTGATAGTATAAAAGCCTTGTGGATGTAATTAATTCATATTTAACGATTTCCCTGTTACTTTCAGCAAATAAAGAATAATTGTATCTTAAAAGTACAGATAGTTCATTGTTTATTCATTAAGGAAAGTATATGAGGGTTTAAGGAGCATTGAAATGTGACAATAATTTGTTATGTCCACTTTTAGAAAAAAATTAAAATAAATAAAACCTAAAACGTTTTTCCAGCTTTGCAAATAAGAATCTATTTTGTGTCAGTCTATACAGGGTGTCCCACCAGGAATCGCCATTATTGATATCTCGGGAAGTTTTGAGCCGATAAAATCAAGCTAGCAGAGGCAGGCCCAACATATCTAAAATATTTAGAATTTTATGGCACTTCTGTTTATACAGGAAGTCGGCATTAATTTTCTTATTTTAAATGGACACCCTATATATTATTGCATATTCGGAAGAGGATCAATATTCCCTATATCTAGAAGTTATAGATTTTGAGAATTTTTAAACAAAAAAATTTGACACTCTTTTAGAACCGTGATATCAAGTGGATTTTTGGTACTTGTAAAGGGCATAGGTAACACTAAATCATGGTATACCAACAAATTAAAACATTTAATACTAGGTGTTTCATTTTTGCTGTTACATTTTTGATAACTTCAAACAGCTATAACTTTGTTAACTTAAACGGAACACTCCGTATTTTTTTACTCCGTCGTATGCAGATTGAATTTTCCTTGCAAGCCATATAAGCATTGTTAGGGTTGCCGTTACTATTTTTAGAGATATTTGCAATTTTATATTTTTTGGGCAGTTTTTTTGTATCAGACCTGTTATCAAATTAGCCATGACCAGAAACGAAACACCAAAAACAATGAAATAGCTTTACAGGTATCAAAAATCCACTTGATATCACGCTCCTGAAAAAAAGTTATTAGCATCTCAATATTTTTTTGCTATAAAAATTATTAATATCTCAAAATCTATAACTCCTAGATATAGGGAATATTTAATAAAGTGACGCTCAAATTTCATGTAGAATCCTAAAATGCAATAATATACAGGGTGATTCACAACTTATCCAAAAAAATTTGGGAATAGTTGCAGCATGAGAAATGGAATCAACATCGCAAAAAAATTTTTTGTAAAATCCTTAGTTTCCGAGAAAAAAAATATTGAAGTTATAGTACATTCAACCACTACATAGCTGGACAACTGTAGTCTCTAGCATCATTCGCCACGTGGCCTCAGCGACTCCGAATACTGAATTCGGATTTTGCAATCGTCGTTGCGATATTTACCTGTTATCTGTGGTGTTTACAATAGGTTTTTAGTAGTTAGTGTCAAAAATGGGTAGTTAGTGTCAAAAATGGTTTGCGTGTACTCGGAGTTGATGGATATCGTTTTAATTTATGGTGAAGCATTTGTGTTATGGTGAAACAAGACAACATTTGTGTTAGTTCGTAGAAACTGAGTACAACGGACCCAAATGTGTTTACACATTGGTGGATAAAATTTTGAACAATTGTTGTAACATCGGGTATGTCAAATGATTTTATTATTTAAAAACACAAATTAATTTTATTAATTAATAAAGGCAAAAGCAGTTGAATTTGCCGATATAAAATAGGTGCGATAAAATTCTATTTACATATTTCTTTCCTTGCGAAAGTTTTTGTCCGTTTTTATCACACCGCCATGCCGGTCGCATTGTGCGATGTCAGGTTTTACAGTGGACCAGTTTCCAGTGCCGTGCAGAAGTGTATTTTTAAATCATTTTTGAACTGCCCTTTTTGATTTTTTCTTTACAAAATTGTAATTGTAAGGGTCCACTGTACATCCAAAATATTTTTTTTGAGTAAGTTCTGAATCACCCCGTAGAGGGTTTTCCATTTAGATTAAGAAAGTTAACGTCGACTTCCGGTATAACTGGAAGTGCCATAAAGTTCAAAATATTTTAGATGTGTTGGACCTACCGGCCCTACCGCCTTTGCTAGGATTTCTAGAAATTTGCTAGAAATTTCCCGCTAATTTGCATCATTGTCAAAGCCAATATCAATGATATAGAATTGTCAAAAAATCTGAATATACAGGGTCATTGCAATTTATAAAAAATGTATATAGGATTTGTTTTTGACAGAACACCCTGTATATTTTTACATATTTGGTTGATTCGCATCCTTATACATTGCAGCACATAAGTTTTGACGAGGTTGTATCTATATCTAATAATAAAAGAGATATGGACAAAAGAGTTTATTGTTAGCATACTTTTTTAAACCATACCTTAACATATTTTTAGAGATAGATCCATCAAACCTTATATCACTGCAATGTAAGAAAGCGCTTTATATAAAAATATACATGCTTGTATCTTCGAAATGCCACATTGAATTGTTTTTATAGATTTCAAAATTACAGGAAAAGAAAATTTTTACAACTTCGGACCATACATTTTTTTTAAATTCAAAACTGCAAAAATAAGGAGAATATAATAGTGTCAAACATAAACAAAAAATACATTTATTTAAAAATATTTTTATGCGCACGCCACTGGAATTTGATAGCCACAATGTGTAGGTACAAAAACTTTACACAGAAAAAAAGAAATAAAAATAATATGACGAGGTAATAAATAAGTAGAATTTTATCACAGCTATTAGATTTTACAATTAGCGAATTCAATTATTGATTTTATTATTATCAATTCCTATAATTGTTAATTGCAATTAGTTTTTGACGAACCAAGACGAATGTCCCTTCTTCTCGCTGGTATTGCAGTGGTAAATTATTGGCATCAGCAGTCGTAGGTTCACGTAAATCATTAATAGTTTCCACTTCAGTACGATACACCTCATTTCTTAAATGTAACCATGAAAAAATCGAGAGGGATTAGGTCAGGAGACCGCTGTGGTCATGCTACCAGTCTTCCTTGTCCAATATGTCCTTCAACTGCATTAAGGTGACCTTGAACATTTTATTGAAAATCAGCGGGTTCACTACGTGCAAGAACCACATTCATTGTCGAAAAGTTAAGGATACATCTTCAAGAAGTCCAGGCACGTTATTTTGAAGAAATTACTGGAATGCTATAACCATTTATTCGTTCATTCATTCATTTATTCATTCATTCATTCATTCATTCATTCATTCATTCATTCATTCATTCATTCATTCATTTATTCATTCATTCATTCATTCATTCATTCATTCATTCATTCATTCATTCATTCATTCAATCATTCATTCATTCATTCATTCGTTCGTTCATTCATTCATTCATTCATTCATTCATTCATTCATTCATTCATTCACTTATTCACTCATTAATTATTTCATTCATTCATTCATTCACAATATGAACGTTCCAAAATTCGCTTAAATTTTCTTCGAAATATTCAAATTTTCTTCCTATGCTGTTACAATATAATGTGGACCTATATCTGTCTACCGAAAAATATTTATACAAGCGAGAAGCTGGCAGTGCATTTGGTTTTGTCTCCCTGTAAATTTAAACAATACCGATTAATTTAGCATTATTACACACAGGTTATTTTGAACGCTTGAAGGCTGATGTAAACAATAAATCACGGTAATAGGAATATTGTGCAAATCACAGTAATACCGAATAAATAAGCATTTGTCAAATCGGAGGTACCTGGAAAAATGTTCGCAAGAAACTTAAGATATACCCATTTTAATAAACGCAATGCAGTCGTGCAGCTATGTAGAGACCTTCAAACTCCAATGGTCACCCGATATTAATCCCCTTGATGATTTTCCTGGGGTCATATGCCACAGCAGAAATACTCTTCTAATAATGCATTCAAAATTTTGCACCATCCGATTTACAACTTATTTATATGTTTTTATATAAAAAATATACAGGGTGTATACGTATACACGTATAGGTACACCCTGTATATTTTGTTGTAAATTTTTTAATGAATTTGGTGAATCAACCTTTGATGGCGCAGCGAGTATAAATTCAAACTTTTTTGGATTGAGGAGGTATTGATTCACTATATTTTGACGCCCCCCCCCCATTAACTTTTTTGTTTTAAGAGTTATAAAAAAATTTAAAATACAAGTTGCATGATTTTTTATTGATTTTTCGAAAACGATATTTGAAAAACTTTGTTAATTTAAATGGAACATATACCAAGCGGGATTTGTTTCAAAACACCCACATATGGATGTATATACAGGGTGATTCAGAACTTATAAAAAAAAACTGGATGTTCAGGGGACCTTTATAAATACAGTTTTATAAAGAAAAAAATCAAAAAGGGCAGTTCAAAAATGATTTAAAAATACACTTCTGCACGGCACTGGAAACTGGTCCACTGTAAAACCTGACCCCGCACAATGCGACCGGCATGGCGGTGTGATAAAAAAACGGACAAAAACTTTCGCAAGGAAAGAAATATGTAAATAGAATTTTATCGCACCTATTTTATATCGGCAAATTGAACTGCTTTTGCTTTTATTAATTAATAAAATTAATTTGTGTTTTTAAATAATAAAATCATTTGACATACCCGATGTTACAACAAAAATTGTTTAAAATTTTATCCACCAACGTGTAAACACATTTGGGTCCGTCTTACTCAGTTTCTACGAACTAACACAAATGTTGTCTTGCTTCACCAAAACACAAATGCTTCACCATAAATTAAAACGATGTCCATCAACTCCGAATTGCTATACACGCAAACCATTTTTGATACTAACTACCTATTTTTGACACTAACTACTAAAAAACCATTGTAAACACCACAGATAACAGGTAAATACTATCGCAACGACGATTGCAAAATCCGATTTGAGTATTCGGAGTTGCTGAAGCCACGTGGCTCTCCACGCGTATTGCGAATGACGTTATAGACTACAGTTGTCCAGCTATATAGTAGTTGAATGTACTATAACTTCAATAATTTTTTTCTCGGAAACTATAAGGATTAAAAAATTTTTTTTTACGATATTGAGTCCATTGCTCATGCCGCATCTATATCCAAATTTTTTTGGATAAGTTGTGAATCACCCTGTATAGTATCGCTAATTTTTGCTTTAACGGCTCTAAAATGATATAACAAAACATAATTTCATTATGCGCGCGCTTCAAAACGTGTGCCAAGCTTATTATTAAACATATACTGAAAAAATTGGCAAACAATTCAATTTTTTTTCTCTTTTTTTAACACAGTTCGAAAACTATACACCTTAGACAGAAATTGAAAAGGAAAAAAAGATTCGTAATTAAATTTTACACATGATATACTTATTTTCAAATAAAAAATACAACATAATTATTGCAAATATAGCAAAAACAACAAAGAAAAGTGAAAAAAATTACATTCTTTTTGCGATTTTTTTAAGAGTACTTATATTATAGGTAGGATATTCACACTTGGCCAAAAAAATCATTTTGATATAATAAAACATCACATCAATTTTGGTTAAAATCGGTCCGATAGTTTTCGAGTGCAATCCAGATTTATGAAAAAATTTTTTGCAATTAAAGACTTCTAGATACTTAAAAATTTTATCACATAAAAAAGGCCACTCAAACTTTAAAATGCGTCCAGAAAAATTGAAATCCGTTAATTTGGAGAGCGTGGTAATTATTTAAATATAATTTTTGTGCTTATAAACAAGTAGAATAATTTTATAAATTCATTATAATTTTTTTTTTAAATTATGCTTTTAAAGTACTCGGAAAGACGATTATTAAAAAAAAAACGTGGTGATTCGTTAATTGGTTCAAGAGTTATAGTCGATCAAAGTTGACCGGCGTTTGTGGCGTAAATACGAGGTCTGGAGGGCTGTTTTTTAAACAAATACTTTTGTCATTCCGAGTACTTTCCGGGAGTGAATTTGCAAAACTTGCGCCCTTGTGCAACCCATAGAAAATGTCGATTAAAACTATTGGACCGAGCATGATGTTCACGAAAAATTTATGGGAGGTAGTGGTGAGGGGTCGAGAGCTCGGCTAGACTCGAAATTAAAATCGTGCGTTCAAAATAGCGGCGCGTTTAAAAATTTTGAATATCTCGAGCTGAAAAGTCCAAATGTCGCATTCTCAAATGCGAATTATTGTTAATTATCGACCTATTAACGTATTGATAATTACAACTTTTTAATTTACTTTACTTTTCTCGTATTTTTCTATTAATAAATATTACTTAAATTTATATAGTTTTTATACGTACTTACAGTGTATTCAATTTGTTTAAACATTCAAAATTTGTTCAAAATTATATAAATAAATTTTTAGAATCAAATTATGTTAGAAAAAAAAGCATTATACTACATTATACAGGGTGTTGCATTTAAATTAACATCCGCGGCCATTTTGTTTGGACTTCATTTGTTTTTCTACTATCATTTTCGAAAAATTCATAAAAAATGGTGTAACTTTTGTATTTCACATTTTTTATAATTCTAAAAACAAAACAAAAAAGTTAATGGGGGGATCAAAATATAGTGAATCACACTGTACATAATTTAAGGATATAATGGTTTGATAAGTTTACGACCTGATATAGTTCAAAAGAGTAATATAATTTTCTCGATGAAAGAATACCAACCAACAATATTTTGCGATTCTGCAGCGCTTAATATTCGGTTTCCTTTTTTCATTCCACTGTCTCATATCGACCCAGGTTTGTTATTATAAGAATAATTATTGTTTGCTGCCAGTCCACACCTGTCGTTTTGGCTCTATACGTACGGGATTATTCAAATTTCTCGGACACCGTATACTTATGTACCACTGTTTATATCTTAGTATCTGAAACACCACTTTTAAGTTATAACAAAATATCCTGCTTGAGAAAATTAGTATTTTCGATCGGGTCAGTAGCAATTTTACCTCCATTAACTGCTCATTTTCATTGAGCTGGTAAAATATCTGTATTTAATAGCACCCTAATCGTTGGTTGGACGATTTTCTGGATAATGGATGGTTATTTAGTGTAAATATATTATTGTGACGTAAATTTTGAGGTGCTCCTCTGGCTTGGGCGCGCAGAGACAGATCGGAAAGTTGGGCGAAATTTGAAATACAATGCGATACTTGCAATTTTTTTTATAGGAATAGTAAGTTTTTATGACAAAACAATTAAAAAAATATTTGTCCGATAAAAATCATAGCGCGTTCCCATTTGTCCACAATCCCCAAAATGTCAAAATGGCGTCATTATGTATCCTTATACATGCAAGTTCTATTTTCCGTAAATTGCTTAAGTAATTTGTGAAGCAAACTGTGGTCAACTTGTCCGATAAAAATCATGCAGCGTACGAGTAGTCCGACGCCCCAAAAATGTAAAAGTGACAAGATTATGTTTCCTCACACATGCAAGTCTCATTTTGAAATAAAGTATTTAATACAAAAAAATATGCATCCGACAAAAACAGCACAGAAAATTAATAAAAAATTGATAAAACATTAAAAGTACTTTAATCGCACTTTTTTTTTAAATAAATTAAATAATTTAAAAATTTTATAAAATACAATAAAAATAAAGTTTCAAACTTTAATTTAATAATTGAAATTTTATTAAATGAATTTTCCTACTACTCCAGTGATGGTATTTTTTCGTAGTACCTACTACATGATAAAAATATTAAAAAGTACAGCTAATTTAGTTGTATTTTATAAATATAAAAGCGCAATGCTCTTTGTACAGGGTCTTTCATAATAATGTACAAATATTTTAAGGAGGTGATTAGAAAGTAATTTTTTTTTTTGGGGGGGAGCACTTCCAATATATTTTTTTGATTTGAGCCTCCCTGAGATAATATTCAAATCTTAGAATTTGAATTTTAGTACACGTTAACAACTAGTTGAATGGTATTTTTTGGTAGTCTTTTTTTTCTGGTTTATGTCTGAATGAAAGAAATTAGCACCCTTTGGTTTTATTTCTCTCACAACTTTTTTCTACGTTAGCCAATTCCAACAAGAAAAATATCTTTTAATATTACATTTCATTTATAAACTATTTTACTCTTCCTATTTTTTCGTATAAGTACACATAATTAGTATAACAGTTACCAAACACCATCGTCATTTTTGACATGCTTTTTGCGAAATTTTTTTCTTATCAATAGGAAAAGCTAAGTAAATATGAACTAAAAATTTTATTAAAAAAAAGCTAATTTTTTGCGGCCATTTTGAGATTTGAATATTTTCTCAGGGGGGGGGGGGCTCAAATTGAAAAAATATATTGGAAGTACCCCCCTAAAATTACTTATTAAACACCGTAAAATGTTTGCACATCATTATGAAACACCCTATATAATAAAATATGATTACTTGATCTTAAATAAACATATCTTAAATAAATAGGCTATTGATAAAAAATGAAAGTATTGATAAAATGATTATTTAAAAAAAGTCATTGTTACTTTAAGTTTCATTTATAACAATTATTATAATTTGTTATAAAATATTGAATGCAAATTTAATATTTTTGTACTTTTTTTATTGTAATAAAGAGTAAATAAAAAATTAAAAAACGGATGCTAGGGTTCACAGATAAAATGAGACTTTGTACTTATTGATTAATTTTAAATTGCATTTTTTTCTCGGTATTTCTCTAGTGGATACTTCGCACTTTTTATATTAAATAAATTGTTTATTATTAAATAGCTATAGCATAAAAATAAAATAAATTTTTTAAGTAAATTATTTCAAAAAATGTTGTTAGTTATTTAATATTACGAGATAAACGAATCTAAAAAAATTATCGAAATGTACAGTATTATTGCCATTAGTTTTGGTTGATTCAAAGATTAGAATAATATAAATTACCGTACTTACCCATAGTAAAATATTTTTATTGGTCAAAGATTAAAATACTAACATTCTTCCTAACGTCCATTTTTTTTTTATTATAAACACATTTATCAAAAATACCTTTTAGGTAATAAAAATTAAAACAATTAACCCTCTTCACATGAAATTAAATTAATAATATAGTATTTTCAAAAACTTATTCGTTTTCAAAGAAATATTTTTCCATAAAAAATAAAATTCTTAGGTTTATTTAAAAAGATTTAAAAAAGTTAGGATTTTAGCTGATTAAGGAAAGTTTTCCTAATTTTCCAGATTTTCCGATGGAAATTATATTAATATGTTACCTCGTGATTGTATATACGAAGGATTTTAAATCAAATAAGTGTGTGTAGAAATAATGTGGAGTATGTGTACTGTTCATCTAAATCGAAAAGAGTAAAAAGAAGATGCAATTTCTTAACAATATTTTTTCTTTGTTTCCTTGTCGGACTGGCGTCTTAACCCGATGCTTTTATCGGACTCTACTACTTTTCGTTCTAAAATACATTATTCCATCATGTATTACTTTTGTACGACATGCATGTATGAGGAAACATAATCTCGGACAAGTTAACCACTATTTGTTTCACAAATTACTTAAGCAATTTACGCAAAATGGAACTTGCATGTATAAGGATACATAATGACGCCATTTTAACATTTTAGGGATGGTGGACAAATGGGAACGCGGCATGATTTTTGTCGGATAAATATTTTTTTAATTGTTTTGAGATAAAACTGACCATTCCGATAAAAAGTAAAATTGCATGTATCGCATTGTAGCATAGCGTCAGAATAGACCAAGCAAATTAAATTTTTACTCGAAAAAAGTCCTATCCGCTAGATTATTGTAAAATTGTCTAAAGGAACATAATACAAGACATCTCTCGTCTCGTGAGTCAAAAACTTTTATTAGCTAACTTTTCTATTTAAACAAATAAGTGAACAAAACAGTTTTTTCACTTTGCAGGGAAAACCATCAATTTTAGCGAAAAGTGCCTCACAGACAGCCTATAGGGAGGAAAATTATCTACAGAATGAGACTGGTTAAATTAAAATCGGTTAATAAACAAAAAAGTTATTGCAAAAAGACAAGAATGCATTCCACGGGAAATCGTAGTTTACGTCGTAAACTTTATTTTGCGAAACATTCGAGTCTTAATATTTATAAACAATTGCGCTACGATTTTTTTTTTAATTCTTATCTTGGCTCCTGTTGGTCGTAGAGGGTAATTTTTTTATTTTAAAACTGTATTTTTTTTGCCAGCTATCTATTGCATCTATTTTCGGTGAGATAGCATAAATAGCAACAATGTTATTCAAATTGTTTATAAGCAAAAAACGCATGGTTTTTTAATGCACAATTTGAGAATGTTAATGTCAAAAAATCGGTGATACTTTTTAATATGTCGCTTAATTGCGTCTTTAAGATTACAATAACGCTTTCAGAATCATGTTTGATTGAAAATTAACGTCTGTACAGAGGCTTAAAGTTCATAACTTTTGGAGCCTCCGCTATAAACAAATAGAATTGTGCGAAAACTGTTGCACCTACAGCGCCCACTTTTGGCCACTTTTAAAGTATGACAAAACCCTCAACTTTCATAGGTTTTATAAAATTTTAACAATAAATGCGATAGTTATAAACAAATGAAAAAATGGGCACTTTCCTTGTTTTTTTTGCAATAACTTTTTTTGTTTATTAACCGATTTTAATTTAACCACTCTCATTTTGTAGATAATTTTACTCCCTATAAGCTGTCTGAGAGTCACTTTTCGCTAAAATTGATGGTTTTCCCTGCAAAGTGAAAAAACTGTTTTCCTCACTTATCTGTTTAAATAGAAAAGTTAGCTAATAAAAGTTTTTGACTCACGAGACGAGAGATGTCTTGTATAATGTTCCTTTAGACAAATTTACAATAATCTAGCAGATAGGACTTTTTTCGAGTTTCTCTTTTATTTTCGCTAATTTTCCTGGTGTAGAACGACAATTACCGGAATCGGTCGTTCGAAAACGCGGCAACGAACGCCGAAAATTTTCGAAGTGCAAAAGTTGGTCGGACTCGTTACAAATAGGGCACTCGTAAGGTTTGAAACTTGCATGTATAACTAAAACGCAATGAGTGATGTACAGGGGACTATAAATACCCTATGGGCAACATATGATATTAATAAATAACCTTAAACTTGGCCGAGGCAGGCACCTTATACTAGTTAATGAATAGCATCATGATTTCTATTTTTACCGCACACTATTGAATTAATTTCAGTGCGAGAAACACGTAAAAATTAATAGATATTGTTTTTGGCACACTTTGAGCTTGTGAGGCGGATATTACTCTTAATATTTTAAATTTGGATTACGAGAGGAAAAGTTTAGTACTTGATGTTTAGGGTGATTCAAATGAACGCATATTTGTTCGGTGAGACAAATTTCAAAGCTTCCTGTTTCTCTGTCAGTTGCGCATTGTGAATATTGAAAAAAAATTGTTTTTAATTTTTTAAATTTTTTTTAATTTTCTTCTTTTTCGATATTTAACATTTTTGGTGAAAATCTCGGTGAAAATGATATGAATTTTTGCGAAGAAAATACTATTTAAGAAAATTAAAAAAAGATGCAAAATCCATCCTTTGACTTTTACCAAAACTGACAATATTTTATTATACGGATCACAATAAAAGAAAATTCTATTGATAGTGACTTTGGGATTCTTTGAGATTAAAAAAAACCGAAAATATCCTTAGTCTAGTCATTATTTAGAAAGTTATATCAGGTTCAGTGAAAATGATTCAATACGCAATTTTTTACCATTTTTTGAATCGAATTTCTTGCATCGAAAAGTGTTTTTTTATCAAACAATTATAAGAACGTCTTATAGAGGGAATTTTTCAAAACCCTGCTTAGATTTTCTGAACGATCATTATTTCAAACAAAATAACTGAGAACAATTCATCGTGTAAAGGTCCTGAATAGCTCAAATGGAAAAGATAAATCAACCTAAAAGTACTGACAGGTGCGATTGCCAAAAAAATTTATTGAAGCCCGTGGACCTCTTGAAAGCCATCAAGTAAAAATCTTTTACGCTGTATTTTTTATGATTTCTTAAACGATACAAATTTTTAACTTTCAAATCGTGAAACTAGAAACTTCAAGCTCTACGACCATTTTTTGCTTTCTTGTTACTCGCCATATAAATAACAATATTGCATAGACCCGATTACATAAAAAACCTTGGAGTTACATTTGACCCTACATTATCTTTTACAAAACATATAGACATAATTGCGTCATCTGCTTTCAAGAATATGGGGTTCATAATAAGAAATTCCAAAGGCTTTATCAGTATTTCTACACTACGAATGCTCTACACTACCTTTATTCGTTCTAAATTATAATATGCATCAATAGTATGGAACCCAATTTATGCTAATCAAATTGCAACTCTTTGGAAAGAGTACAGCGTAGGTTTATCAAATCAGCTGTGTACTTATTGGATGGTACATATCCCCCTCAGGGTTTTCCGCATGATCTATTACTTGAGCGTTTCAATATTCATGTCTTTGCTAAAAGACCTTTTTTTCAAGTAATGTTTTTGTATAAAGTTCTACATAACATTTTGGACTGTCCAGGCGTTTTAAGTCATATTAATATCAAAGTACCACGACTATCAGCTAGAAGTAACAATGTTTTTAGTCTACCCGCAGCACGTAGTAACATCCTAGTAGCATCACCATTGTATCAAATTGTTTCCAAGTACAGTAACATAGAAAATAATCTTTTTTGTTGTTTTTTTAATGATATAAAAAATGCTTTACTTGTGTAGTCATACTTTTTATTTTGTTCTTTATATCTGTGTTATTTGTATGTTTATACTATTTTTTTTTCTCTATTTTTTCATAGTTAATTTTTCTCTCTTTTAACTTTTTTTATATTTTATTACTAGATTTAACATATCATGTTATCATCATAGCATCGCCTGTTGGATGTGTATTTTAAATAAATAAATAAATAAATAAATAAATAAATAAATAAATAAATAAATAAATAAATAAATAAATAAATAAATAAATAAATAAATAAATAAATAAATAAATTAATTAATTAATTAATTAATTAAAAACTTTGTAGAATTAAAATCTGCATACTGTACCCTATTTAATACTTATAGCTCTTATCTTCAGACTATTTTATAATAGGTACTTTTCCTAGTCTCAGTCAATATGACATAACCAGCCAAAATACAGGCTTTGATAAGATAAATCACTATTGTCGAGATAAGTTTATATTTTTACTAACAATGCCTGTTACTAGGTAGACAACTAAACAGCGGATTTGAGCATTGCACATTTTGATGCATTGTAGTTACAAATTACCTTTATCTTATCTTAGTTGTTAAGTTTGAACTTGACACTGAGAACTCTAAGGCATAATAGTTTGCGAAGGTTATCAGCATACGAGAATGTAGAATAAACCCAGCCTTGTCTATTTTTCCGTCGTTTTAACAAAATATTCCGTTACTAGAGATAATGTATGCGTATAAAAAGTTTTCAACTATTTTTAGCATCTTTCTCAAAGCTTGCTTTGAAAAAGTAATGTTGTCTGTACCTAAAAATATATATTTTATTAACTCTTGCACTTTTTTTATAAAATTGCTTTTCAAAAATGTTATTATAACAAAGTACATTGTTTGACTTCATGAGATTTTTACGAATTTGAATTAAATTTAATTGAATTAATTAATTAAAATAAACATATTGCCTGTAACGATTTCAAGTGTTGAGTTTCAATTTACTAGAATGGCCCGAAAAGTGAATTTTGAGGTACCTACATCTACTTCTCTTTTCAATAATGAATAACA
The DNA here is from genome assembly GCF_000390285.2 of Anoplophora glabripennis. Classification (NCBI taxonomy): domain Eukaryota; kingdom Metazoa; phylum Arthropoda; class Insecta; order Coleoptera; family Cerambycidae; genus Anoplophora; species Anoplophora glabripennis. Next base: position 281,841 of record NW_019416397.1, on the reverse strand, counting down.
AGAATCAAATATATCTTACAGAAAATTATATTTCCACCTTTTATTCTATTTATCGCCTCTACGAGTGTTGTTTTTTTGTTGTTTTTTTTGAGAAATATAGAGTAATTAATATTGTACTAAAAACTTTATCTTGCGGTTGTTATTAATACCATGGATGACCATTGAATCGTTGTTGAAAAACTCAGTTCTTTGTGTTGGCATTAGACAGAAAGTCATTTTTTACAAAATTTATGGTTATTAGCATGTCTCGCAGTGAATACACACAAAACTAATTTCAAAAACATTCGCCGTTCGAACGTCGTAAAAGTCAGACTAAAAAACTCTAAATCAGGGGTCGATAAAAACACAATATGCCGATAATAAGCAATAAAATGCGGCCTTCGAATTTCGCCAGATCAGATCATACCGGGCACTATTACTACCTACCACAAAGGCAATGCACTTTGCATCAATTCGTCCAACCGGTTTTGCATGATTTGTTGTGACCCACAGAGTCTGGCATATCGCCGGATTCCTGATTTTTCAATTAAAATTAGTAAGGCCATCGCTCATGTTAACACTTGTATCACCAGCTTCACGAGACGTCTAATTTTAAATGGTAATTTATTTACTAATAGAATAGCATTAGGATTTTGTACAATGCCATTCTTCAATATAGTCTTCTAAATCGAATTTAAAATACTTAAAATTATATATTTCCATTTCTCAATTATTATTTTTTACCCAATATGCATAAATAAATGCCAAAAGTTGCAACAGGAAGTTGGCACCAGTGCACGAGTCTGCTGAGTTTATTATTTGTAAGTTGGCTGTCCTTGTTCATGTGTATAAGGTATATAGTCCGGGCGAATTAGGTTAGGTTAGGTAGATTTCTTCAAAAATCGGGCCTATGTCGAATTTTATGGACTTAAAATTAAGTAAAAAATTCACAGAATAAAAACCTAAATTTGTGTATTTGTAGAGGTCAAGCGTCATATTGTTTATAACTAAAGAAGAAAAAAATAATTGCTTTTTTTTTCAGTTTTTCGCTTGTATCTCCGAAAATAAGCCTCTAATCGATATGAGTTATACTTACTGATTTTGTTCCTGAGGAAATATGCTACAAAGATAGGCTTTTGCGAAAGCTCGCAAACATTTTTTTTACATTGCAAAATTAGCGGTGAAAAAAAAATGTGCAAAATTTTCAGCATTAAATAAAAAGAACGAATTTGACTGAAATTGGATGAAACTACAGGAAAAGATAACTGTTGGGATGCTCAACAAATACCCGCAATCCAGACCCCCAATTTCAAAATGGCGGCCTATTGCAAAATTATAAAATCGAAAACGCGAGCGCGTATATCTTCTGATCAAGTCAATGTATCGAAATTTGGTAAAAAAGGATCGAAAGGTAATTAAATTATCTCGCGTCTGTGTAAATTTCAGATTTTTAAGTTGCAAAATAAAAAAATTATTAACAAAAAACCAAAAAAAAGTCCTTATTTCGGTAATTTTTTAATATACAGATTTCAAACCAGTTGCATCAAATAGTACGTAAAAAAAACATGAATTAAGAAAAATAAAAACGTCACGATCCGACCAATAGCAGCCGAGATATTTTTTTTCTTTAAACGGTATTTTGGCTGTTCTATTTAATATGTTGCAATAAACTTGGTCTCGTTATAAAGTAGAAGACTTCCTTTATACGTTGAATTTTTTTTGAATGGGTTCGACCAAGAAGTGACCAAGTAGCCAGGAGAGAAGAGCGCTGTGACGTCATAGTGCCCATGCTGCACTCGACTTCTCAAAATTCTTACTTAGCAAATGGAGTGTAGCACTTAGAAAGCAGCTACCGGGATGCTTTTTTTAAATCAACTTATTTTTTTAAGCTCTTTTGAACCTAACCCAAAGATTTGCCGTTGTGCTTGAACTAATGGAATAGATGGAATTTATTCGTACCGAACGTTATGCATATCACTGAAAATTGCTTCTAATCAGTCACCTTGTATCTATGCTTGTCGATATGTCTTCTCTGAACTTTCTGGTAAAGTAACTAAGGTAATAAATTTGCTCCATTCAACACTGGCAAAGATGCTATTGTTCTAGCTCTACATATATAGAATATAGTAACCACAGTTTAATTTTCTAGCAGTACAATAAAAACTGTTTCTGTTTATCGTATGCTTAAAATTATTAGAAATTAAAAATTATTAGCAAGACATTGATAACATGAGGAATGGAAGATCCGAAATAAATTCACTCACATATTGGAAACTTGATGAGTAGGTAAAATCTATTTTTTCTTCGAAGGAATGTTTTCGACTTTAATTGTCTTTCATACAGCTTTTCACAGTGACGTTGGCATAAGTCCGTTAGCAAATTAAAACCTCCAATTACTGTCGATGATATCAGATCGTCGCTGATAACTGGAGAATTGAGAGATATGCTTCAGTCAGAGCATTGTCCATATCTGATGCACCTAACTAAATGAAAACATCGACGTCGCGCCGGATACAAGCGTATTAAGGCAAATGATGGGAGACATATTTTTTGTCGAGGTCGTAAAAGGTAATCACTTTAATCTTTACAACAAAATATAATACACTGTGTAGCCGTGCGAGCAGGAAAAAGTTATAAAGTTGTGATTGTGCCGTAAAGGATTTGGCGTTTCGCGATTTTATTAACGCAGACGCGGTATGGGCTAATATTCTGATTTCTCACGGACTGGTAAGGGGCGCTGGAATGCCGTCAGTCTCATTAACGCAGTCTTTTACCTTTTTTCTTGTAAAATAAACGTCAATATTGCTAACATTAAACGCTGATTGCTGAAGAACCACTGAAGATGTCAAACCATTGGCGTCGGGGGATAGGTCTGTGGAGTTCCAACTGCGGGAAAGAAATTGTTTGACTGTAAAGACATTCTTCCTTTACATATTGTCCTTCAAGTTCTATTGTTTAGAAATGAAATATCCAAAAACTACTATTTAGCACGATTTCAAACTGAAAAATGCCTCTCAAAAAAAAGTGGCAGGTCCGAAAGACAAGACCATAGTATCCATATGGTTTTGGGGTCGCTGAATCCGAATCCGGTGTCAAGGTCAAATGTAGAAAATCAATTGTCAACAAACTAAACCTACGTATCTACACGTTTTTGGAGTCGCCGAATCCGAATCCGGTGCCCGTTTGACTCGATCAGTTCTGGGTTGAGGTCAGTTCAAGGTCAAATGTGGAGAATCAATTGAAAACAAAGTAAACTTACATATCCATACGTTTTGGGGGTCATTGAATCCGAATCTGACGTCCGTTTGAAGCGATCAGGTCTATTAAGTACTTTCTAATAGAAATAGATCAATCAACATACGAAAGATACTTATATAAATATTTTGGTTTTAAACCTAAGTGAGAAATTTGATTGGATTTGAGCAGAGAGAAAGGTTTCACCAAGATATTAAAGAAGGAAGAAATTTGGGTGGCAATGAAACTATCACTGATATTGCTAGTGATACTAGTGATGAATATATTCCATATCACGTTGTGAAAAAGACAGGAACAATATCACAAAAAAAAGTAAATGATGTTCGAGATTTGGGCCTGGCAGAGAATGGAGCAGAGTTCCTGATATCATAGCTAAAAAAATACTAAGCAAGCCGGAAAAGTGAAATCTTTTTACCCAATCGCGTCAAACGGACACCGGATTCGGGTTCAGCGACCCCAAAAACGTATAGATACATAGGTTTGGTTTGTTGACAATTGATTTTCTATATTTGACCTTGAACTGACCTTAAACCAGAGCTAATCGTGTCAAACGGACACCGGATTCAGATTCAGCGACCCCAAAACCATATGGATACCATGGTCTTGTCTTTCGGACCTGCCACTTTTTTTTGTGGGGCTGTGTTATTATTTTATTTTTTTATTTTGTTACATAAAATAAATTGTGGAAATTTACAGACTTTTTACGTATTTGCTAAGGTTTTTATACTCACAAAATGGAGGTTAATCGAACACACTGTGTAGAATTTTGCATTTATGTGTATATTTTCTTTTAACCATGCATTGTTACTTTTTATGTTGCACTGTTACATCTTAAAATGTATTACTTCTAACTTTTGTGTTTCTATTATATTTGATATATTTAAATATACGAATAAAATTGTGAATTTACACTGGCAAGTTATGGATCAACTAATCAGTTTAATCACATGATCACCAGGTGTGCTACCGTGTATTTAGAGAACTCTGCTAGCGGTCTAGCAGAACACATGTTTAGAGTCATTTGTGGCGTTGTAATGCAGCTACTGAACGTAAGTAAATAATGATTTTGTGTAAATTACGTAAACCTCCATTTAACGTTATTGAAGATTGTGATAAACATCAATATCAAACTTATGGAACTCCGTTTATCTTTTGCACGCTGACGTCCAAATTTTAGTTTCTCTACTACTTGAAAATGAGTTGCCAAATTCATTTTCATACCCTAGAAGACCAACTATGAGGAATAATCAAGTAAATGGTATATTTATGTGAAATAAATCAGACATATAGCGGTGTTAGGAGTCTTTGACCTGTTCTTGTTGGTCTCGGGTTAGGCTCTGTGGGGGCGCATCAGCTATCTGAACCTCTAGGCCCTCCCTGATGTTGATTTCATTTCTTGTTGCTGATTCTAGGACCACTACGGATGGAACCGCTCCACCACAATGCAGGTCTTGTGAGATGTTCCATTGTAGTCCCTGTAACTGGTCACATTCAGTGCTTCCAAACGTTTCGCCGTTCTTCACTGTCGACATCTTACTGAGATAATTGTTTTGAGAAGAGCAAAGCACAATACAGGGTGTTTGATTGCCCCTTTATTTTAACAGACGAAATAATACATTAAAATAAAAAAAACCTTATATGACATGGGTCCTAAACTTAACCGTTACCGAGAAAAAAATTATCAAAATCTCTAACTTGATATACAAAAGTTCGATTAATTTATGAAATATTGACATAACTGCGTGCATAAAGTACCATAAGATACAATGTTTATTACTTTTTTAACTTCTTTATGCTTAATTCTAAAAAATAATTAGCGTTGTAATAAATTTAAAATTCGATAAAATTCATATCTTGCAATGTGACAACGGCGCGGCGGATAACACGAGGTACTAACCTGTCCAGTAATACGCAATTCGGTTGCTATCTGGAACTGGACCGTGTCTGAGTGTTTTTTGCGTACTAATATTTCCTTTTCTTGTACCAGCGAGTACACGAAATTTGGATTTGAAGGTGCATCGAAAAAGGCGACGGACATTTTGAGCATTGTTTTGTACTTACTTAATTACTGAATTTTGCTTTTTGGTAAGTACCTAAATTATTTTTAATACGTATGATTATTTGGATGACGTGAATCTTTGGGTACTTTAATTACATATTTTTCAAATTCATAATTTGATTAAAAGTGAAGTTCCCGTTTTAAGAGATTCATAATTACTAAAATTCGAGCTAAAATTTAAGCACAACACTATCTTCGTGCTTTATTTAAAAATTGGAAAACAATTGTGATGAAATTTACTAAATGTTTCACAATAATAATTCTTTACATTTTTTTCTTAGAACAAGTGTGCCGCGTACTCACTTGGTATGCACCAGCTGTGTAGCATTAGGTTAAGCGCTGTTGTCACGTTGTGATGAAACTCCCCAATATTTAATACTTTTTGTATTTTGAAAACTGTTAATCTTACGCCTCTTACAACTTTTTGGTTCATGTATGATTACTCTCATTACTCTCAAGCTGAAGTAATGGCAGTCAAACTTCTTACACCCTGTATAGTGTAAGTAAAATATTAAGCGAAATAGGTCTTAAGTATAAACATTTAAAGCTGAAGACTCCACTTCAAACAGTATTCTGCCATTTAAATAATTCGGCGTTTTGGTTCTTCACAAAAATTGCGTAAAATGTATTTTTAAGTTTTACTAACTTTGTTTTTATAACGAGCGTTCAAATAAAAACGTGGTCAAAGTTGGCTCTGACACATTGGACGTAGGGCGTAGCTTATAGCGACCAACTTAACCTCATTTCTCAACGAGCTGTATAGCAGCTGTCAGTTTCAATAACAAAGCGGCGATACAGCGCTTTGACAGATGACGTTTAAGTTCATTTGCTATACGCTACGCCCTACGTCCAATTTTTCAGAACCAACTTGACCACGTTTTTATTTGAACGCTCGTTATCTGATGTGTCAAGTTTTTTTATTTTACCACACAGTATCTTCAGAAATCTGTCTGTATGTATAAATAAAAATTTACTGAATCAATCAATCAATCAATCAATCATTCTAAACTCATTTAATATTATTTTTCCTATATTTAGGTACGCATATCCTTGTCACCTTAAAAATGGTCTTTGTAGAAATGTTACAACATTGTGAGTACACATGTTCGCAGTGACCTATTTCTAAGCATTACGTCAAGAACGCCGCCGGACGCACCAACGTTCCAGGAAGGGTCTACGGCGGGCTGGCGCCGGCGACCAGATGCGTACTCATATACCTAGGACCGACTCCACACACACACAGGGGGGACTCTCCTATGAACACTCACCGCGTCAACATGTCGTTTTCTATACAACTTAGTTTTCAATAAAATACTTTATTATTACCGTTGAGAGAACGTTTTATTCTTGCTGTACAGCGAAAGCAACCATCAACATAATACATAGATTTTTCTGTAATTTTTCTGTTTCTTAGTAAAATTATACACTTTTTAGGTGTCGCAAATATACAGATTTCGATTTGTAAATTTACATTTTGGACGAGTTACACAAAAAGTGTAAAATTACATGCTTAATGTGACTTCACTTGTATAATGTAATTTTAAATTATTTAGCGTGGCATCAAAATAACTGATGATCTACTGCGCAATTTTACATAAATGTCTGGCAATAACTAACTTAGGAATAAAATTTTCAATTTTTTATTTAAGTTTAAAACTAAAGGTCAATCCAATAAGATACTAAAACTATGAAAAATTCCGATGTTGCATTTTGCTACAACTATTATAAAAGTAGCAAATGTCTTACGTATGCAGTTGTATATTAAACGACAATTTTATACATGCATTCAATTGCGTCACCTTTTATGGTGCCGGGATTATTACGGATCTTTGAAATGATAAGTTACTTATATAAGAAGTTGTAGGATGAAGAAATAATCCGACTGCACTGACTGACTGACAAGATTTCTTGCACGATCAGAGCAATTTTTCAACCTATTCGCGCTGTAGAACAATACCAATAATTAGAGAACAATTTAGTTCGACATTTTTGTAGTAATATTTATAATAGATGTAAGTATGTCATGGAATGTTTTGCTTTCGAGATACAAAGTCTTAACATTATTTTTTAAAACTAAGTGATTTGAGTAAAATACGAAAATGTAATTTTCATTCGCTGCAACTTAAAACTCCATATTTATCCAATAATTCAAGAGATAACACCTACAACCATGTGAAATTTAATTCAAAGTTTGTGTAAGCTATTCAAAAGTTTCGCAGTCCTTTTAGTTTTACTTAGAGACTGAAAAGTTATAAATAGTTTATTAAAATCTATTATTTTGTTTGCTTACTCAAGCCTTAATAAAACTATTAGGTACTAGACTTCGATAGCATCCAAAGCATTCGATAACACTACTTGTTCTTTATAATAATAAATAATTCTAATTCCAAATACAAGAGCTAAAAATATCTGACATTGGAGTATAGTAAAGATTATTTATCAATAAAGTAATAAATATAGGGATTCTTGAAACTTTTCTATGCTGCTCGCTTACCTTTCCAACACTCTCATTCGCAATAAACATTAACGATTAAAATGATTTGACTAATAATGATTACATCAGATTTCAATACCATTTTTTTTTTCAGGTGAGTGTTTTGATCAGCATAAGATTATGAAAAAACTTTTTCAGGTGAGTGTATGAACTTTAATTTTCAGTACAGTTTGCAAGGACTAGATTTAATCTCCAAACATATCTGCGGCTACAGCAGCTGATTCTTGTACCCAACTATTCCACATCTGTCTATAAAATATTGCGTTCTTGATATTCACAAAACGTTTTAATTAATGCCTTTTCTACAGATAGAACAAAACAGTTCTAATTTAAACGATGTCTAATGATTGAATAACGACTTACAATTAGTCATTTTTAGTATAATTAGTTCTACATCCAACTGACTAATTCTTACTTCGTATGAATTCTAATATGCTAGGACTATAATTTAGCTTAATGGCGTGAAGCATATATAACAATTTTTAACTTATGGACACTTTAGCTGTTTCCTGTCAAATTAATCTTCACTCAATAGTCATACTAAAAACAGTTAGCCTAAATACAAGTAGATATTACATTAAAATAAATTTGAATACATTACAGAACACCAGTTATACGCGATTTTTTGATGTGAAATTAAATAAAGTTAAAAGTCAAAGAAGCTGAAAACTAGCAGCGACTGAGACAACAAATTTAGCAGGTTTCGTTTTAGTACAAAATTTGTTCTTGGCCTAAATCTGTCTGATTCTGTACTCAAGTATGGATTGCTTTGTTGAGAATACACTGTAAATAACACAGCCACACAAAAAAATAAAAGTAGTCTGTATTTTTCATGCGACATATGTTATCTGTACTATTTTTGCTTCCTGGCTACGAATCCGATGTCAGAATTGATCTATCACATCACAGGAATTTCCTAACCTCAAAAAACAGATATATAATAGTAAAAATTTATGAAAAAGTGCTAGGAAAAATACAAAATTTTTTTTTTCTATATTCAAATGTTCATTTATATGTATAGTTAAGACTCCGCCGAACGTGAATCCACGGTGTAATGGTTCTTTTTCTAACCTCAAAAAAACGAGTCAATTAAAGTCAGATATGACGAATTCTCAAACAATAACAGATTCGCGCCAAATTTGGTATACTGGGGTTTTCTGGTCGCTGATCACGGATCCGAAGTCAGTTTTGCAAAATTCAAGATGGCGGATCCAAGATGGCCGACCAAATTTTCAAAAAATAACAGAATCGCAGCAAATTTGGTATACGGGGGTTTTCGGGGTCGCTGACTACAGATCCGAGGTTAATTTTGTAAAATTCAAAATGGTGGATCCAAAATGGCTACCAAATTTTCAAATAATAACAGAATCGTAGCAAATTTGGTATACGGAGGTTTTCGGAGTTGCTGATTACGATTCGTGATTCGTGAGTATTGCGAAACTGATTTTATAATCTGTTACTTTATAACCTGAGTACCCAATCATGTATTAATCTATTTTTTTTCGGCTATATCTTGTTCTTTTTTCTGTTAAAGATTAAGATTAAGATTCCTAAGATGAAAATCGATTTTCATTTCAATTTCAAAAGTCAATAATACTATTGAAAATAAAAAAATTGTATAAACTTGTGATGTTATTTTTGCAAAATCTGTTCTCATCATTTTCTGGACACCTTGTACAGCGTCTTATTGAACCAAAAACCGCAGTAAAAATAAGTTAAGAAAGGAACGTTTCTTAACTTGATTGATCATAAGGAAATTAATAGTTTTACCTTTGCTGGCATGTTTCTTTTAATTATGACATCAGGGTACTGACTATATCTTGTGCTGAGATATAAATTTTCATGGAGCTTTGATGTAATTGCGTAAAGACCAATCAGGGCAGTGCCCCAGAGATTTTCAAGTAAATAGAGATTAAATTGTATTAATTAACTAGTTTGTTTTATAACGCCGATCTATTAGCCAGCGCTTGGCACTTGTCCAGGTTATTTTTCAAATCCGTTGGCAATGCCGGGCGCTTTTACAAAATAAAGAGGTTAATTTACGCCAGATTGCCCCGAAATAGAAACTGCTACCTCGTAATTTTTATTAATGTGTGTATGATATGTTTACTTTACTAAAATACCATTAAAGGCCAGAATGAAATTAGATTCCCTGTTGGAAATTAATTGAAGTTTTGCATACATTGGAGCTGACAAAGAATGGAATTTGATTGGAATTGTGTCCAATAATTGAAATTACAAAAGTACAAAATTCAGTACAGTTTAGTTCGTGGCTAACAAAGACCCATATGGAAGAATATAACAAGAATTTAGTAATTATTGATTGAAACCAAATAATTCAAATCACTCTAATGAGGCACCAAAATAAAACAAAATTCTTCAAAACGGTCTTGGAATATACACAAATTTTAGACAAAATCTCTACAAATATGTCAAAGTGCGTCAAAACGGCTTCAAACATCATTGAAATGAATGAAAACAGCTTTATAGTATAACAAACTATATGTTTAAACTGCATATAATAGTCCAATTAACTAAGCCTTTAAATCGAAATTTTGTCAACTTGGCTGAATTTTTGATATGAGTTAGTTTAAGGTATATTATAACAATGAGTGAGAGTAATTTTTTGTTCAACCCCCGGCCAAGGGTGGAAAAAGATAAAACAAAGGGCTTTTTCAAGATAACTCAAAAAGGGTAAGAGCTAGATTTCATGAAAGTTGTAAAGCAGACAATTCTACATAAAAATGGTCTCTTAGCTTTTTCTTGTACTATTAAAATTAACAGAGTTAGGGAGGCTAGAAGTTAAGGGAAGATTTCAGAAATTTAATTTTGTTAAATCATTAAAATTAACGATTAAAAATTTGATTTTTTGTTATAACTTTCTTATTAAAAATTAAAAAATATATCTATTTCTCTGAAAAGAAAAGTTACATATTTTAGAGCAGATTGAAAACAAAAATTACAAAATTCAATCATTTTTCTGTTTGTTATGATTTTTTTTAAATTTCTGAAATCTTCGCTTAACTTCTAGCCTACCTAACTCTGTTAATTGTAATAGTACAAGAAAAAGTTAAGAGGCCATTTTTATGTAGAATTGTCTTCTTTACAACTTTCATGATTTCTAGCTCTTACCCTTTTTGAGTTATCTTGAAAAAGCCCTTTGTTTTATCTTTTCCCACCCTTGGCCGGGGGGTTGAACAAAAAATTACTCTCACTTATTGTTATAATATACCTTAAACTAACTCATATCAAAAATTCAGCCAAGTTGGCAAAATTTCGATTTAAAGGCTTAGTTAATTGGACTATAAATTCTCATACATCACAATAGTGTTACAAAATACGTTGGAAACTTCTCAACACTCCCAAAACTAGTAAATATGAGGAAATACCTGGAAAGTTTCCAAATATATGGTACCTCGGATATAAACAAATTCAAATGAAACAACAAAAAACAGAATAGTCCGGTCAAAATAGATATTTCAAATAACGAAAATTCTGACAGAGCTAAATTTTGGTGGAGACGTTGGGTACACCAATAGAAATAAAGTGTCAAAAGTCCCTATCGATCCCATGTGTGCTAAAAAAGTTATTCGGGGTCAAATGTCAAAATTTGAGGTTTTTTGAATTTTTTTCGAAAACGGTAAGTGTTATCAAAAAAGTAGCCCTGATAAAAATTATAGATCTTAAATTATCTACAAAAATGGTCCTTATACTTTTTTTTCTAAGAATCACCATTCCTGAGATATCGCGATTCTAATAGTTGAAGGAGTCACGTTCTACATGATATGCTCACATTTCCACACCATCCTTGAGGTAGTGTACTTTGGCGCGTTTTTTTTAAAGTGGTTTTCCCGGTAAGCCTACTCCACGAACTGTTATGATGGAATTTTCAGGGACAATACTTTTAACTGCATGATGATTATTGATATTGATATTGGTTATTGACTTTAACTGTAGTTTTGATTTCTTTGAAATTTTAATTCATACTCTTCAAAGTCTACTTCAACAGTCATGTCTTCTTCCATTTCTTCTTCTTCCTCTTCTTCTTCTTGCTGGATGTCCATAAATTGTTCAAATGAAGATGAATCAACTGTCTCTTCATCGAAATCACATGAATCTTCGTCTGTTGTATTCAATTGGACATTTGAGTAAGACTGGCTTTGGTAATTAGTACACGCTGGAGAACACAGTAACCTTACTCTTCTACATCCACATTTAGCACTACAACCTTTTTTGCAATTGCAAAAAATAGTGTTTAGGATTTTTTCCGGAGCAGGTGGGAGTAAAGTTTGAATCGGTTCCAAAATATTATCTGTTAATCAAATTTTGACTTTTGACCCAGAATAACTTTTTCAGCACATATGGGATCAATGGCGACTTTTGACGCTTTATTTCTAATGGGGTACCCAAGGTCTGCACCAAAATATAGCTCCACTATTTTTATGACTAATTTGACCGGACTAGAAGCTTATTAGATGGCATGAAAGACCAAAGGCAAATCAACGTGGCTTAAAAGTCATTGGCACCAAAAGTCAAAGCTCAATGGCCCCAAAAGTCAAAGGTCAATGACTTTGGGTCCATAAGTCAAGGATCTTGAGGGTCAAATATAATATATTACAAGCATTTCATTTGAATGGTGTTATCTGACAAAAAAACAAAATATTCTTATAGTACTCTAGCGGTTTAATGAAGCAACTTTGGATATAAGCAAGAACCTGTGTTAGTTGTATGTTCACGAACGCTGATAATAGCAGCAACAGACTTGATCGAAATAGTATTTTTATCTAGACGTATCATTTTATGTATTTTGAACGGGAAGAGATATCAAAAATTATTATTAATAAAAGTCATATGATTTCTCAAGTATATTATACAGGGTGATTCACAAATTGTGACCAAAAATGAAATCTCGTATTCTTTGGTGAATTTTATGGGGAGTCGTTTCTATAAAGTTTTTATTTACGACGCTTCGTTAAAGAGATGTTAAACTTCAAAAAATATTTTTAATTTTTTTAAATAATTTAAAAAGTATGTTTTCAACATTGTGAACACCCTGTATCTTTTTAACGAAGCGTCCCAGATAAAAACTTTATAGGAAAGACTACCCGTAAAATTCATCAAAGAATACGAGGATTCATGTTTGGTCACCGTTTGTGAATCACCCTGTATAATATATTCGATTTTAGCGAAGACTGTTTTTTCATTCATATCTTTATAACAGAACTTAGTATGTAACATTCAACGGTTTCAAAACCAAGACATATGTAGCTACATCGAGGGTTCCTCAGGGCTTGAACTCGGAGCCCCTACTAATTCTCCTATTTATTAACGATCTAAACATTATGTTAAATTGTGAAAGACTTTTGTACACTCATCACGTTAAAATCTACATTTCTAATAATGTTTAACGTCAAATTTGTTTGTTTTCAAAGCCTTCTCAGTCAGAAAACTTAAAATCATCGGTTTTTGAAAATGTTATATTTTCCGCGAATCTACACAAAAAATAATACTTAAAGTGTATATTTTTGGAATGCATTTTTAGCCCTCTTTCCGTTTTTTGAAATAATATACATACATATAAAAACACACAACTTGGGGTCATATCACAAAAACTAAAAATATTATTACATTTATTTTTGGGCCATCGAATGTACTCGTATATCAAAAAAGTGCCTGTACGATGTTCAAACCATTTTAAGATATCTTGAAAGGGAAACGAGAAAAGGGCACCAGTCGCACCACACACGAGAACGAGTTTTTGCCATTGTTATTTTCTCGAAAAAGGTATTCTGGACTTATCTATCAGATTTACGGTACTTATTCTAGATTTTCTGTGTTTAACTATTTCAATTTTACATTTTACTCATACGAATGTAATGTCCTGTAATTGGATTTGTTCCTGTTGGATTAATAAAATAAACAAACATCTGTCCGTGTTCCTGAAATCAACCAACCATACGTTTGGGTCACCCTGTACGTGAAATATTGGGCGATTCAATTGTGCAGAAGCACATGGTGATATTCTAACCCCTGGTGATTTCTGACAGCAAAATCAAGACAAATCGATCGCGTTGCTTGTGCCAGCGTTCTCGGTAGGTGGTCTTAGGGCTATAAAGTCAATGTGACAATTGGATATAAACACTCCGGCGGCGGCGAGTGCGGGTAGAAAACCGGTTGCCACCGAAAAACAAACAGACCCGGTAATCCAATATCGCACTATTGTTTTGGCGAGATCGATTAGGTGTTCAGGCTTTCATAACACAGTCACGTCCGGTCTGTTTATATTACAAAACATCCAGCTTATTTATTTTTATCGTCTACAATTTAATGCAAGTACTCTGGTGTGTGAACCCCGATTGCTGACTCTTTCAGTCTGAGTACGATCCGCGCTATCTCGAGACGAAAGATTAATGCAAATTGATACTTTAAGTTATGTAAATATTTACGAATTATACGTGTGAATATTGCTGCCTCGAGAGAGTATGGAGAGGAGTCGGGTAAACATTTGGGTTTCCGTTTAGGGGCCTAATTACTTTCCTCTACACTTTCGGTTTATTTTCAAAGCAAACAAAATAATATTACAAATTATTTATTTATTTAGTCGTTATTTAAGTAACGTTCGTTATTTATTCCATAAGACATACGGGGTACAACTCAAATGCGTAGAAATCAGAGATTTCTCGAGTTGTTTTAAAGGGTCAAGGTCCTGTGAGTGTCCTAAACTACTTAGATACAGGGCGTTGAAGTAGAATGGTGGACTGTTGATGTAATTCCAAAATGAACAAATCGACTAAAAAACCTTCGTTTTTAGTAAAAAATCAACCTACCCTTTTCAAATGAAAGCTAAAATAATATTAGAAGCCGCTACAGTTGTGTCAGTTTTCTCATCTCACACAACTGAAAATTATAATTGAGGATATTTATTTCATTGCAGTTACTGATAGGAATGAGTAGATTTTAATATTATTTTATAAAAAAAAAAACATAATTTTGTAAATTCTAAAACAACAAAGGAAAATATTCTTATGATTTATTGGCTTGAAAAGTTAAAACGTACCAAAAATGGGAATTACAAAATTCTTCAAATAAATAAAAATATTTAATTATAGTATAGCATAATTTGACACAAAAACAGGTAGACTGTTTGTAAAGTGAAAAGGGGAAGTAGTATGGACAGTGAATGGACAGACATTCAGAAATTTAAGCTAAATAATACAATTTAACTACAATTTTCAAAATTTAGTCAGAGCTTAAAAGTTAACCTAAAAAGATGCTACTGGTATCAAAAATAAAATGTAAAAAAATCAAGGAATCTGAATATGTAAACATCATGCAGATTATATCATGCAGAAAGTCGATATTTTCAAAATAAAAATTCTCAAAACCATCCTTTTTTTTACTTCAATAAAATCAAAGTCTGAGCTCATCGAAGCTAGTCTCTCATAAATTCCTGAACAAGCAACATCGTCAATTTGTTCCTAAAAATAACAATTGAAAATCAATGTAAATCAATAAGATTGTGCAAATGTTACCTATCCGGAAAAACGTCACTGACAGCTAAAAAAGATAAATGTCAAAAGTTCGGATCACACACTTCAATAAAAGTGCAACACCAAATTTGAACTAGTCACAAATTAAATAAAAAGTGAATAAAGTGAAAATTAATTAAAAAGAAAAAAGGTAAAAAGGTAAATCATCGAAATTCCAGAAAGGAAATATAACCAACGTTACAAAACAACGCGTTGTAAGTTGCATACATTTTGGCCAATTAAATTTGCAAACGTTGAATTCGAATCGAATAATAATTTAATTAGTAAAAGTTTTCGTCCATATGCATATGACAAAAAACAAAATTTCATTTTTAAAACACTGACATGTTTGCAGTATAAAAAACATATCTTAGCAGGGGAACGATATATTTAACAATTACCAAACTCCAAATACAAATCAAAAGTGTAATATGTATATCTATAATAATTGTCAAAGTTTAAAATACTTCATTTCAACTAAACATAAGCAAATAAATAACAAAAAAAGTAAATAAAAAAAAATTGGAACCTTCAACCTGAAATTGAGTTTGCTCTACATAATCAAAAACTTAAGACATTCAAATATTAAAATCATAACAAAAAACAAATTTAAATTTCATAAAGGCACCCATAACATAAAAAAATAATAATAATAATAATACAAAATAAAAAATTTCAAACATTCAAATCATAATAATATATATCACGTTAAAATCTACATTTCTAATAATGTTTAACGTCAAATTTGTTTGTTTTCAAAGCCTTCTCAGTCAGAAAACTTAAAATCATCGGTTTTTGAAAATGTTATATTTTCCGCGAATCTACACAAAAAATAATACTTAAAGTGTATATTTTTGGAATGCATTTTTAGCCCTCTTTCCGTTTTTTGAAATAATATACATACATATAAAAACACACAACTTGGGGTCATATCACAAAAACTAAAAATATTATTACATTTATTTTTGGGCCATCGAATGTACTCGTATATCAAAAAAGTGCCTGTACGATGTTCAAACCATTTTAAGATATCTTGAAAGGGAAACGAGAAAAGGGCACCAGTCGCACCACACACGAGAACGAGTTTTTGCCATTGTTATTTTCTCGAAAAAGGTATTCTGGACTTATCTATCAGATTTACGGTACTTATTCTAGATTTTCTGTGTTTAACTATTTCAATTTTACATTTTACTCATACGAATGTAATGTCCTGTAATTGGATTTGTTCCTGTTGGATTAATAAAATAAACAAACATCTGTCCGTGTTCCTGAAATCAACCAACCATACGTTTGGGTCACCCTGTACGTGAAATATTGGGCGATTCAATTGTGCAGAAGCACATGGTGATATTCTAACCCCTGGTGATTTCTGACAGCAAAATCAAGACAAATCGATCGCGTTGCTTGTGCCAGCGTTCTCGGTAGGTGGTCTTAGGGCTATAAAGTCAATGTGACAATTGGATATAAACACTCCGGCGGCGGCGAGTGCGGGTAGAAAACCGGTTGCCACCGAAAAACAAACAGACCCGGTAATCCAATATCGCACTATTGTTTTGGCGAGATCGATTAGGTGTTCAGGCTTTCATAACACAGTCACGTCCGGTCTGTTTATATTACAAAACATCCAGCTTATTTATTTTTATCGTCTACAATTTAATGCAAGTACTCTGGTGTGTGAACCCCGATTGCTGACTCTTTCAGTCTGAGTACGATCCGCGCTATCTCGAGACGAAAGATTAATGCAAATTGATACTTTAAGTTATGTAAATATTTACGAATTATACGTGTGAATATTGCTGCCTCGAGAGAGTATGGAGAGGAGTCGGGTAAACATTTGGGTTTCCGTTTAGGGGCCTAATTACTTTCCTCTACACTTTCGGTTTATTTTCAAAGCAAACAAAATAATATTACAAATTATTTATTTATTTAGTCGTTATTTAAGTAACGTTCGTTATTTATTCCATAAGACATACGGGGTACAACTCAAATGCGTAGAAATCAGAGATTTCTCGAGTTGTTTTAAAGGGTCAAGGTCCTGTGAGTGTCCTAAACTACTTAGATACAGGGCGTTGAAGTAGAATGGTGGACTGTTGATGTAATTCCAAAATGAACAAATCGACTAAAAAACCTTCGTTTTTAGTAAAAAATCAACCTACCCTTTTCAAATGAAAGCTAAAATAATATTAGAAGCCGCTACAGTTGTGTCAGTTTTCTCATCTCACACAACTGAAAATTATAATTGAGGATATTTATTTCATTGCAGTTACTGATAGGAATGAGTAGATTTTAATATTATTTTATAAAAAAAAAAACATAATTTTGTAAATTCTAAAACAACAAAGGAAAATATTCTTATGATTTATTGGCTTGAAAAGTTAAAACGTACCAAAAATGGGAATTACAAAATTCTTCAAATAAATAAAAATATTTAATTATAGTATAGCATAATTTGACACAAAAACAGGTAGACTGTTTGTAAAGTGAAAAGGGGAAGTAGTATGGACAGTGAATGGACAGACATTCAGAAATTTAAGCTAAATAATACAATTTAACTACAATTTTCAAAATTTAGTCAGAGCTTAAAAGTTAACCTAAAAAGATGCTACTGGTATCAAAAATAAAATGTAAAAAAATCAAGGAATCTGAATATGTAAACATCATGCAGATTATATCATGCAGAAAGTCGATATTTTCAAAATAAAAATTCTCAAAACCATCCTTTTTTTTACTTCAATAAAATCAAAGTCTGAGCTCATCGAAGCTAGTCTCTCATAAATTCCTGAACAAGCAACATCGTCAATTTGTTCCTAAAAATAACAATTGAAAATCAATGTAAATCAATAAGATTGTGCAAATGTTACCTATCCGGAAAAACGTCACTGACAGCTAAAAAAGATAAATGTCAAAAGTTCGGATCACACACTTCAATAAAAGTGCAACACCAAATTTGAACTAGTCACAAATTAAATAAAAAGTGAATAAAGTGAAAATTAATTAAAAAGAAAAAAGGTAAAAAGGTAAATCATCGAAATTCCAGAAAGGAAATATAACCAACGTTACAAAACAACGCGTTGTAAGTTGCATACATTTTGGCCAATTAAATTTGCAAACGTTGAATTCGAATCGAATAATAATTTAATTAGTAAAAGTTTTCGTCCATATGCATATGACAAAAAACAAAATTTCATTTTTAAAACACTGACATGTTTGCAGTATAAAAAACATATCTTAGCAGGGGAACGATATATTTAACAATTACCAAACTCCAAATACAAATCAAAAGTGTAATATGTATATCTATAATAATTGTCAAAGTTTAAAATACTTCATTTCAACTAAACATAAGCAAATAAATAACAAAAAAAGTAAATAAAAAAAAATTGGAACCTTCAACCTGAAATTGAGTTTGCTCTACATAATCAAAAACTTAAGACATTCAAATATTAAAATCATAACAAAAAACAAATTTAAATTTCATAAAGGCACCCATAACATAAAAAAATAATAATAATAATAATACAAAATAAAAAATTTCAAACATTCAAATCATAATAATATATATCACGTTAAAATCTACATTTCTAATAAT